>NW_027397074.1:67577636-67739550 GCF_003265705.2 Callorhinus ursinus | reverse complement strand
CAGCGGGGGCTGCGGTCGCGGTCGCCGCCGCCGCCGCCGCCGCCGCCGCCGGACCCGCGCCCGCCCCCGGACTCCCTGAAGGGGCCTGCGGTGCTGGCGCCACCCGGCCGCCGCGCGCTTCTCCGGCCGGCGGACCTGGTCCCGGCGCTGTCTCCACGCCGCTGACCCTCAGGGGGCTAGACGAACTGCTGCTCCTCGCGCCGGCAGACGGCGGACTGGGAAACTAAGCCCAGTTCTGGTCTTTTTAACCCTTCAGAGAAGAGGCGAGGAAAGAAGGGGGTGTGTGTCTGGGGAGGGCGAAGGAGCCTCGAACACCTCCTCTTAACTCTCGCAGCCCCGCGAGTGAACGACTGCATCAGCTGCCTCCAGCCGGGAGCCGCCGACACAAGGAGAGGGAGCAGCGCAGCGCAGCAGCAGCAGCGAGCGCGGCCTGGGAGGCTTCGGGGCGCCCCCTCACCCCCGCCGGGTGGCAGCCGCGGGAGCGGGCTGGGGGCGCCGGAGGCACGCTCCGGCGATGAAGCGGCTTCCCCCGTGGCTGGTGCGAGCCGGTGCCAGGGTCCAAGGACAAAGCAGGGAAGCGCTGGTGGCGCCGCTCCTCCGGCTGAGGGGGGGGCATGCACCTGCATAGCCCGCCGGGCCTTGGCTCTCCCCGGCGCGCCTCAACTCCGCCGCTTCGCCGTAGCCTGCTCCGGATTTACTAGAAGCCATTTTGTCTCCCCCACCCCTCCCTCCCCACCCCTCCCCTCTGCCCTCCCCACCCCCTGGACTTCCCCCTTTTGTTAATTAAAACTAAGAAGTAAGAATGGCAACGACGTGGCCGACTCCTGTGGAGAACGCTTAAGGACACCACGCCAATTCCTTCCTTCCGAGGTAGGTGACAGCGACTCACTGGGTGGGGATGGTTGCCACGGGGGAGACAAAGTCTCGGCTTTCGGAGGGCTTGCCTTGCGGGGGGCTGGGGACAGCGGCCACGCTCTAGTTGGGCCCCCCCCCCCCCCCCGCGCCGGTCTGCTCCGTCTCTCTAATCGCCCCCTCCCCACCTCCTTCTCCAGATGGAAAGAGGCGCTCCTAGCTCATTTAAGCCGGGGTAGGGCTGGTTCTCCTTTCCGAGCCAAAATCCCAGGCGATGGTGAATTATGAACGTGCCACACCATGAAGCTCTTGTGGCAGGTAACTGTGCACCACACCTGGAATGCCGTCCTGCTCCCCGTCGTCTACCTCACGGCGCAAGTGTGGATTCTGTGTGCAGCCATCGCCGCTGCCGCCTCCGCGGGGCCCCAGAACTGCCCGTCCGTTTGCTCATGCAGTAACCAGTTCAGCAAGGTGGTGTGCACCCGCCGGGGCCTCTCCGAGGTCCCTCAGGGTATCCCCTCCAACACCCGGTACCTCAACCTCATGGAAAACAATATCCAGATGATCCAGGCCGACACCTTCCGCCACCTCCACCACCTGGAGGTCCTGCAGCTGGGCAGGAACTCCATCCGGCAGATCGAGGTGGGGGCCTTCAACGGCCTGGCCAGCCTCAACACCCTGGAGCTGTTCGACAACTGGCTGACAGTCATCCCCAGCGGGGCCTTTGAGTACCTGTCCAAGCTGCGGGAGCTCTGGCTTCGCAACAACCCCATAGAAAGCATCCCCTCTTATGCCTTCAACCGGGTGCCCTCCCTCATGCGCCTGGACTTGGGGGAGCTCAAGAAGCTGGAGTATATCTCTGAGGGCGCTTTTGAGGGACTGTTCAACCTCAAGTACCTGAACTTGGGCATGTGCAACATTAAAGATATGCCCAATCTCACCCCCCTGGTGGGGCTGGAGGAGCTGGAGATGTCAGGGAACCACTTCCCTGAGATCAGGCCTGGCTCCTTCCATGGCCTAAGCTCCCTTAAGAAGCTATGGGTCATGAACTCACAGGTCAGCCTGATTGAGCGAAATGCTTTTGATGGGCTGGCCTCGCTTGTGGAACTCAACTTGGCCCACAATAACCTCTCTTCTTTGCCCCATGACCTCTTCACCCCACTGAGGTACCTGGTGGAGTTGCACCTACACCACAATCCTTGGAACTGCGATTGTGACATTCTGTGGCTAGCCTGGTGGCTTCGGGAGTACATACCCACCAATTCTACCTGCTGTGGCCGCTGTCATGCTCCCTTGCACATGCGTGGCCGCTACCTGGTGGAGGTGGACCAGGCCTCCTTCCAGTGCTCTGCCCCCTTCATCATGGATGCACCTCGGGACCTCAATATCTCTGAGGGCCGGATGGCAGAACTTAAGTGTCGGACCCCCCCTATGTCCTCTGTGAAGTGGCTGCTGCCCAATGGGACAGTGCTCAGCCACGCCTCCCGCCACCCAAGGATCTCTGTCCTCAACGATGGCACCTTGAACTTTTCCCATGTGCTGCTCTCAGACACCGGGGTATACACATGCATGGTGACCAACGTGGCAGGTAACTCCAACGCCTCGGCCTACCTCAACGTGAGCACGGCCGAGCTCAACACCTCTAACTACAGCTTCTTCACCACTGTCACAGTGGAGACCACCGAGATCTCACCTGAGGATACAACGCGCAAGTACAAGCCTGTTCCTACTACGTCCACGGGTTATCAGCCGGCATATACCACCTCTACCACGGTGCTCATTCAGACCACCCGCGTGCCCAAGCAGGTACCCGTGACAGACACCAATGATAAGATGCAGACCAGCCTGGATGAAGTCATGAAGACCACCAAGATCATCATTGGCTGCTTCGTGGCAGTGACTCTGCTAGCTGCCGCCATGTTGATCGTGTTCTATAAACTTCGTAAGCGGCACCAGCAGAGGAGTACAGTCACAGCTGCCCGGACAGTTGAGATTATCCAGGTGGATGAAGACATCCCAGCGGCGGCGTCTGCGGCAGCGACAGCAGCTCCATCCGGTGTATCAGGTGAGGGGGCAGTAGTGCTGCCCACAATTCATGACCATATTAACTACAACACCTACAAACCAGCACATGGGGCCCACTGGACAGAAAACAGCCTGGGGAACTCTCTGCACCCCACAGTCACCACAATTTCTGAACCTTATATAATTCAGACCCATACCAAGGACAAGGTACAGGAAACTCAAATATGACTCCCCCTCCCCCCAAAAACTTATAAAATGCAATAGAATGCACACACACACACACACACACACACACACACACACACGACAGCAACTTTTGTACAGAGTGGGGAGAGACTTTTTCTTGTATATGCTTATATATTAAATCTATGGGCTGGTAAAAGAAACAGATTATATTAAAATTTAAAAACAAAAAATCAAAACAAAACTATTTTCTAACTTGTAAGTTCTATTTAAAGGGGGAGTGGGGTTCTTGGGAAGGCTGTGGGGCAGAAGCCACAAGTCAACTTGTTATGATGCCAGAAGAGATTTCTGATCTAAGGTTGAAACTGCTAAGATAAACTAAAACAGTGACAAACATCCCTAAAGAGGTAGGGTGCGGGCTGCTGAGGGGTGGGGTGGGGGGTCGACTGTCATTTTTTAATAGATGCTTCATAGCATACAGGATTACCCATTTCTATAGACACCTTTCTTAAGCTGAGAGCTGTCTTTGCAAATTTATCTTATTTTTAAAAATACAAAAAAAAAAAAAAAGCACCAAGGATTTGTACTGTGCCAAAATGCTGAGAGGCAATAATTTTTTTCTTGAGGCCAAGGGGAAGATAGATCTGTAACTGTTCTTTAAACAGGAAAACCACCAAAATTCAAATGACTCCCTAAAGGGGCTCAGTCTTTCCGTCTGTCCATGTGCACAAGTCTCCTTGGTTGGTGCACTGGGACACTCGTGTGCCCCGCCTGACAGCGCGCCTCAGGAAGGAGCAGAGAAGGAAGGGAGCTGGCGTAGCTCTCAGTCAAATGCTTTCACAATGCACCAGATTCCTGCAGATGGGTTTAACCTGCTCTTTGCAGGACATGTGTCTATTCAGGGTTTCCCTTGAGAGGGAGGAGGCCCCTGAAGGGGGTGCGGCAACAGAGGGGGGTGGGGAGGGAGAGCAGAAGCAGAGAGAATGTATTCACAGGAGGCCATAAATTAGCATTGTGCCATGTCCACCTGTTGTTCCTGGTATCTGACAAATGATTGTAGACAATGATGGCATTTTATGATTTTTTATAAAGGTTTTGTTTGTTTTTAGGTGGAGAAGGAGGAGAGGCTGGGATTGGGGAGCTTGGGGGAGTGGAAGCTTTTCTCATGCTTGTGATTTGGTGACTACTCTAAATGCTGATTCATTAGGGATTATTATAGCTGATGTCAACTGGTTGTGGTGATGGGGTGGGGGCAGAACACGAGTGGAGAGAGAAAAAGGGCACAGGCTCATTTAAAGTATAATGAAGCCTTGACTGAACAGGATGGTTCACAAAAAAGACGTGAAATCCACAGTTAAAACAAAAGTGATACACATGCACACAAGAAGTGAGTTCTGCAGGGAGTCCTGTTGAATGTAACACAATGGGGGGAAGGCTTCCCTCTCCCAGGCCTACCTCAGGAGGATGTGGAGGAGAAGGGGTGGGTGTGGGTGGCGAAGGCAGAGATCTCTGTTATTCTGGTCCACTTAATGCTGTAACTTCTTTCATTTATTATTTTAGCTTTAAAAAGAAATAAAGGGTTCAGATTTGAAAGGGGTGGGACGGGTGGGTGGGGGGGAATGCCAACAAAAGAACACTGATTGTAATGTGAGAAAAGTGTATTTTTGTATTTTAATAAATATTGTTCAATTTTTAATTCAATGTCCCCAAAGGGTTAAATTGAATAAGATCCTATAGGTTCTTACCAGCATCAACCAAGTCATTTCTATTTAAAGACAAAAAGGGAAGGGGAGGGGAGAGGTAAGGTGGGAGGGGAAGACAATGTTAAAAATGCTAAAGCTGTCAACAATCTTTCCTTAGCTTAAATAAAAGCACCCCGATTCTAGTGCACCTTCCACAAGCTAAGTGTGTTAGTCCCTGGCTTTGTTGGGGGTAGAACCAAATTCCCGATGCCCTGGAAAAGCAGGGGAAATGGGTCAGCCTCAGCTCCTGGGACCAGGCCAGAAGTTAAATGCCACCTCAGCAGAAGCTGCTGGTCAGGCAGCACTGACTCTCCCCAGGGACCCTGGGGGACCTGGGTTTAAGAGGTCTGCAGTAATGTTGTTTGGTTTAAATTTCCCACAGGCAGTGTTCCTTCTGTTCTCTGGGTGCCAAATAGCCAAACATGTCTTGGTGGTCGTGGGTATCTGTCTCCTGATGCTTCCCGAGTGATGACGTCCAGGGAAGCTGCATGAACCCGGACCCTGCGTCTCTTCAGTGCTTTATACTAATGCAGGGAATCGGGACTGAGTGGGTGTGATCTCTCTGGCACTGAACGGGGAGAGAGGCAGCACTATGCAGCAGTTGGCTAATAAGAAGGGGCCAATTCTTAATCCCCTGGGTGTATATATGTGTCATTTCTGGGTGTCAGTGTTTGTGGCAGCATGCATGCATGGTGCACACTTAGAAACTGCCACTCACATTTCCGGGCTCCGCATACATGTTTCCCTCTGCCTCTCCTTTACCACCCTACGGCCAATACAACGAGAAAACTGCAGCAGAGTAAAGGGTGGGACTTGGCCAGGACCAGCTGAAAAAGCAAGAAATGCTCCCTTGCCCAGTGCCACAAGACAACTCATGCTGTTTAGAGCAGCTTCCTGGGGACACACTCAGGGGCAACTGTGGAGAAAGTAACTGCTTCAGAAACAGAGGATGTGTTTCCAATTGCCTCATGCCCCTCCTTTTGTGACAGCTACTTGGATAGTGAGGGATTATACACTGGCTCTGGAATGAAGTGTCTGTGGCTGAACCGGAGAGCTGAGGGAAGGGATAGATCCCTGGGGAAGAGGCCTAAGAACAAACACCCACGGCCTGGGGGCTGAGGGAGAAGCGCTCTCCAGAAGGAAGCTGAAAGGAGGTGGGGGAGACTGAGAATATGGTTCCTGGGTGGAAGTGTCCTGAGAGCTGCGAGGGTACTTCCTTTCCCCACGGGGTCCACTCCTCAACCTGGGCAGTGTTGCAGCTTTTAGAGCAGCAAACCTCCACTGCCGTAATGCTGGGTATCTCCTCCTTTGTAGCAGGCACCTGGGACAGCTTTTCGGACAGGAGCTCCATGAGCACGGATAGTGCGGCCTTTCATGCTGTGTTGGTGACTCATCCTCAGGCCTGGCGGCCAAGCTATAGGGTTTGTTACTTAAGAATGGGACATGGGTTGGTAGCTCTTCAGGGGAGTAGTTGTAGCAACACATTAAGAGGGAAAGACTGCTGCTGATTATAGGGAGTTAGAAAATTTTTTAAGGGCCATGAAAGATCATTTAGTCTAATCCCTTTACATTTTCTGGTCAAGGAAACAGCCCCAGAGAAATGGAAAGATACCTCCAAGGTCACACTGCTGGTGAGTGGAAGAGGTGGGACTGAAACCCAGATCTCTGGACTCCCAAGTCAAATGTGCCTTCCTTACTCAAGCTCTTCTGGGCCTTCAAGAACCTATTTCTTTCCTGGCCAATATGCAATGAAAATGGGACCTTCCTGTAGATATTGCTGTGTTCTCCTTAGAGGTGCTCAATCTCCTTCAGGACTGGCTCTACTGCCCTCCAACGTCTGACCAGAATTCTGACCACAGGGACCCCACAGCCAAAGGGCCACGTGTGCCAAGGAGTTTGATTCTTGGGACTGCACGTAACACAACTTCTGATCCTGAGGCAATGGCAGATGGCTGCCAGAGACAGGGTGACGTAGATAAGGCAGGGTGTTCACAAAGGGAAGAGGGGTAACTTGGCCTTCTCCCAACCTCAGCCTTGGAAGCTTTGCGGAGTAGAGTGGCAGAGGTCTTAAAGCACCTATCAGAGTAAGTGCTCTATAGTGGAATAGTTTCTGCTTGTCTGGCTCAATGATGAGACTACTGGGGGGCTCCTTAACCCCCTCCACCACTATACCTACCCCAGCCCCAGCTCTTTAAGTGCCATGCTGTCTGTGGCTGCCACTCCCATAATCTACTCTAGGCCTTTCATCACTCTTTGGTGTTATGCTGCATCTGATTATCAAAGAAGGGAGAGTAGATAGGATAGTTTCTAAGGCCTAGAGACATTAGTTTTATCATGACTGTTTAACATGTATCGAGGCCAGCAACTTGCTGGGTGCTGGGTAGAACAATGTAGTAGAGAGTCCCTGGCAAAACAATTCCTGTTGTTGGTGGGGAAGAGGTCCAGAGTCCATGCCGTTAATGGTGGAGAGCTCTGGCTTCCTTCTGTGGAGATGCACAGCGCTAGGAGAGGGCCAAGGGGACCTTATACAGCCCACATTATACTACCTCAGGGGGCCAGAGCCCACAATTAAGGCCCTGACATTTTACTGCAACAAAGCAGCAGGGGATTAAAATTAGAGAAAAAGAAAAAGAGAGAGATAGAACATTTATGTCCAAACATATGTCTGATTTTATCTCTTCTGCTGGCACTCAGCACTCCATGCCCTCGGCTAATGCAGGCACTGTTCACGCCATTTCTAAATCCTGCCTCAGCTGAACTGCAAGGCAGCTTTTGGCCCCAAAGCACCTCTCCTGGTCTCCAGCATTCAGAAAGCACCCATTACCCCTGAAGGGATGAGAATGGTTTGGGCTGTAGATTAAGGTTGTTTTCATCTTTGCTTTAAATTAAAATGAAGTAAACTGCTTCTTGGAGCAGGGATAAATGCTTCAGGAACCAGATCAGTGAAACATACATGCTTGCAAAGCAACTCAGCACGGTGCTTACAAGTATAGACTTTGGATCCGGTATTCCTGAGTTGAATCTCAGCTCCACTGCTTCCTATCTGTGTGACTTGGGACAAATACTCAGCTTACTCATATGTAAAATGGACATGAGTATCTACACCTCACCACTACATAGGTTATGAGAATTAAAATTATATAAATAAAATCACACTCAGAATGGTAACTGAGTGCTGTACTGCTGGTAGTTTTTTGATGATAAACATAAGGATACAGACCAACTGATCAGCCCTCCTCAATCACCACCTCTATTCTAGAACCTCCTCTGTGCCCAAAGAGAGAACATGCCTTGGAGCTATTCCACAGAGGAAGGATGCTTATCAAGAAGTCAGGAACAGGGGACAGCACTATCTACATGAGCCCAGACCCAGTGGGAAAGATGGGTTGTACTTTTCTCCCCAGGAAAACTGCCTTGTGCTCTGTTCCCTAATCCAGCTCTCTAGCTGGCCCAAGGCACCATTTTAGTCCAGGAATAGATGACCTCTCTTTGCAGTAAGCCAGAAAAAAGGAAAGGTGCTGCTGTTGGTGATGATGCACAGGTGAGGGCTGGGCCAGGATACATTTATCTCAGAAACCTTGGTCCTTTACTGAGAGGATAAACTTCCTAGAGTCTTCTCCACCTCACCCTGTTTCTCTGTCAGGATGCCTTACGAAGGTTAGGGGAGGGGAGGTCTGAGGCACCAGGAGGGAGAAGGCAGCACAGAGAGGAGCTATTGGGGCTTCAAAACAGAATTAGAGGGCTTGGAGAAAATACAGGCAGGAAAAACAAAACAAAAACCCACCATAATTTGAGCAAGTGAGAGCAGAACGGAGCTATATGGCAGATACACAGGCTAAGGGTCTGCAATGCAGTTAAGGAGGAAAGCCAGGGAGATTCCTCTGTCCCAGCAAGCAAGAGGCTGGCTGGACCCTGGATGGGGGAGGACTGTTAAGTGTGAAATTCATGGCATGGAACGGAGGAGAAGAAAAGCAGGGAGATTAACTTTCCAAGAGAAGCCTAAGAGAGAATGCATTTTGATTTCCTAATGAGTAGCTAGAATTAGATTTTAGGATGATCACAGGTTTTATCCTCTGGTACATGCCAGCTCTGCCGTCAGTACTTGGGCCAAACCACCTACCCACAACAGTCCTGTTCTCTATCTTGCAGGCTGTCCCCTGCTTGGGGAAAGCAACCCGGCCCTTAGGACTGTAATCTAATCCTGACCCTGACTGGCTCATTCAGGGGTCTGCTCTGAATCTGGTCCCTCACTTCTCTTCACAGTGAAGGGTGGTGCAAGTCACTATTTAGCCACACAAAAAGAGTATTACTCCAGTGGGAGGATATTATATAAATTGTGTTTTCCCATAAAAATGGTGATGACTGTGAGTTCAGGGCACATGGACCCTGGCAGTGAGTCAGAGAGATTAGGCTGAGGCCTGTGGGGGATGTCCCTGGGAGAAGCTCTCTTGTCAAAGAGTGTTAGCATTTGAGAGGATGGTGTCTTCCCTAACTTATCCCATTAAGATTTTTGACCCTCCAGCAGGGAAGCACTGAGCTGAGAGGCTGTCCTAATGCCAGGTGTGGGGACTAGATGGAGCAAAGTAGTACTTAGGTACTTTCATGGTCATTCATTCTGTGCATCCAGGAACAATACTAGAACAATTACTAAAGTTTTGATTACTAAATACCAAAGGGATAGTCCTTAATCCACGCATTTCTTTAATACCCACCCACCTCCTTATAACCCCCCTAATAAGCAGCACCCTCCAATAATTCTATCAGGGTGTTTCCCTCCATAATCCCCACCTGAGGATAATCATTTGCCATGATAGGACCTAGGACATCTTTGCAAGATCCTTCCATTCCAGAAGATTGATGACTCTTCCAACAGTTCTCATGCAGTTTCCTCTTCCAAGGCAAGTCCTTCATCTATAGTCTCTTAAAGTTTCTTTAAGGTCTCACCTCTGGTTTCCCTATGTCTGCGCTGGTGCTGATTTAGTCACCAGATAAGTCATTCTACCTGCTCAATGAGTCAGCAAGGATGACTGAGTAGAGCTTTCACACACTAACTGTTCCCTGTGCAAAGTTTGGTTTCCTGGCCTCTGGCTACTTCTTCCTAGAGTCTTCAAGGCCCTGGCTTCTTCCCTTCACCTACCTACTCATCCGGGTTCAGTAAGACCATTCAGACAGCTTCTCCCACTCAGATTCTGCCCTGTAGGTGAAGTGAATGAGTTACAGGCAGCTCTCCACAGAGCGTAGCAATGTTTGCAGGAATGCTCAGTGCGTCCCTCACAAAAGGCCCAGCACAGGCCCAGAAATGGAGCTGAGGCCTCGGATACTAACAGCCTCTTCCTGTAGCCAGCAGCTGCAGTGGTTACAAGTTCTAATCTATTACTATTGCAAGAAGACTTAATTTCTGGACTTAAAGGAAGTTGGATAATACTTTATCCTATTAGCTTTGCCTGTGTGAATTGACAATGGCTTCCTTCTGACATGACAGCATATTCTTCCAATTCATCTCTTTAAGGGGATGAATTGGGACAGTCTGGAGTAAGAAAGGAGGGAGGGCCAAGGAAGAGACTGCTAGAGGAACCAGTGAAAGAGAAGATAATTTTTTAATTAGAAATGGGGAGGGGGGCTTGGAGATACTTGGCAAGACTGAGATATCTCCAAGCATGTTTGCATTTCATTTGGTTACTCTGATGAGGGAAGTGATTGCACCTACTGGGTGTACTGTGTGCATGTGTGTCAGAAGAAGGTTCTGAAGCCACAGAGAGGTACGAAAACAAGAAGAATGAGGAAGTGGCCTATTCCATGCCCTTCTCGGTCCAGCCTGCTGTGCCTGCAGGGTAGCTTTCCCTTTCTTTAGCCCCCTCTGCCATATTCCCGTTTGAAGTCCACATCTGCTCTGACCAATGGTATCATGTCAGCTGAGGCCACCTTCACATGATGGGTGTGTTATCAAGGCTGGCCAACCTTGGGATGGCAAAACGCTGAGGCCAGAATGATGGTTTATAGCTTCAAAATTCAGGGATGTGGAGACAGAGAAGGGACTTTCTAAGTTAATTCAGAAAACTTATTTATGAGGAAAATGAAGGCCAGGGAGATGCGATTTGCTCAGGTGTCACATAGCTGGTGATGGAGAGACCAGATCTCTGGTCTTTGGATTCTCAACCCAGCACTGCTACTGAACCTCAGCAGGGCCACGGTGACTGACAAATCCAGGGGGCGCCATTTACAGAAACTACAAAGTGAGGAGTGTCCCCTGGAGTTGGCGACTGGGTGCAATCCCTTACAGTTTGCTTCCAGGGAGAGAAGGAAGGGGAGGGGGAGGAGGGGAGGAGAGGGAGGAAGAAGGAAAGGCCTTTCACACCAGTGCTTTATCTGTGCTTAATGCTCTGACACAGTGCCCACTCATGACTTCACTCAAACAGCTAGAGCTGAGAAATCAGGCAACTCTTCCTTTCTCTTCAACCACAAATGTTCCAAGGCATGTGAGTTCTGATGGCAGCCCAAACAGGTAATAAATTAAAAGGAACATTTGTTGCTCATGCCACCTACCCCCATTCCCCTACAACAGCAAAGAGCTATAAGGTAAAGAACATGCATCCCTGTGCAGGGAAGGCATACAGAGGCAAAAATCATGTTAGAGGTCTGTTCAAGGTCAAGATGACCACTGGAGAAGCAGAGAAGTCTGGAGTCCTGCTTCCACGTCTTTTGCCTTCCCTGGTTCCTTTGTAAACAAGGGGACCCTTGCAGGGAAAGCTTAGACAGCCCAGGTTGACTCCAGGGTCTTCTCTGAAATATGGTCTAGGAAGCTAGTAGATGTCTCCTAGCCACCTCAACAAATCCTCTCGGGAAATGGAGTCCTGGCTATAATTTTATCACATACATTTAATCAGAATCTGTCTCCTTCATGATGGTTTTAAGCCAAGTCCCAACAGAAACATTCTAAAAGAACAGCCGCTTTCAACCAAGGATCTTTTAACCAAGTTAATTTAGCAGAAATTTGCCATCTTGGATGGGCTTGCGTTACCTCTCTTTTTGACTTCAAAGCTGGGAAGAGAAGGGAGGTGGAGAATGCAGAGAAATAAAGAGGAGGGCAGGGGCTTCCGGCAAATGAGTTTTCATCTATTAAGGAGTGGTAATTTCTGCTAGCCCCCCTAGAGACTGGTCCCCTCCAATAATGGCCTAACTCTAATGATTCCCACTCCTAAGCAACAGCCTGTGTTCTGCTGGTGTTGAGACAGACTGTGCCAGAGAAATTCCCTTTCTCCCGGAGGTGTTGCTAACATTACGCAGGAGAGATTAGCCAGCCAGGAAGATATGCTCTTGGTGGGGAGTGAGGATCACGAGAAAGAATGCTCTTCTCCAGCGGGCATGGTACTGCTGACCTGGGATATAAAAAGCTGAGCGGGAGGCTAGAGGTTAGTGAGAAGATGAAATGGGCAGGCACTCTGACAAGAGAAAGTGAAAGCTTAGGTGCCTCCGGAGGAGTGAGGAGTTCCATGCAAGACAAGCACTGGCTGGCTGGAAGGCAGGGGGAGGGCTCTGGGGTGCGGACTGTGGCTTGAGCTCGGACACAATGGACAAAAACTGATGAGCATCTGAGATGTGAAACATGGTGATAAGTTCACTGGAATCAATTTTGGGCCCCTAAATATGGATCTTTTCCAGGACAGAGGTACAGGAATGTGGGCCAACACGGAACTGGGGTGATCGCTATTACTGAGGCTGTGGTGTCAGTTGAAGGGTGGGGTCCTCCCATCCTGCCCTCTCCCTTCTTCTACACGGAAATCAGCGGGGAAAGATAACGCCAGGGCTCTAGTTTTTGCTGAGGCTGCTGAGGAGGGGGTGGGGAGTCCCCTTATTTTGCCCCTGGTGGCTTCCTTGTGATGGAGACGGAATGCTTCCAGAGGCTGCCTTGCCAGAGGTGCCAGCAGGCAGCCCGGCCAGAGAGCCTGTGGTGCAGACAGATGCCCTGGGCCGGATTCAGGATGGCGAGACCCTTTATGGCACTGCGGCTCAGCTCTGGGGCAGTGCCAGGGCGGCAGGGTAATGTTCCTCAGCCAGATTCATTTCCCCCCAAACCTCTTCAAATGTGTGGGCCATGGAGGGAGGTACATTTAATTAAATTACTATGTCATGGGCTGCCCTTCCTGGGCAAGGGCTAAAAACGGGCTCACGCTGGTGTGCAGACCCGTTTGTGTACACAGAGCACACGTTTCTTTGTGCCTGGGCCGTCAGCAGCTGGATGGGGTTGGCAGTGGCCGGCGCTGGCCCCGGTGAGCTGAGCCCTCTGCCGCAGCAAGGCAGAGTCAACAATAATCCAAGCCTGGCCCCATATGGCTCTGATGACCTTTTCCTTTCTGCTTAAAAGATGACTGAGCGGCACTCCCCCTTCCTACATCAGTTCATTTCTCCTCAAATGCCTCTCCTGCTGACACCCAGGACTTTCCCGTAAGGCGGCGCCCTGTGCTGAGCTGGGGAAGGAGGTATGATTCAGAGTAGCGTATGGGCAGGGCTTGTTGAGCTTGGCAGGAGACAGAGGGGTCTCCCTGGTGATTCTCCAGAGTGCTAACTCCGTGTAGCACGGAGAACCATTTTCAGGTGCCAGAGGAAAGTGGCAAAGCTATCTTTCCCCCATCCCTGCATGAACGACATGGTGGATACAGAACCTGACCATCACACGGAGGCAAGGACATTCAGTAGCAACTAGAACCATTTACTATGTGGAAATCAACAACCCAAACAAATGCTGGCTGTGCTGTACATGTCCACCCCACAAGGTCATTCCATTTCGTTTCTGGTCTGGAAGTGGAGGCCTCACTACTCCAGATTACAAAATACTCCAAGGGTAAAGACTTTGCCCCTGAGTAGTGCTGCTGCCGCTGGACCTAGGGCTTCCCTCTGCTGGTACGAAATGGCCTGAGGTGGAACCAGGTGTGGTGTGGAGAGCAGGAGACACTAAGAGCCTGGTAATGGGGTTGTCCATTTGGAATTCAGACCCTGGAAATGTGAGCTGGGGCATCTTTCCCCACTTGTCCCCTGAGAGAACAGAGCCATCTCATCTCTCATGTCTAAAACTTCAGCAAATGCAACACCTGGAGCCTGAGACAACAGGAAACATGTGGGCACTGAGTAGTTATTCTCATGCACCCTCTCAGGTCCAGGGCATCCTGGCACCAGCAGACCGCCAGGTGATGCGCAGGCTGCTCTGGGAGCTGAGGCAGGCTTACAGGCAGGCAGTCCCACAGTGAGTACAGAGGGCAGAAGATGGGGAGCAGAACCTCCCGATCCCAATCTCCAAGCCTCTGACCATGCTCTTAGGGGCCTGGCAGGATGGGGAAGGCAGCGTCCCCCCACTCTGGAGCTCTTCTGTCCTTGTGACCTATGCTGAGCAGCTCCAGGGCCATTATCCTTCATAGAATTGGGGATGGGGTTGGCAGTGTATCTGCCACAGGTTTCTGGTTGCGAATCTGATGGTTGCTCTGAGAGTTAAGGCAAATACTGTCAGTTCAGGTCCTTGGGACCCAACTCAAGAACCTGGACTGTGCCCGTGAGTCACTCTCAGCCCAGCAGTTTTAACTGACTAGAATTTGTGGATCAAAAACAAAAGCAGGCAGGTCATTAAAATGTGGTCAAAGGAGAAAACAATGGATCCAAAAGAGTATGTTTCCTAATTAAGAGGTTAAGCAACAACTGTAGCAGAAAGAGAGAGCAACATATTCTAGAAGGAAGCCCAGGAAGGCAGGGCCCGCCATGAAGAACAGGAAATTGACCAGCGTAGTGATCTTGATCATGTGGCTTCAGAGAAACAAAAAGGTTCCTGGGTTCTGGGCTATGCCCAAGGATCTTTCTTCCTTACATGCCAAGTGGGACAAAAGAGAGTAGACCACATCCCTAGGTTGTAGGAGCCATGACATTTGGAATGGAGTAAGGTCCCTTAATTCCATTCTACCCAAGTGGCCCCATGCACACTGGGACAGAGAGCACTCACCAAATGCCTGGCCTTGAACTATGGAGATAAAAACAGGTAACTCAGGGCCCCTGGGTGGCTCAGTCGTTAAGCGTCTGCCTTCGGCTCAGGTCACGATCCCAGAGTCCTGGGATCGAGCCCCGCATCGGGGTCCCTGTTCAGCGGGAGGCCTGCTTCTCCCTCATCCACTCCCCCTGCTTGTGTTCCCTCTCGCTGTGTCTCTCTCTGTCAAATAATAATATCTTTAAAAACAAACAAACAAACAAACAAAAAAAAACCGGGTAACTCTTCAGGTAGTCCTTGTCTCTTTAGTCAGTATGTTATTGGTCCTTGGGTGCCAACAGAGATATTCTGTCATTATTAAGGATTAAAAATATCCTTATCCTGAAAAAAACACTCCAGGGACTAACAGATCTCAGTCCCGATTATTACCCTATAAAAAGGGTTGGCTTTGGGGGCTTATGTTCCTGTTTTAAGCAGCCTAGGACTGGGACAGTTTTCTCCATTGAGAAAAAAAGCCTTGAAATAATGTGTGTAACAGCGAAGTAAGCCTCAGGATGAATCATGTGAGTATTAGTACTGCTGAACCAATGGCATTCCAAAGCTGCTGGGGTCCCTTAGGTTTACAGATGACTGCACTGAGCTGGTGTATTTGCTCTGTATGCCCCAACCCAAACCACACAGGTGGAACAGACTGCTGCCACAGCACTCCCTCCTTGCTGCTTGCTGTTGCTAGAGGGTATGGCTGTGGGTCTCAGGGTCTCAGAGAGAGCCTGCTAGATGGGACCCCCTGATTCCCGTGCCTTGTCCACAGCTCAGCAGCGGAGGTGCCAGGGTGGAAGGCAGAGTGAGGCCCTAGGGCTACTGCAGCATATCTTTCTCATGTACAAGGTCACCCACGACCCCTCTCGCATTTGTTACCTGTCACTTCATTTCTCTTGGAGAGGGACAAGGAGAAGGGAAATGAATTGATTACAGTGGTGTATTACAGGGCACTACCTTTCAGCATCTTGAACTGGACTGAGGAACTGAGCAGTGGTGCACTGAGTGGTCCAGTCTGCATTTAAGGGAGGAAAGGGTAGGAAAAGAAGGAAAGGTAATTTCTGGCACCGGCTCTCTCCTCTCTCAGCTCCCAGTAATACTTAGGAAGCAGAGTGGGTGGAACTAAGCATATTTGCAAAAACAGATTAGCTCCGATGCAGGCTGAAAAGTATTTTCTATACAACGTGAACTGAGACCCCCCTGTACCCTTGTCCTATGTGCTTCAGATAAAATTTTTATCATGTTTCCTAGGTTAATATGCCAGAGCATGAACTAAGAGTGGTCTTCATCTTAGCCCCAGGTTGACTTGCAGGCAGCGGCTGGCCCAGCCCCTTCATTTGGGGGAAAGCAGGGCAGGAGAGGGATGGGAGTGGCAGACGTCGCTGGATAAGGCTGGGGCCATCTGCACTACTGTGAATCAAGGTTGGCTCAGACAGAAGGCGCGAGGGAGGAGGTGCAGCTGCTGATGGCTCAGACAGCTTGGACCTGTCCAGGCAAACAAGCCGCTCAAGTGCAAGAACAGCCAGCCAAGTAGGCAGAGCACGAATAAGGACTTAAAGCTTGAAATATCTGACAAGATATGGAGGGAGGGTAGGAAGCTGTCTGGGATTTCAACTGGTGTCTGGCCTTGCTTCTCACTGCTAAGGCAGACTCTTCTGCTACCGAAGGATGGAATGTGATATCTGGGAGCCAGTGGGCAAGCTATTCTTTGAGCTAAAATCTTAAAAGAAATATTCATCTTAAATTGCAAAGACAGTTCTGGACTGTTCTCCCTCACTAATGCCCTCTAAAACAAAATCAAACCATTGTCCACAGATAATCCATCTCTGCTCCAGTCACCTGCCCAAGGTTAAGAGCATTGGGCCGTGAGAGAGAGAGTGTGTGGGGGCTGAGGGTGGGGGACACAACCACACTGCACCATCAATCGCACAGTCTGGGAACAGTCTCAGACCAGCTAAGGAAGGCGACGTGGGGTGTGCAGAAGAGGCAAATACACGCTCTCCTCTTCCGCCTTCCAGGGCGGGTGGTGGTGGGGAGGGCAAGGCCAGCAGTGGGATGTTCAAGCGCTATTACAGCTCCTTCTGGTGAACACTCTTTGAGACAATGGTTCTCAGTCCCAAGTATATACTGTCAGCACTAAGGAGCCGTTAGAAAATACCAATGTTCAGACTCTAGATCAATTACAGAGGCATCTCTAGGGGTGGTGACAGGATTTCGATATTTTTAAAAATATAGCCCGGTGGTTCAAGGGCAGGCTCAGGATTAGAACCTCTGCTTTTGAGTCTAGAGGGAGCAGGGGAAGACTCAGTGGTCACGCTGGTTTCTGACAGGCAGGACAGTCCTGTCACTAATGACAGAAGCTTTAGCTGAGCTAGTGCCCCTGGGGTTTCACTGAGGTTCAGGAGGAGTAACTTCGGAGAGAGCTGGCCAAGTATCAATTGACTGCCCTGGAAAAACAAAGGGAAACACTCCTACAAACATATCACCCTCCTAAGAGCCCCAGGTGAGGAGGGAGAGGGGACAGACTGCTCAGAGGCCCATGAATATCAAATGGGAGAAACCAAGGCACAGGGAGACTACCATTTATTCTACCATATATTCTACCATATAT
Organism: Callorhinus ursinus; assembly: GCF_003265705.2. Lineage (NCBI taxonomy): Eukaryota > Metazoa > Chordata > Mammalia > Carnivora > Otariidae > Callorhinus > Callorhinus ursinus. Next base: position 67,722,134 of record NW_027397074.1, on the reverse strand, counting down.
TATTATTATTTATACCATTTATACCATAGTGGAAAGAGAAACCCTCCCTAGTCACATAGGCTGCTCTACAAGCTAACTCAGGAGGGGCTCAGTTCAGGCTCATAAGCCCAAATGAATGAGAAGCTACTTCTAAAAAATGCCAGGTTTCTGACCCCTAGCCTAGTGGCATTCCCTGCCACAGCCCTCCTTTGGTTCACTTCCTCATCTATATGCTTACTTAGAGCCAGTACAATGACTGGCACTGTGCCAGGTGCTGAGGAACAATGGAGATGAAAGACTTGGTTCTTGCCCTTGAGGAGTTCCTACCGTGGGGGAAACAACAAGATGGACAGCCTAAGGGTGGCAACAAGGGGAGATAAGTACTAGGGAGCATAGGGGAGTCAGGGAAAGCTTCTGCCTCCTCCCATCCAAACAGTCCAGTGAAGGCCACATGGCCTGGAGTTTTACATTTTAGTGACTCTGAGGCTACTTGTTCTTCTGAGTGGGCAGAGGAAGAAAATGCCCGTTTGAATTCTGGATGTAGGCACCAGATATAGTGGTAGGACCCACACTGATTCAGACCTGGGGCAAGACAGATGCTCTGGGCCCTCCTACAGAGGGGCAGGGGGTGACTTCTGCACCTTTCTCAAGCTGGTTTGCTGAAAGGACTGTTCCAAGTCTTCCCCAGGGAGTAGGAAGAAGGACACCCATGCACTTAGTAAACATTATTGGTAGCAGAGCTCTGGGCTGGTCGAGTGACCTTGGGCAGTCTGTAGCTTTCCCTCTGCTTCAACTTCCCTTAGCAACACACAGACTTGCTTATAAGTATACATCACAAAGCCCCCTGAATAAAGAAGAGCCAGCAGCTTGCTCATGAATGGAGAGGTGCTAAGTCAGGGTCCTAAGCCAGGCTGTGGTATTTAAATGTAGCATGGAAGCTTCCAGCCAGAGCTCCAGAGCACCATTTAGTTGGGCTGCAGCAAGCTTCTGTTTATCCCACCTGCTGAGCAGCCAGAGCAAAATACTGCTTGGGAGTTAGGACAGGTGCTGAAGACACAAAAGGGCCCTCACACACTTGCACACAGGACTGAGAGCACATGGACTCCCGGGAAGGACAGGGAGGTGCAATTTCAGCCCCCTCGCCCCTCACTCTAGCTTCAGCAAAACCCCACTAGGTAAAGTGCTGAACACTAAGGAAATCAGAATCCTCCTGTGCATGTGTCGCCACGTAGTGGTCTTTTATGGTCCTGGTGTGGCAAGAGAGGTCCTCAGCGTGGTATGCAGGAGTGCTGGCAAGTGACAAGGCACGTAAAGCCCAAAGCACAACAGCTTTTGGGGCTGGGTGGTACTGAGGTCACTCAGTAGAACAAAGCTGCCTAGTTGTCCACTCTGAATTCCCATTCTAGGTGTCATCTGTTCTTTGTGCCCAAGCTGTTCTTCACCTCCTCAGGAGCTGATGGTCCAGATTACTTATGGGAACTTATCCTGAAAGGTCACTCTTAGGTTACGCAGAGCCCCAAGTCAGAGCTGATCTAGGGTGTGGGGATCCAAATTTAATCTTCTAAACCACCGGTTCTCAACCTTATCTGAACATTAGAATCCCCTGAAGAGATTCTAAGTTCTTTTAAAAACATTTTTTTATTACTGAAAAAACTCAGATTTGAGAAATTTGAAACACTGGAACTAGAGAATAGTTACGAACTCCCATATACCGACCATCCAGATTTAGTAATTATCAAAACAGATCTGCTCCATCTATCCCCCTTTTCTTTGCTGACGTATTTTAAAGCATACCCCAGACATGATGTCACCTCACCTTTCCATACTTCAGTGTGCATCTCTAAAAAAACACAGCCATTTTCTTACCTAACCACAATGCCATTATCACACGGAACACAATCAACAAACTATTCCTTGGTATCACCTAATATGCCTGGGGAACATAAAATTAAAAGCTGGTGCCTGATGAAACCAGAATCTTTGAAGGGAGGCCCAGGTATGAGCACCTTTCCTAAACTCCCGCACTCCCAAGATTCCAGTGCGCAGCCAGGGTTGAGAACCACTGCTCCATCCATCCAGGATCCTGCTATGGGGGTCTAATGCAAGCTCCATGAATATCCTTTTGCCCTGATCACATGGTACACAATAAAAAAAGTCAAGGAAAAGGTGGCAAGTCACAGAACAGGATAAAGAGAAGGAAACAAAGGGCAAGTGGGTGGCTCAGTCAGTTAAGCGTCAGACTCTTGATTTTGGCTCAGGTCATGATCTCAAGGTCATGAGATTGAGCCCCAAGTTGGGTTCCGTGCTAGCAGCAGAGCCTGCTTAAGATTCTCTCTCTCCCTCTGCCCCTCCCGCCTCCCTCTCGGTGGTAGGTGGGGAAGCGGGAAAGAGAAGGAAAACAAAAGCATTAAGTCGGCTAGGTACAGAATGGGATCCACTGTATAATGCAAGGAGCTGAGGCCTGCTCACTCGATCCCCTAGATCCATTAAAGGTCTGAGAGGCCTGGAAAGAGTTGTTCCCAGCTGCCCAGTCTGCTCAGAGGGCCCTCAGCACCTCACACCAGGCCAGCCTGCATTATGCCTTCTCTCTATTTCTAGCTCTTCTCCCTTCTGTACACGCTGTCTCTCTGGCCTAATATTCTGGCAAACTCAAGAGCTTCAGCACCTGGTCTTAGACAGGATTAATTAGGCCTGTGGTGAGGGGGTGTGCCAAAACTTCTTGGGCGTTGGCACTAGGGTTTGGGATCACAGTCGTCAATTTTAACTATTTATTTTATTTAAAAAATAACTAAACAAACCATCCAGCAGAAAAGATGAAGCTGTATCACTGCAGCTAAAAATACCTCTACTGAGGGCGTCCGCTCACCAGCTCTTCAATTAGAGATGCTACAGGGCCCTTTGTGAGCTGTGCAGAGTTGGCAGCTCCACAGGGGCTCTGGGAGGCTGGGGACAATCCCCGGAGCAGTAACTAGCGACTGCTAGGTGGAGGAGGGCTGGCAGACAACCAGTTAGCCAAGATGACTGGCACACACAGGTAACTCCCAAACCCCTCTTTTGCTTTATGGACCTGGTGCCCAAGCCAAGAAACCTCTTGCCTTCTTTCCACGACGGACCCAAATGCTACCTTTGAGGATGCCTCAAAGTAACTGGGGACTGTTCGGGACACCTCGAGGTTCACGTGAGAGCAGTGATGACCAGAAGAGGTAATGCTGCCCAGTCTGGCTCAGGGTGTGTCCGTGCTGCCGGACAACTTCCCAGTTTGCGTCAGTGCTAACTAGACACAGGTGGTCATCTTGGTGGACTCAGGAAAGGGGTGCTTGGAATGCAGGCCTGACATCTGAAGGGGGAAACTGAGTGAGGCATAGGACTTTATGGCAACTAGGGTGTCTTTCTCTGGATCTCTTTTCTAGGTCCTCTCAGACCTAGAGGTCATTCAATCTAGCACACTCATTTTTATGTGGGAAGATGAAGCCTTGGGGAGGTTAAGGGATTTTTTGTCAAGGTCACAGATTTAGTAAATAGAGGAGCCAGGACTTATACGTGGGATTTTTTTCTTACAAGTACAGTGCTTTGTTCTACTATACTATGTCACCGCAATGAATGGATCCATTCTAAGCATTCAATGAGTGTTTAAAGAGCTACTGGAAAAGGTTATTTTTAGTAGGTGCCAAAGGGACCAAAGAACGTCAGGTCAGAGTTCCCTGCATGACCCGGGAATTTTACAATCCCCGGGTTCTGCAGATTTCAAGGGTCAGACTCAGCAACTGAATCAGACATTCAGTGGGATAAGCACCACAGATCTGCGATCTTCATTTAGCCAGAGAGCCAGAAGGGAACTTCTTTTCTCCCTGAGGGAGTGGGAAACACCTGGTATTAGCTTGACTGGGGGATACCAGGAGAAAAGGGGGCAAGGTTCAGGCCACAGCTGTCTGGTTTCATGCAGGCATTGGACCTTTCTCATTTCTTGGCATTGTGTGTGACCCTTATGAAAGAATCTGGAAGCTTAAGTCAAGAGCATGGGAGGACTGGGTCAAAAAAAAAAATGCATTAAACATTCAGAGGTATGGGGGGAAGGTGCAGATTGGTTTAGGAAGAGTGCAATGCAAACTGAACGTTCCTGGAGTGTTTACTGTGGGAGAAGACTGTCTAGAGTCCTGTGTTGTCCAATACTGTAGTCACTAATCACGTGTGGCTGTTTAAATTAAAATTAAAATTAAAATTTTATTAAAGATTCTGTGCCTCAGTTGCACTAACCACATTTCAAGTGCTCAGTATTTATGAGGCTAGTGGCTACTATACTGGACAATGCAGATAAAGCACATTTCCATCACTGCAGAAAGTCTTACTGGACAGTGTGGGTAGACTGTAGTTGTCTTCTTGCATTTCTTGCTGGCCATAATGAGTTGTTTCTGAGACCCCTTTGGGAAAGAGTTGAATTTGGGGAAGCTAGTCCAGCAAACCTGCTAAACTTAGGAACTCAAAGAAGCTTAGAGCAATGAGGAGCATTGAGTACCCCAGTGTACTGGACTCACCAGGCCCTAACCCCTCTCCCCTCAGGGCCTTTACTACTTGTTCACAGCCATTCTGACCTTTGCGTGTTTTATTTGTTTCCTATTTTACGCTGTTTTAATTGATGTTTAATATAGCTTAACTCTGCATGGTGTTCCAAGCCCCTCACTAGGGGGCTGCTCAAACACAGAAGCACAATTAATAACAATCCCCAGAAAATTATGCCCTGTATCAAAGTTGTCATTGTACCCTATAAATGCTTATTATTACTATTGAATTCTCCAGCCCTGACACCTCCCCGTGTTTACTAGGTAGCAGATAAACCTCTATGCTTGTGCCTTCCCTACTCTACCACACCATCAGGACTAAATATAGCCCTTGTGTGTCTGTTTAGCTCCATTTAGCTGTGCTTTGGAAAAGGGGGGAAACATCAGAGTTAATAAAATTAAATTGCCAGAAAATGTGATTTGTTCCTCTCCCACTTGACAAGCCCTTGAAAGACACAGACATCACTGCTCACGAGATGGGTAACCAGCCTCAGCTACAAGGTGGGGGGCAAGGCCCAGAGCCTGCTAACATGGCATGGTTTTCAGATCTGCCTCCTCTGAGAGAATAGAGGGAGCAGGCCCAAGTGCGCAGGACACTGGGGGCAAGGGGTAATACCCTGTGGCCTGGGAGAAAGTGACCAGAAAATAGTGCCTGAGCTGGAGTCCTGCCCAAGGAGTTAGAGGGCAATACATTTCACCCCTGCCCTGCAATTCTCTCAGTTTGCGGGGGGGGAAGATAAATAAAAAAGCAAACAATGTAAGCCTCTCCCCTACCCCAAAAGGAAAAACAAAGCCCCTTAATTTAAAATGGTTTAGTACTTCATGGTTGTTTCTTTTGGGCATTTTTGAAGCTCAGTTTTTGGCATGAAAAGATAACAGCTTTTCTATGATCACTAATCAGGAAAAGCAAATGGAAAATTCCAGGCTTGTGAGACACCTGTACTCCTCCCTCTCTGGCATGCCTTCTCATCCTGTGTGCATTCTCTCTGCACCCCTGTCTAGTTAAGAGTCTTCTTTACAGAACGCTGAGGCCCCAGATGACTTTCTCCTCTGACTTAGCCTCGTGTCCTTTTCTCACTAAAATAATACAATTTAGAGAATGCACGTGTTCACCTCTTTTGTCCACCTCTACCACGTACACCCCACTCCCTTCTCTATGCCATTTTCAGTCTTCCAGTTATCTGTACTGCCAGTGGATGAACAGGTGGCTGTCTGGGAGGCAGGTGAGGGTGCAGGTCAGACGAATACAACAGGAATGTGGAGATATTAGCTCTCCCGTGCCGGACTACGTGTGTTCCAAGGATTACCTTCCTCATGCCTCAGTTTCTCAAATACTGTGAACTGCTTCGACTGGACTGTGTCACCTCTAGAGCCCTGACAGCTCTCAAATGCTCTAATTCAGTATTCTGAAGGCTGCAGACTCAAGTCCTTGGAAACTGAATGGGTCATTTTATTTCTATTTATAATCCATTTTTAATTTCTGCACTCAATGCTCTATGGAGAAATGTAGATTCTAAATTCTTCTACCCAACAAAGGAAAAGCTCTATTTTAGGCTGTTTGACAGGGAAATATTTCTAACTACATTGAGTTTCCCATATTGTATTTGCTTTGCCTTCTTCCATCTTTGCCTAAAAAAGTAGTTTCTAAAAAGCCATAAAAGCTTCCTGTGCTCAGGCATAGCAGGAACGAGGCTGCCTTGGCTGCAGGAAGAAGACGGTGCCGACCCTGGGCCCCAGGGGGGCAGGACTGTTTACCATCTGCTGCTCTAGCAGCCTTGTCTCCAAATCAGGCCTGGTTTGTAGTTGGCTGCAAATATTAGGAGCTGGGCCACTAGCATGTCCCACCCATGGCAAGCCTTGAACCCTTTGTACTCTGGCTGCCAAGACAATCTGAAAGCAGGGGGCCACTTTCCATCTTAGGAGAAAAACACGTGTGTTATACGGAAATAGGATTTTCTTTTCCCTTCCTCTCCTCATTCCCAGCCATTCTGAATGCTTTAGATTGAAAGGGAGGAAAACCTGTCCAACAAAGCTGAGGAAGGTGATGGAATTGTCAGAGACTTCCCCTGCCCCATCTATGCAGGCCAGAATGGTTTATTAATGATCCATGGGAAAAGAACAATCGTCCTGCTGGCAGCTTCACATGTAATTAAGCAGCTTCACAGAGAGCTGGCTGCCTTCTCCAGGTCTGGCATCTGCAGACTGCAGAGCTACCTGACATAGTGACGCTGGGTTTCTAGTGAAATCTTCCTACCGGGAAAGGGACAACCAAAATAGTGACCTAAACCCACTGGGCACTCAGGAAACATGACTGTGATGGTAGTGTTCTTCTGGAAGTCTGGCCATGTACTTGGGCTGACACAAAAGAGTGCAAGCTCCCCGATGGCAACAACCAGCTCTGGGGAACCACAAGTCCCACTGGTCACCATTAACTGCCCACTCAGGTAAGTAGCTCCCTCTGCTGGGTAGAGGTCATGGCGCAGGGTAAACTTCCGAGGGGGTTCCCCCAGATACTTTCCCCTCAGCCAAAACTCTACCCACAGGAGTTTCTGGGAATTGGTTCATGCTGTGCAAGGCAGCAGACTCCAGCTCTTTCCGCCCCTCCGCAGTGCTGAACGACTTTGCTGGGTGTGGTGGGCAAGAGTTGCTTCTGTGTCTATATGCGTTAGAGAACCAACAGAATTCAAACTACAATACATCAAGAGAAAAGGGGCTAAGTTAACCACGTTTTGCCTTTGTAGTCAGTGCTAACTTCCCTTTTAAGAGCCCTGGGATTCACAGACCCCTGGTCATCCCACCAGGTGAGTGAAGTAGTAAGTACTTGGCATTCGAGATGCAGTTTTAAAAATGAGCTCTTTAGTGCATGGCACTGGAAATGTCATGGGTTGTGTTTCCGTCACCTTTCCCAACAGAGAATCAGAGGGCATTTCAATGAGGGAGAACAGAATAACACACACACACACACACACACACACACCCTTTCTGTGCTTGCTTCTAGAGTTGAGAAAGAAGTGGATAAAAACCGTCTCCATTCTCCATCCCCTGGTAGATACAGACCCCTCTTAAGCACAAGAGCCCTTCCTTCACCCTCTGACTCAAGCTCGACCCTAGGCACCCAGATTCCCCCAGGGTGAGCCCAAGTTACTACCTGAAGTCTCAGAGGGAATGACAAATGTCTGCGTGGGCAGCAAAACCAGAGCTAGTTCACAGGTGTCATGGACTTTCCAGTCCCCACATGCAGTTTACGTTCTGTGGGATCACAAAGGAAGCCTGTACCGTTTAGAAAACCAGGGGAGAGGAACTGCTGGGTGAGGCGGTGATGTCCATCAACTGACGCCACGCTGCCCTCTTCTTGAGAGTACCACACGTGCGGTGAGCCCCTCTAATAAAGCCGCCGAGTTGAAGAACAGGCTCCACAGTCATTTTCTTGCTTATCACCTGCAGTCTCCTTCCTCACTCAGCTTTGATTACAGGAGCCAAACACAGTGGTTCTCTCATTCCTATTAAAGCAGCCTAGAAACAGGCATAATCTCAGCTGCTGCTCAGCAACTAGCAGGCAGGGAGAGGTCACTGGTGACCTGGTAGGAAACGGATAGCTCATGATGAATGAATTGGTACTGCCTGCTAATTTAACTTGCCATCACTTTAATCAATAAGGGAAAAGGTGAATTGCTATTGATCTCTTCAACACCTCTCGACGATACTGTACAAATTACAGAAACACAAGGGGGAGGGTGAAAGCATCAGAGAGGAAGGACAGATGCAAGAAGTCTGGGCAGGGTGAGAACGCTGCATCTTCCCAGAGTTGGTCTCCCCGTGGCTGGGTGTTAGGCATGCTTGGGTGCATGTGTGAATGTGTCAGGAAGAGCCCTTCCTTACACCTTGAAGAGTTGGCCTCCCTCTGCACTTCATGTACTTGCTAGGCCTCATCAGGGCAACAGGGCATGTGAAACCATATGGCTTCCCCTGATGCAAGGCTAGAAGTCAGTATGTTGAGAGGCGCTATGGGTCCCAAGGCCTCATGAATTTTTAAAGTTGTCATACTCGAGTGGTGTCTAGCTGGGCTATCTCAACAACTAATATAATTCTGGATGGGAAAACAAGAATCAAAAGCTTCCAGGGCAAACTCCAGGTTTGCCACACTGACCCCCAGCCTTGGGTCAAAAGCCAAAAAAGGCTAGACAGGAAGCTAATAAAGTAGAACTGTCTTGCAACATACTTGATAATAACAAAGATCATGGCTCCCAGGGTTCAAGACTATCCTCTAAAAACACATCTGAGAGACACAGCCTCAAGATCAGAGGTCGGGGCCAAAATGTGAGAGGTCTAACCTGAATCCTGGGACAATGACCACACACAGACAGGCAAGATGACAATGTAACAGGCAGATTTTATGGCAGGGCGAAAAGGGAAAATTGCCTAGAGCTAAGCCCATGAGGTAAAGAATGGTCACATCTCAGGGTCTAGGACCACAGGTCCATCTCCTGTCTCATCAACTGGGTCTAATTATTCGGATGCAGGTAAAAAGAAAAAAAACCCACAAAAACAAAGCAACCACAGGTCCCTCTCCAGGTCACACAGTGACCTCAGCCTGTGTGTGGTTATTCGCTTTCTACGTAAGTGGGTAGAACTAGGGGCTCCTCGGATCCTCTGCACCGTGTCTTAGTCATCGCCTTTCAGCTCTCTCCAGGCAGAACAGGGCTGAGTACTCCCATTTTGCAGATGGTGAAACCAAACAGGCAGTCACATATCCAATATGAAAGAGAACCCAACCTTTAAAACCCAAGTGTGAAAAGGGCAGGAGCCCTTCAGGATGCTCTTGGCACTCTTGCTTAAATGACTCTCCAGAGACAATGACTCAGGGTGTAACTGTGTAATTCTGAAACCAGTGACAACAGTGTGCCAGTACCCCCACCTTCCTCCCACAAATACCTGAACGGCCAAAACGTAGAGCAAAATAAAATGCAAGTTATAAAGCTGCTGATGTGGTTAGAGTGGAAGTGCTGATATTAGGAGGAGGAAGTGGTTAAGTGCACCCTGGGTGTTTGGAAATGGCCACGTCTGCAGCCCTGTAAGCTGATGAAGGATGAGCTCTCACTGTCTCTGCCGGGCAGACAGAGAGATTGGCCCTACACTCAGGAGGTGGGAGCATGGCTATGAGAGGGCATGAAGGTAAGAAACACTATTTAGCAAACACCAGTACCCTCCTACAAGGAATCTTCCAATTCCGAAAGTGACCCTATTCTAAAATTACCACGTGGCAAGTGGCCAGGCCAAAAATCCATATCCAATCAGTGGTAATGGACTATTTGTTGCATTTCCTCATATAGGGTTGCAGCACTGCTATAAAAATCTTGGGCCAGTAGTTTTAGATTTATTTAACCAGAGAGGTACCAGCATCCTAGCATTGCCAGCACTGGAGAAACCTGTGAAGGGAAGAAGCTGATGCAGGCTGCTGGTAGTAGTGGAGGGACCTGTTGGGTTTTACTTGCATAATCTTCCCCTTCTAGCTGTACATTCAATGCCAAGACCCTCTTCTGGTACCATTAGATAGGATTTCACTGTATTGAGAGAAGGCAAAGGGAGAAGAGGGAGGGATTATGCTAACTGGAAAGAAAAATGGCACAGTAAAGCTGTTTCCAATTCAACTTTTCATTCCTAGCTCAATAGGTAGTTTTTGTTCTTGTTGCAGTGACTGTCCCACAGGATTCGTCTTGGGTCCTTTTCTTGTCCCTTTCAATCCTGATTAACACCTAGATCTTTCTTTAGAGCTCATGCCTGGCACTCCACTATCCTCCAACCCTCCAATTTAATAAAGATCAAAGACAAACCTATGGCAATCCTAGACTGCTGTGGCCACGGTAAGGTGGTACGGGGACAAAAAAGAGCAAATGCTATTCCATCAGAGGATAAAGAAGCCCAGGCCAGCTAGGATCTAGATAGGTCATCCCTGTATCCCTCTTTTTCAAGTCACAGTGACACCAGGAAATGGGAAGAAAGTATAGAGAGCCCTGAGTATGGGCAGATCATCCTCGCAACACCCATATGGCAGTTCAACTACACGGCAAAGGTACTCAAGCCATTATTTCTTAGATGTCTATTCGGCATCTGTAGAATCTGGGCTCTTGGTGATGGTTGGCCCTATCTGTCCATAGTCAAGTCTAGAAGAGGCTCTGTGCGCAGGTTAGGACTCTGTGGCATTACCTCCAGACCTTTACCTTTTCCACTGAATGTGACACTGCCTACGAAGAGATTCTAACGTGGAGAACCATGCAGAAGCAGAGGCAAAAATACCCTGTTTCTTTAGCCTTTCTTCATAGAAAAATGACTGGCTAACCCCTGATGGTATCTAGACAGTTTTTTGAGAACTTAGATCAAGGATGGCAAATACGTGCCAAATCCACTCAACGGATAGTAGCTCCTAGGAGCCCTGTTCTGAGAAGATTCTGAGCCCTAAGCCAAAGCAGTGCTATGACTGGAAAGGTCTGCCATGGGTGCTAGATGGGGGAGGGGGGGTATGCGTATTTGCCATCACTGGCTTAAACAGACAGGACTGGCATGTGGAGAGCACTGGTGAGGACTAACCATGGTTCTTTGTTGATTCTAATATAATGCTGCTCCCAACACACATGCCAATGACTAGCCTGCCTCCCTACTCTGGGTATCATGGTTTGTCCTCAGTGAAGTTCTAGTCCTAGATTTTAGCTAAACTCTGAGAGAAGAATTTTCATTCATAATAAAAATAATGACACAAGCTGTCGCCAAGTGTTTACTGTTTACGAGGGCACCAGTCCTGGGAAATTTTATATATATACATGACTTCCACACCAACCCTCGAGAGAAGGTGCCTTCGCTGTAGGTGAGGGAGTTAGGTTCAGCAGCACCGCTGCACTGTGCAACCTTAGGAGCACCATTCTTCGGAGTTCTATTATACACTGAGACTGCCCTGGATTTAGAGAAACTGAGGATCATGTCCAAGGTCATTCAGTAAATGGCGAAGCTGGAACAAGAACGCAGGTCTCACTCTGCACATGTTACTAACAGAGTTTTTAAGTGACCAGGAAGGGAAAAATGTGCCTACATGTTCTGGATATGGGTCTAAGGATGAACTTACCCCTTCCTGAATAAGTGACACGTGTTGTTTAGACCAGGTTAGGGTATCTGCTGTTAATTCTCAAGCCTGCTCATAATCTTATTTCATGCACCACAGCATTTCATAACAGACTATTGGTCACTTTCATTTCCAAAATCCATTTAAGTTCAGCTGACCAGAAACTGTCACAGGTGGAGTGGCAAGTGGGAAGTTCATCAATAAAGCCAGATTTGGAACACAGAGGATCTTGTCTAGTCGTTGGCAACAGACACACGGCTAATGGCAAGAAGAGGGCAAGGTTATGGTTGGCTCATCCACTAGAACAGTCACTACTGTGTCCTTGGAGGAGTCACGTGTGAAACCCCAGAATGTTAGTTTTACCTAGAGAGCAAATGAAATGTACAATCTGCTTATTACTCTTTGCTGGCAGCTCTGGCAGCCCTGCTATTGTATATTAAGGGCTGTGTTCTAAAACGGTATCAGTTGAATTATATAATTCCAAGGAGAAGATATTAACATTCAGGCAGTGGGTGTGTCTGGGAATAGTTAGGACAAACTGAAAAGAGAGATATGATGCCTGAAGATCCCCAAAGACGCCAAGCATGAAAGCTCACACTCAAATCTACAAGGGTGCTGGCCAACGTGTTGGGGTCCCGTGTGAAGCTCTTCTGGAAATAAAGAGAATGGGGCAAGTCTGAATGAGGTCATCTTTATTGTGGAAAGTAAGTATGATCTGCCAGTCAGAAGATATGAAATAAAGAACTACTTTCCAAATTAGGCTTCCAGAAGGAAATGGACAGACTTCACAAATAAGGGATTTCATCTGAAAAAAATGTGGAGCTGCTTTCCTATTATATTAAGGATATTAGCTTCCTTTCCGCCCACCCCCCCTTTTTCTTTTTTAAAGAGAACCCTTACACCAAAGCTCAAGAAGCAGTGATTATTCAGGATGACTGAAGAGGTAAGACAAACCAGGAATTATTACTAGGGGCATCTGATACAAGTAAATTAAAATAAATGGCACCCAGCTCTCCTAGCACAATCCTTACCTATGAGGAGTCCAAAAATCTCTTACCTCCTGATAGAATTTTTCCATTCGTTCTGGGTCACAGGCTCTACATAGCTATAGAGAAGGTAGACCAGGATGTGCCTGGCAATAGCTGTTGTCCACAGGGATGGCTCAGAAAGAAATTTATGTCAGATAGGCAGATAGTACTGAATACCATAGGTGGCAGGAGTTCTGCTTAGCAAAGCTCTGTTTGAAGGATCTTCATGACCTTGTATTCATAACGATAATCTTGTAGTGAACTAATAAATGCATTCAATGGCAATGCCCACTATACTCATTTCCAGGCTTCAAATTTTTTTTAAAGATTTTATTTATTTATTTGAGAGCGAGACAGCATGAGCACAAGCAGTGGGGAGCGGCAGGCAGAGGGAGAGGGAGAAGCAGACTCCCCGCTGAGCAAGGAGCCCGATGCGGGACTCAATCCCAGGGTCCTGGGATCATGACTTGGGCAGAAGGCACATGCGTAACTGACTGAGCCACCCAGATGTCCCTCCAGGCTTCAATTTAGATGAGGTTTAAAGCAAGTACTGTGAACCAATCTAGCAGAAGGATGCAAGAGGAAGTCATGTTTGAGCCTTTTGCATCTTTACTCTCAGACTGATGTGGGTTAAAAGTAAAGGTGGAGAGGAAAAAAATCAGTTCAGGGACCCACCTCGGCATTGCGAAGGAACCTGCTTATGGAGGAACAACATCTGTCAGGTCTAAGGGCTATACTTCCTAGTTCCTTTTTCCTGGTAGGAACAAACTGAACTGGCAGAAGAAACATCAGTCTCTTAAGGAAGAGTTTATAGTAATAAGAACCAATTCCCCAGGGAAAGGAAGAATCCCTCTGCTGAAAAGGATTTTCTTCCCTGAGACAGAATTATATCCTTGAGACCTTCCCTACATGTCCCCAAGGAGGCCAAATCTCTTGTGGCCCTAAACCTTATTCTGTCCCCAGCCCCAACAGTTGGGCTGGGATGTGAACACTAGTCTCGGGAGGGCAGTGAGGCCTATCAAACTTTACCAGTCAGCCTGTATGACATAATTACAGGTAATAGGATCTTGGCCAAGCCAATGAAAAATTAGGCCCAGCAGCTCTTTCAGAAGAATGGATGCAATTCTATGCTTGACTGGCTATGAAAGTTCCAAGCAGAAGAATAGGGAACAGACAACAGCCTAGCTGAGCCAGCAGCTTTGCAGAGAGGAATCCCACTGGAGCCAGCACACTGGCACCTATCAGCACATGCTGCTGAGCTAGCTTGGGGAAGGCTACTGGTGACTGGTACCTGGGGAGTTTAAAAGCTGACAGGGGAGACCCAAGCAGCCAGGGGATGGGAAAAACAGGGCGACATGACAGTATCCTCTGTTCTTCATTTTCACCTCAGCTCTTCTCATTGCGATGCCATTTTCATTTACGGGTTGGAATGGGAATTGAGGGCCTCCCTTCTAGGGCTTTTAGGGATACCTGGCAAGGGCCAAGAACCCAGAAATGAAGGGGCTGTAAATAGGGAGGTAACAGCCTAGTATTCACATGGTACTTACAGCCTATCACTGAACAAGAGTTGGTTGACCTGAACTTCAAAATAAACCCTTTGCCTCATTTAATAGTTTGATCCACAAAAGCAAAGGATGGGAAATATACCAAGGAGGGAAAGAGATGAGTAGCCTACTGGGAATATGATGAAGGGACACTAAAGATTTCTATTTGAACAGTGGAAGTTTTTCAAAAACACTTACACATCATGATCTCATTACCTTTAAGTATCTTGGTTGGAGAGCTCGGGAGACCCAGGGATGTCAGGATCCCAAAGTAAGAGCAGAGTCAGGTCTTGGTAATGCACTTTTTCAATGGGAAGCTCCTGACTTAGCAGCTGTGTGTCCGGCCTCAATACTCCAGTCTTCCTCCCTGACCCACAAATGCTGAGCTTAAAGAGCTTTCCCAAAGAACTACAAAGGACAACAAAAGAGCAGGCCTTCTTCCCGATCTCTAGAGTTAGGTCACAGGGAACCAAGTAGTGGATTTAATGAATGTCTATCTATTAAGCATCTCTTATAAACCAGGCAAAGTACAAAGAACATAAGGACAAAAACAGGGATCTGGTCCTTGAGAAGCTTACAATCTGGGGGGATGGGGGAGACTGACACATAGATCCCTTCAACGTCATTGGTCAGTGCATGACAGATGTGTGCACAGGACACTATGGGGACCAAAGAAAGGGCATCTCACCCAGTCTGGGAGATCAAGGAAAACCTTCCCAGAAAAGGAGGTATATCTTGAAGGATAGGTAGGAATAAGAAAGCAAAGAAGGGGGATGGCTGATATACTGAGTGGGGAGTTTGGGTTGATCTTAAGAGTGGGAGAGATGAAATGGAATGGTAAATACGGGGAACTGTGAGAATAAGGTCAGTGAAATGAGTAGTGTGTAAGACAAGAAGTTGGAGAGGCAATCGAGGATATATGTAAACTAAGGAGATCAGACTTTATCCCAGAGGCAATGGGGAGTTATATAGTTCTAAATGATCACTTACTAGATACGTCTTTTAAGAAAGATTAGGAACATGGATATATATGATTAAGCTGAAATAGAGCAAGATAGGTCAGAGAGGAATCATTAATTAAAAAGGAAAGAAAGAAAAGGAAAGAAAGAAAGAAGAAAAGAAAGAAAGAAAGAAAGAAAGAAAGAAAGAAAGAAAGAAAGAAAGAAAGAAGGAAAGAAAGAAAGAAAGAAAGAAAAAAGAAAAGGAAAAGGAAAGCCCACAAAATCAAACAGATGAAGCAGGAATCAGGCAATCGAAAGATGTAAAAACTGTGACAAGAAGAGAATAAATATTTTGGGAAGGTGTGGCCAGAGCGGATCCCTCGGATCCTTCTGGAGTCTTGTGAACATCCAGAATCAGACTCAGTGGTTCCTTAGTGGAGAAGAACTCTCAGTTGAACTGCTGGATCTTTAGGGAAGTCCTTTATAAATTAATTAGGTCCAGATATGAGGGTTGAGAAAGGACATAATACTGCTAATTAGAATGACCACATTCTAATAGAAAAATTGGCAAAATCTGGGGAAGAAAAAGCACCTGATTTGGAATGTAGACATTTGGGTTTTGGTATCTGCTCTACAACAAAGCTCTGTGAATAGAGGCAGGTCACCGTGCACCACAGTTTCCTGAACTGTGACACTGGGATAATATTTCTCATGTAGGTTTGCTTTGAGATTAAAATGAAATATTGTATATGAAAGCACTTTTACACTAGAAAAATACTATATAAATGGAAAGCCTGATCACTATTAAGAGTGATTTTTCCACTCTTAATTTTCTATTTGAGCCCCCTTCAAAGAAAACAGCCTCTAATGGAAAACAAAGACTTTGTGGGGAGGTAAGAGAAAAGCCTTAGCCTCCAACAGCCCTTAACACCTCACGGAGTGAGAGGGTGGTTCAGAAAGGTGACCTTACTGCATTCTCTTTTCGCTGGGCAGTGGCAGAGGTAATCTAGAATATGGTGTTCTTTGCAAATGACTGAAACGTTGGTAGACAGCTGGCTCTTCCCAGCAGGTTAAGGGGACCCAGGGACAGTCTGAGAACAGAGTCTCGCTGGCCTTAAAGGCACCAGGTTTCCCTTACCCTTCTGGGTTTCCCCATGGCTTGAACTATCCTCATTACTTTCATCCAGAGATCTAACTTTGTTATTGCTCCTTCTCCCATGTGTCTCCTGCCCAGGGAAGGGACCTGCATGGGCAGACGGAAACAGCAAGGGTGAGGGCATATACCACAGCACTATGGGGAAATGTGGAGAAACTGTTTCAATGGTAAACTGCTTGGACCGTTTATTATCTTTCTCATACAAGATGCAGCACACTTGGTGGTAAAAACAAAAAAACAAGAAACCATTTTTCTTTTATTCTAAGGTTTCTCTCCCGAACAGCTCTCCATAAATACACACCAGTATTCACTGCCAAGTCCATATTCCTCTGAAATGTAAATACATGTTCTTCAGATAGCAACAGTTGCTTGTGATCTTTTGTGCATCTTTGTTTTTAAAAAAGCGGGGTAGCGGGAGTGAGGGGATCCAGGACTATGCCCTGGCCACCGCAACTTGCAGCAGGAGCTCCCCAGGGGGGCATCCTCCCTTTTGATGCCCGCAGGAGGAAGGGAAATAGGTCAGGGCAGCAGCCAGAGTTTTCAGCTCAGGCTATCCAGCACGAGGACATTTTCCAGCCAGCAGCAAAGGGTGATTTCTGAGATCTCAAGAGGACAAAGGGGTCACTGAGAAAGGTCTTGGAAATGATCACCAAACCTCCAACATCCCAGCTCCTGCCCCGGTACCTCTTAGAGCCTGGCACTGTGAAGAGGGTTAAACTGTGGCACTGATCTCTTTTCATGCCTTAGAGCCCCTTCTCTAAGAGTGCAGGATTTCCTGACAGGTGTGAAGAGATCCCACATGACTGTTTTAGTCACAGGAAGGGTCTCAAAAGGGAGAGGATGGCTTTGGATTGCTAGACCAGTGTTTTAGACAGGAATACCAAGGCAGGAAAGAGTCACTCAGAACCACATGATTAACTGGAACTCGAAAACTGAGAGCGTGCACATTTAAGCCAGTTATCTACCCATTAGCTAACGTTCACCACTACTTCTGGGAAGATGCTAGCAATGGGCACAGTTCCCCATCTGGGAAGCTACACCAGATCTTCCTGTCCTTGGCAGTGCAGCAGAGAACTGCTTGAAAGAGGCAGATGTACTGCAGGAGGGGGGCACACAAGCTCATGCCATCCAGTGGGACACAGCGCTCATATAGCTCACAATCACAGCGACAGCAATGGACACAATGATCTCACTCTGCGTGGCCCAGAAGGAGCCCAGCCTGAGGCAGGGGACATGAGAGCAAACCATCATTTTCAGGGCTGTAAGCTATTTAAACCAACCAACTCAGCATATACTTACCGTATAGCAAGGGTCAGCAAACTTCTCGTGATAAAAAGATAAGTAAATATTTTAGGTTTTGCAGGCCTTATGGCCTCTGTCCTAACTATTCAACTCTGCTATTAAGAGGATGAAAGCAGCCATAGACTGTAGTACATAAAACGATTAGTGTGGCAGTGTTGCAGTAAAACTTTATTCACGAACACTGGCAGTGGGCCGGATTTGCCCACCCCTGTAACATCCTAACTGAGTCACGCTGGGAAGAACTGTTGAGCTAATTGGATTTCCTCTAGAGTTCCTTGGCTGCTTTGGCCTTCAAGGCCACAAAGGGTCAGGTAACAAGCTGGTATCTGAAGTGCTCTTTGTCTTGCCCTGGAGCAAGAATGCCAGAACACCCAGACCCCTGACCTGGAACAGTCTTCCCAGACTCCTACCTCAGGGAAAGAAACAAAAGACAACTGGGGCACCTGGGTGGCTCAGTTAAGAGTCTGCCTTCGGCTTGGGTCATGATCCCAGGGTCCTGGGATTGAGCCCCGCACTGGGCTCCTTCCTCAGCGGAGAGCCTGCTTCTCCCTCTCCCTCTGTCTCCCCCCACCCCCACTTGTGCTCTCTCTCTCTCTCTCAAATAAATAAAATCTTAAAAAAAAAAAAGACAACGGGAACGAATGGCCAAGGACAAAGGCCATGTAGAAAAATGAAGGAAAAGAAGAAATACAATGAAAGGTGACAGGAAAGACAGGAAATGGGGCTGAGTGGTAGCCAGGAATGTCAATAGTGCCGCGCTAACTAGTGTCACCGTAAAACACATTTAAAGAAAGCAGGGCTACCAAGTCTCCAGACAATGGGGACCATCTGAAATGTAAACAAGAGACTTGCGAGAGACTCTGGCAGGTTCCACTGAGGCTATGGGATGGAAAGACTACAACACTCTTTACCAAAACAGAGAGAGGCAGCAATTACTGCTCTGGCAAAGTAAGGACCCAAAGCCAAGACAATGCAGTCATAAGCAGGGAGTCAGGCACCTGTGCCCCAGCTTTGTGTCTGCTCCCCGGCAGGGGGGCTGCCCTAAGGGCAGTGTCCAGTGTGGGCTCTCCCCCACGCCACACCCTTTCCCAGTCAGTTTACAGGTTCACACATATGAGTCGAACTTGATGGAGGCACCGCTGTGGGATCAAACAGGGGGCCCAGCACATGCTGTGAAATGACATCTGTGTGCTTCTCCTTTCCTATATGATACTGCAAGTTTCAAGTAACTGGGAAAAGTAGGTAGGGGACAGACAAATCCTGGTCAAAAATGAGATACTAAAAAAGAAAAATTTAAAGGGGAAGGATGGGGCGGGATCAAGGACAATCACATCATAATACTTGATTACTTGAGCTAAAGCTGATTGTCAAGGGAATAGGCACAAGGTACAAAAAACCTGTTCAACGGGGGCCACCACAGCAGCAGCTCCGCCCCAGAAGAGCACCCGGAGTGGGGCACAATGGAGGCTGCCCTGAAGGTAAGAGCTACTGGGTGCCAGGCTGTGAATCCACACTCAGGCATCCAGACAATTACATAGTACTTTCTCCTAAGGGGGGGGGGGGGGAATCTCTGCATCCAGGAATGCCAATTCATCAGGCTTTTCTAGATCCTTATGGGGTGGAAGGAAGAGGGCCAAGAGAAATGTTCTCCAGGACAATGTATGGAGTAAAAATACAGGTAAATGTAAAGTGAATAAACCTGGAACAAAACAAAAACCGCTCTTCATTCCTACACTGTTCAGAAAACAGTTTTCATACATATAATGAAGGGAAATGCCCAGGATAACAGGCCAGAACTCGTTCCTTTAGCAAAAACTTCCAAGTTATCCTGAGTTTAGGCCATACTCCTCTTTCCTCTGGATAAAGATCCTTCAAAACAGTCAGACCAGGTAATCATATAAGCAGCTAAGAAAATGCAGAAAGTTTCTATATCAAGAGACCTCAACTTGGGGCTCTGCAAGATTGGGGCACTACAACCAAGAAAGCTAAATATCAAATCTGGATTAGACTAAGATCTGTAAACTCACATGCCAGGGGCATCAAAGAAGATGGGGAAAAATTTATCTTTTTTCCACAATCAAATATCAGCAAACATACAGACAAAGGGAAGGTCACAGTAACTAAGAGAGTAAAAGAGCTTTGGGCCACTGACTCCTCTTAGTGGTCAGTATTCTCTCTGACCCCCCTTGTGCTTTTGGATATCATCGGTGGGCCAGAAACACGATCGGGTAGAAAAGTGGCTGGGGAAACAAGAGTTGAAAAAGAAAGGGAAAGAAACTTTAGGAAACGTGAAACACCAGGGGAAGATGGTGGTGAGAAAGGGGAGGGCAACACAGAAGTGGGGCATGGCAGGGAAGTGATGAGAATGTTGCTAACACAGGTCTCAGGCAATCCAAGGAGGGCCTTTCCTCCCTCCATCCAAAGCACAACCACCAAACATCTGCTACCTCTGTGAGGTCTTTTAAGTCACAGACCCTGTGTGGACTCACTTGCTTTTTCCAACCCAGAACTGCTCTGTAGTTCATTATCCAAAGGCTCACAAAGAGGAAATACTAAAATATCTGCCGCTTCTACCTAAGTACCATGCCCCAAATTACAACAGTTACTGAGAGACAACTGGAGTTTAGATTCTTAAAATACTTCTCTAGCAGGCGCCTATCTTTAACTGATAGAAATTCAAGCTACACTGTGCAGTTACAAAATAGAGGGGAGGGGGAAGGCACTTCACATGCCAATATGAGGAGTTCTTCACAAACTCGAATGCATCTTACCAAAACCAAAATAGGGGTCAACGTGAGACTGAAGAGATAACGAGCGGGTAAGCACTTGCATCTCTACCCCACCGTACAGATGGCCAACAGAGCTGGTGCAATGCCCAGGTAGCTGCAGTTTGTTCTTGGGAACTGGAACCCACAGCTCTTGAACTAAGAATTCAGGACTTCTTTTGCCACACCACTTTCTTTCACAAAATGGGAAGGTAAGTGCTAAAGAAATCCCAAAGAGGCGGCAACCAAAAGCAAACAGTACTGCTCAGCCAGAAGTCAAAGAGGGGCTTTTCTACAGGCCAGGGCAGTCCAACGCAGTATCCTGGGCTAGCCTGTTCTCTTGTGCCTCTAGTACCCAATATATTCACTGGTGATTCAAATCAAAATGAGAGATGCTGTAGCTTATGAACATCCCAAAGCCCACACATCTGATCTCAAGGATCTACAAAGACCCATGAGTGAGCTAACCTCCTGGACCCCATAATCTTTTAGCTCTGTGCATATTATGATATTGCATGAAAGCTGAAGGGACCCTATGGGTTTGACTGTAAAAGAGATGAGGACAAAGGCAGATCTAAAATCCTCAGGCTGAGCCCGGCACACTCCCCCACTGTTCCTTTCTTGTGCCCACCTAGCAGGATGAATGACTGGAATACTCCTGGAAAGAAGATGGATCAGTTGACTATGACTTGATAAAAAATTAGCAGGTAGATGGACACCACGGCAGCTGAGAAGCCTAACTCCTGCCTGCAAGAGTCAGCCCAACAGGCAGAAACAGAAATACAATTAAATTAAGTCAGAAAACCCGCTACAGAAAATGCAATTACTCAAAGATACAAATAAATGTTCAAAGAAAATTGGCCCCTGACAGGGTTAGTCAAGCTTCTAAATCCAGCTGGAGGCAGGGAGCTTAGGCTAATTCGCCAAGGAGGAGAACTGCAAAGCTGTAAGCCCTCTGCATTAGGATGCTGGCGAGGTCGGCTTGGTGTTCGCCACGTATCCCAGGACTCCAATGGTGAGGGGAGATTTGGGGGTGCCTGGTCAGTGATGCAGGGCTCAAGGAGGCAGGCTGTGGGTAGACCCACAATGGATGGTGGATGTGGAAGGCTGAGCACTGGAAAAAGTGCCAGACTGATTTCTGACGTGGCAGGAACACATCAGACCAAGGGAGCCCCATTTCCTCACCCCTCTTCAGACAAGAAGCAACCGTAAGATGTCCCACCTCTCGCTGCAGCACCAGCTCCTTGGTGAAAAGTGTTGCTTCCTCACTGAAAGGCTCTCCTTCCTGCACCAAACCTGGGAGGTTCCGGGCTCCTCTGGGGCATTCGATGCCTGTGTCGGGAGAGAAGCAGAATTTGTGATGAAAAGGGGCCCAGAAGGCCTAGCATCCCTGACCCTTCCAACAGGGCAGGACTTAGATCAGAATGCCATCACGTCTGAGATAAGGGGCCCCAGAGGGAAAAATCAGTATCACAAGGGCAGCAACAACGAGGGGCTCTCAGTCACAGCATCTGGGAATTGTCAAGAGGACCTGGGGAGTTCCAGATAAAGACGTGCAGGGAATACAGGCACACCCAGATGTGGGACGCACCCCCATCTTGTGCTCCTCACCCCTTACAATCCAATCGTCTCACTGTCTTAACCATCACTTTTATCAATGGCTCTCTCACCTAAATTATACTGCTCTCCCCAGCCATTCTGCCTCCCGAGAGCCATTCCAGTGGACTCTTAGACATTTTCTCTTTACCATCCGACCTTTCGTGTCAAATTCACAAGTGTTAATTCAGTGTCGTTTTTCTCTTCATAAGCTTCCCCCACTGTCCTCTGGCTATAGGTTGGACAATAGTACCATCAGTTTTTCATTCAGAATGAGAAACAGAAGAAAACAGAATACTGATGAAGTATTAGGTGTCTGGAACCAGACAGACCTGGATTCACATCCTAATTCTATCCCTTGTTTGCTTTGTGACCTTAGCCAAGTTACTGAACCACTCAAAGCCTCAGCTGTCCTATTTGTAAAACTGCTAGAATAATGAATCTACCTCACTAGGGTTGCTGTGTGACCTAGGGGAGATTATGTACGTAAAATATGCTGTAGCATAATGCCTGGCATATGGAGAGATATAATACATTTTTAACTCTTATTGTTTTACCATTATTAGTAGTATTATTGCGTGTAATAATCACACATGCTCATAACCTCAGTTGTCTTTCACTCCATTCCTGGCCTGTGAGATCCCTGAGGATCCCGTTCTTCACACTTCTTTATATCCAAGGACAGTCTTCTACACAACACAGGTGCTCACTAACCAACTCAGACTGCCTTTTCTTGTTCCCTTCGATTCCGGCATTAATTTTACAAATGTATTTATCACTAACAGTGGTCACCGGTGACAGACCATGAAGTATGTCACTTTTTGACATCCGAGTTACTTACAAATATTTCCAAAAAATTCATACCGTAGCTGTAATTTTAATGCAAAAAGCTGAACGAGGCCAGAGACACAATGAAAGGAAATGATCAAAGTATGGGGGAGGATATATTTAATGCCCAGATCTCCGAAGCACTGCTGGTCTCTGCTGCTGCAGCATAAGACCAAACCGGGAGGTGTTAGGTCTTACTTACAAACAGGCTTAGGTGCAGGTATAAGACATCTGGCACAGGGTGTCGAGGCTACTGCAAACACCTACCAGGGAGCCTTTGGGCAAAGAGGGGCCACCACTGCTGGGACAGAATATACATCTCTTCTGGATGCAGCCAGGTGGCTGCTCATGTTTCTGGCCACAGCACAGATTCAAGGTCATGAAGCTCAGAGGAAAGGGAATAGTTTATACCTTAGGTTTTCAGAAGCTCGAGAACAGAGCCTTCTCTCCAAGCCTCAAGGCCTCACAAAAGGAATACAGCACATCAAACGAAATAGCAGCGAGGGAGAGCAGCAGAAGGCCAGCAACTGCAGTAGGCCTGCAGCTCAGGCTGGTGGCCAGGGCCGTTCTCCCACCGAGGTACACATGGGGCCGCGGAAGGCCCTGCCCAACTGTCCCATGGGCAAGCAGATCACTGGGGCTGCCTCATTCTGGGCACTTCAATGCCAGGCTGCATGGGAGAAGTGGAACTGATTTTTGTACAAGACAGCAATAAACTCAGAGCCAAAAAGCCCGAGATTAACCTTGAAGGGAGAGATGGGGCTAGAGTAAAACTGAATGAAAGACAGCTCATGATTTCTACAACATCAACAGCCAAAAACACTTTTCATTTTCTATCTGCAAACTAAGCAAGAACAGAACTGTCAGAGAGAAAAAATAAACAATTCTATTGAACTTTTTGGCCACATACCCACAGGTAAAGCATTGCTGCAAAACAAGAATAATGTTAAAATAAGTTTCCAGTTTGTTCCTGACCTTTAGCAGCCATTTGGGTGGGGCTGAGCTGGGTGCTGTTGGTGGGGTGGTTATGAACTGGGGACTAGAACCGGGAAGAAACTGGGACAACTGACTGGGCAGCAGGAATTGGGGGAAAGACTTTTCATGAAAAGGGCACAGATGATTCCTGAGTCTCACTGGTTGAGTAGATAGATGTACCCACTCTACTCTGCTGTCACGATCTTGGTATTCAGAACGCTCAAGAAATCTAGAGATCCCAGTAGCTCTCTTTGAATCCTGGGAGACCACAACATGATTTAAATCCAGAAAACAAGATGGCTCAACAAGCCCAGGGAGTTAAACAAATCACGCTAAAATGGCTTCAAAATGTCTTTCAGGAGAGAGACCTCTGGGCCTGTGGTGACCAAATCCCAACCACTCCATGCAGACTCAGAGGCAAAGGAGGACCTGTCTTAGGCTGCCCCTCCACCTGCCAGCAGCTGAGCTTCAGCTCTTTAAGAGGAGGAAGCACAAGCAGGTGGTCTCCCTGCCCCTTTTTGAGTGGAAAAGAGTAAACATGTCGATGCACATTAACTCCTGTCAGGCAGATAGGCAAGAGAAAGGAGAGGGAATAGAAAAGTTGCTTGAGAACAAGAGCATTATCTCTGCTTTTATCATTTACTCCCTTTTCTTCTGGGCTGTCTCTTACTTCCCTGTCTCCTCCAAAGTAACCCCTTCACCGTCAGAAACCTCAGTCAAAACTGTCACATCTCAGCTCAGGACAGACAGGGAGAAGTTGTATGTTAAAAACATATCCAATGGGACTGGGAACCTGGGTATGAGTGCTACAGGAAAAACAAGAGGTGTAAAATGAGTATTTACTGAGTACCCTCTCTATGTAAATAGACATAAAGCCCAAAATCACAAAGCTACTAAGTGGTCTATAGGAACCCTAGACTGTCAGATGCTAAAGCCACTGAGAAAAAGTCCAGTTTTGGAGTTCAACAGCACTGTAACTAGAGGATGTTATAACCTATAACGGAGATTAGGTAGGAGTCCAGGGCCTGGGTCCCCCATGTCTTGTTGAGCAGGTGAGCAGGCTCAGGGAGTCCAGGCATAGCTGGTGTTTGGACGTAAAGTGGAGGGGCACTGGGCACTGGGGCCGCCATGGTAGCAGCTTCCATGCTTAGGAAGGGGGGAACTGCTGGGGGGGGGGGGAGGGGGGGGGTGGGGAACGCTGCACTAGGAAGGCTGCCAAAACAGGGCCTGGGCAGGGAGAGGCAGAATGTACTTCTACAGATAAAGAACTGTGTAGTTGAGTGTTTTCAAACCTTTAATTTTATTATGACCCATATACACATTTACATATGGGTATATAACTTACATATAACGAAGTTTCCACAAAACAATGGTTAATCTTGACTACATGTGATATGTTCAGTATCTCTTCCATTCTATTTCATTAAAGAGCTGAGAGGCCAGCAACTGCAGCAGGCCTGCAGCTCGGGCTGGTGGCCAGGGTTATGGTTTAGTGAAATAAGTGAAATAAAAAAGATGGTTATGACATTGAATTAAACCTCCAGTGGATCAAGGCCCTCAGCTTGACACTGGTGTAGACGACCTAACGGGTGAAGACAGAAGCCTGGGAGGGCCCTAATGGCCCTATTACAGAACTCAAAGGCTACACAGAGTACTTATTTATCAGCTTCTGGACTTGCTTTTGTGTCCCAAGGGATCAGGGGACAGGGCAAGGAATACTCTGTCCACTAAGACAGGAAAGCAAACAAGTGTTAACGTTCTAAAGCCAGGAGGACAGCTGCTGCTGCTGACCACTAGCTGAAGGAAGACACATACTGTCCACAGGAGGTGCTCTGCTCAGCCTGCCTTCCGCAAGAGCCTGGCCAGTAAGTCAACCCAGTCCCCACTGCACCTTTATTCTAACAAGGACTGCACTACTGGGCTGGTATCCCTGTTGTGCTGATCTGTTACCAATACGAAGAAGAGAAAGAGTAAAGAAAAGAAAAGAGGGCAAGAATTAGAGAAAACAGACCAAGGGAAAGAAAGTTGGGCTCTCAGAAAGCAGACGCCAGGCCACAGCTCAGCGCAGGCTGACATGCAGCAATGCCGAGCTCCCAAGACTGTAAATATAAAGTGAGGTATCACTGGAGTTCCAGAAGCCCTCCCCAGCCAGGTGAGAAAGTGCCTGTGATTCTGGATTGTGCAAATTTCCACTACTAGCTGTCTTTCCGAGAGTGCACCGGTGCAGTGGTGCCTGCTGATAAAGGACATACAAACTCCGCGGGGCTTCAAACACCACAGGTGCAAGTTAACTACCAAACTTACTCCTGACACACTTACAAGCCATTTAAAAAACAAAACCATTTTGTTTAAAAAATAAATTACAATAAAAAAATTCCATTCTTTTTTTTTTTAAATTCTGTTTTATTATGTTATGTTAGTCACCATACATTACATCATTAGTTTTTGATGTGGTGTTCCATGATTCATTGTTTGTGCATAACACCCAGTGCTCCATGCAGAACGTGTCCTCTTTATTACCCAACACCAGGCTAACCCATGCCCCCACCGCCCTCCCCTCTAGAACCCTCAGTCTGTTTCTCAGAGTCCATAGTCTCTCATGGTTCATCTCCCCCTCCGATTTCCCCCGCCTCATTTTTCCCTTCCTTCTCCTAATGTCCTCCCTGCTATTCCTTACGTTCCACAGATAAGTGAAACCATATAATTGACTTTCTCTGCTTGACTTATTTCACTTAATCCCAAACATTCTTAAACATTTTCCTTCCCTACTATGGAGTGTGCCAGAATGAAGAGATACTGTACCCTATGGGGCTTTTCAACTGATGCCCATGAAGGGAAGATAAGACAGACACCCTCGCTCCTAATCCATCTGGCTCCTTGACCTCTTTAAAGCCCTACAGATCTATCTGCCTATAGCTAAAAACCCATTATTTTTCATATCTTTTTTAATGCTTTCTGGGATATGATGGTTGCCCAGGACGACTTAAAATAAAAAAGAGGATGTGCCTGATTTTGTATGGTTTAGGAAGATAAAGTGCATCACTAGCTATCAGCACATCATGGTTCTGGTTTCTGCTCTGCCACTGACGAAGTATGAAACCTTTCTGCGCCTCATGGCCCCTGTCTATAAATTAATAAAGGAACTCCAAAGTCTTCCCTGGAGATAAAATCCTACAATTTTGGCTATGCCCTTTTGAGATTCCTCACCCAAGGCTTGACTCCTGGAGTTCAGGGTGCCCCCTTTCAAATTTAAAATGCTGGGCTATAGGGCATTCTATTAAAAAGAAATTATACATCCAGAGACATTGACTGACTAGGTCAATTAACACCAACACTTTGGTCAGTCAGCTATGGAACAAGAAGTACAAATTCTTGTTAATGATACGATAATGGCTATATAAGAGATTCTACTGATGGCTGTGTGAGAGTCATGTATCGCTCTGAATATTTTACATTGTATGTTGAATTTTATGATAATTAAGCCTCTGGGCTCAAAGTGTGTTTGCGTTTTCCTTTATTGGGAGCTAAAGGGAAGTGTAGCAAATCTGCCTTGGCTAGAAGTGACACTTCCCAATGGCACTTTGTCCAGCAAACAAGAGATCAGGCATTTAACTAAAGGAAACAAAACTCTAGTGGAAACAAAAACTAGTTGGAAGCATTAGTCAACGGTGCTTACTACATGTCCAGTGTGTTCACTACCGCATCGGATGCTACCGAGGGAAGGGCACAGGAGGCTCGCAGACATGATCTTAGGATACATCAAAATGCCGCAGTTCACTCAGTACTTTTCCCTCCCTCCATTTCACACACACACACACACACACACACACACACACGCACATCAGTGCCTACTCTGGGTTAGGCACTGTGCTGGAAGCTGAGCACTCAATGATGAAAAAGAGGACTTTATGACAATAAAGCTTAATCACTAGCAAGAAAACATTCTATCCCTCTACCACTGCATAAGGCCTGTGACTGGTGACTGAATTTACTATTAAAACTACAGGTTGCAGAATGCTAAGAAATAACATGTGCTAACTGGACTATGATAGACAGATGCATGTATGTCTGGGAGACTGTTGGTAGAATGTACTGGACAAGTCAATCACGGGGCTCACCATGCCAAATCCCTTGCTAAGGCATCAGGCAACTACATTCTCTAGCCCTTGACCCTGGCCTCTGTCCTCTCCTCACCACAAATTAGGGATGGAGGTCAAAGCTGAAGGTGGGGACTGACAGGAGGCTGGGGGAGAGAGGGAGAGCTGAAGCCGCACATGATTTGAG
The DNA here is from genome assembly GCF_003265705.2 of Callorhinus ursinus. Classification (NCBI taxonomy): domain Eukaryota; kingdom Metazoa; phylum Chordata; class Mammalia; order Carnivora; family Otariidae; genus Callorhinus; species Callorhinus ursinus. The sequence goes on along the minus strand of NW_027397074.1, from coordinate 67,694,069 downwards.
GTGGCCAATCTACAATCAGTCTGGCAGAGGGAAAAGAGCTCTGTCCAAATAGAAATGGGAGAAAACGGGTGAGCCAAAAAGATTCTCTTTCTGGAATTTGAACCCAGCAGTGTGCAAAACATAAGCGTATCAGGAGCCAGAGAAAGGAGGCAGTAAGCGGAGCGAACCAACTGGCATCCACACTGGAGCACTACCACTGGAGTCCTACTGTGGAGGGCCTGGGGCCACTGCAAAGCCATACCCAGCCTCTGGGTGCCAAGAGCTGAGACACTGGACCTTACCTGGGATCCTGTTAGATTTTTCAGGGATGTTCCCAGAAATCTGCTCTCTCCCTTACTGCTGCCATGAGCAAGCCTATATGACAACCTGGTATTTGTAACCCAAATAAAACTAAAACTAAGTTGCTTCTTAGGCTGGGTACTGTGTCACTCAGATTTTATTCCTCCCAACATCCAATACACTGCCTAGCATACAGTGGCACTGTAGATCTTCAAGAAATGCTGAATAAGTGAGTATTGGTGAAAATAGTTCTGAAAAGAAGTAAATACACAGAAAAGGAAACGGCTAATGAACTGTCAGGGTTAATGTAGACAGTTATGCAAATACCAGGAGAAGGGCCAAAAGACTCCCTGACTCCGTACATCCCACTTTCTCATGGTTACATAACACTTAAAGGAAAAAAAGGCATGCACAGCTGCACCCATCTGCCCCACTGGTCTTCAGCGCGGCACACTTGGGAGTGCAGCTGAAATAGAGACAAGGAGAGGTCAGCGCTGACCAGCACCGCCGGCGAGGCCTGAGGACAGAGCATGGCAGAGATGCTCAGTTCCCACACAACAAAGGAGGGAAACCATCCCCACTTAAAACCCCGTGTTCTGCTATGGGAAGCTGTGTGGCCACATGGAAATGCAGAAAACTGGAGCACATTTCAAGGGAGCAGTGGAAAATGACTCAGGGGCGGGGAGGCCTGCCTTTAAAGGAAAGATAAAAGGTGCTAAATCTGTACAGTTTGGCTAACCGGTGACTAAGAGGGTGACAAGATAACCATCTGCAAATATTTGAAAGGTGTAAACACGAGAAAGGAGGGAAAATGCTTAGCTGGAGAACAGGGGGTGTAATTATTAGGGGAAAGAAAAATCTGGACAAAATATCAGAAAAACTAAGCGTGGGGATGACTACCGGGTTATAAATAAGCTTCCTAATTGAAATGAAAATGCTGCTTTTTGACCCTTAAACTGAAACGTGGCCACTAAGCCCATCCCTCTGCTTAGGAGAAAGCAGCCAGACCAGGGAGCTGTTATTTTATTTTCTACATTTTGGGAAAGATTTCTTGAATAATATTCAAATTTAAGTATCTCTGCTTTAAATGTTATTCCCTGAAATTTTAATGCATTTTTTTTGTTGATTGAACCAGACAAAATGGCTGTCCTGGTGGGACTTTCCGAACAAACACTGGCTTTATCTGCCAGTATGTGCCATGTGCCTGGCTGACAGCAAAAGTGGGTCTGGGTACAGAGCTGGGTGACAGCCGGGAAAGGAATGGGAGACTACACCATCTCATCGAGCAGGAGAGCTTCATCCTTTGCCTTTAAGACCCTAGGTAAGAATGCTGTAAAAGTTTCCCAAATGGAAACTGCAGACACCTCTCCCTTCTTTTTAAATACACAGTCCCCTGGAGTAAACATCAAGGACAAGGCAAGGCACAGAAAGAACACCAAAATAAGCTTCCTGTCACACTGACTGCACTCCAATACCTTTGCCTGAGTTCCTGCTGCTGCAGCTAGCCAATTTATAATTCACAGACTCTCAGCAGAGATTTTTACCCCCAGATTCAATTAGTTCCATTTCTATACTTTCCCTTACCATCCTCCCCCCACCATCAAAAAACAAAACAGAAATTTTAAAACCCCACTATGTATAGAGAATAAGACACTTAAACTCTGTATGTAGCCTAAGAGAAGTAACATTTAACTATGTCCAAGTCAATTTCAAAAATACTTTGGCGTTAACAATGTTTAGACAGCTATTTCTTCCTTAAGCATCAAGAACAAAATCCAGAACTCTTAAGCCAATGGCACAAAATGCAGAGGCAGACGGGCCATCTGCCTAATTTTAAGGAATGTAGTTATCACCTGAATATACATATAAGACCAAATTAACAAATCACATTGTTAGTTCTCAGAAGCGTAACACATCTCATGCACCAAAAGCCTGCTCTGAGTTCTCTCTTATAAGCTTTAAATCAGAATTAATTTGGAGACCTCAAATTGCAAATGCTGTCAGTGAATCTGTTAACAATTGAGAACTGCAAACCATCCCATTAGGGCCAGCTGGTCCTACATTTCCTACAATGGCCCAAAGAGCAAGGCAAATTGTGGACCAGTTGGTTCCAAAGAGTTAGTTCTACATGATCTGAGGCCTCGACTCGTATTAAAAGGGTCAGAAATAAAACAAGGATTCTGCATGGTCTCAAATTCTTTTTTCTCTCCCTCATTCTCTGAACTGCTATGTTGTTACCTCAGGGGAGGCAGCATCTTGTGGGCCAATTTTGGAACATGTCACTGCTAAAGCTCTTTCAGGGATCAGAATAAAGGGATAAAAGAAGAATGAAGGGATCCTAATTAAAAGGATCCAACTCCTCAGCTAATTGTAGTCAGGGCATCAGAACTGAGTAAGAGCAGAGACTGAAGCTGTTCTTAGTTCATAATTCCAATTGTTAAGGGTTGACTTTTATTGGGTTGTTCTGATTTGGTAATGTTTGATGCATTTGTTGAGAGACCAGAAGCTGAAGTTAAGTGGGAAGAGAAGCAATAGGACCCAGTCTTCATAATGCGATGGGAACTGCGGCTTCCCTTGAAGAAAGGAAGGGGGTGAAGGGGAGGCATCTACAGAAAGGAGGTACAGTAGTCCCCCCACCACCCATGGTTCCCCTTTCTGCGGTTTCAGTTACCCATGGTCCACGGTAGTCCAGGAGCAGACGACCCTCTTCTGACGTACTGTCAAAAGGCTGGCAGTAGCCTGATGCTACATCACAGTGCCTATGTCATTCCCCCTACTTCATCTTATCAGGTGGGGATTTTATCATCTTACATCATCACAAGACACCTGAGTACAGTACAATAAGATATTTTGAGAGACCACATTCACATAACTTTTATTACAGTATATTGTAACTGTTCAATTGTATTACTGCTGTAAATCTCTTACGGTGCCTAATTTATAAACAAAACTTTGTGATAGGTATGTATGTACAGACAAAAAAACCCACAGTATATGTAGGGTTGGGTTCTATCCGAGGTTTTCAGACATCCACTGGGGGCCTTGAAACGACTCCTCCGTGGATAAGGAGGGACTGCTGTAGGTGCGTGGCTTTAAACATGTCTTAAGTTTCTCTGATACAAGTCATGGGCGTTATACCTCTAAGACAGGGTTGCCTTCTCAGGTCTTATCTCTAGCTGCTGTTAGCCTGTTAATGGTGGATGACCACTCTGGGATTACTGGAGGTAAAGTAAATGCCAGTTCTCTGTGTATCCCCGGTATCTGGAACACAGCTGATACTCAATAACTGTTTTTGCTAAATGAATGCCAGAGATGTTAAACCTAGCAGAAATAGATGCAACAAACTTGTTATAACAATGTCCTATTCAGAACACTTGGTGAGTTCATAAGGAAATCTAGTAACTTATTTCTAGGACTCTAAGGCGAGTGGGTGTTAAATGCTAAACCACTGCCCACTTCTAAGGAGGAGATGAGGAAGGGGGTGGCTTAGAGGCCTTCTATTGGATTTCTGGCTCTAAGTCCAGCCAGGCAGTGTGTAGAATTGGCTTCACCAAACTTGATTTATCAGTGGCTTTAGACACCAAAGAATCATTCCCAAAAGGAAAAAAAAAATTTCAGATGGAGCTGGTGCAGCAGATAACAATCGGGTCAGCATCAGAATAACCTTTTATAATTCTCCCTGTTGCAGAGCAGGATCTGAAAACAATGATTTTTAAAGGGAGGAAAAACTCACTGATTAACAAGACCATTCTCTCCCTGTGGCATCCTAAGAGCATGGCCATAAACAATCCAGCCAGGCTGTCTCTGGGGGTGTTTGGGAAGGAGGGGTGGGTTGGAGATGGCAGGCTGTCTGCTTCCCAATACACATATTTGTTTTGGGTTTGCTATAAGCAGCAGCTGCAATAATATCACCACCAGCTAGGAGAGGAATGAAACAGGCGGATGTAGGAGAGAACTGTGCCGACCCCCAATTGTCCCCTTGAGTTTCTCTTCAGAGCCCATATCAAAACAACAACCTCCTATGGACATAATATAGAAAACAAGGCACTGGAGTTCACAAGCAAGGGTCACGATGGTCTTTCCAATGACGAGAAATCAACAGGGCTCCAGCTTTTATGTAACACCGTGGCACCATGGCGACAGCACCCAACAAGCACAAACCCCATGTCTGAGCAACGAGGAGGAGTTGGTTTCTATGAGAACCTCAACTTTTGCTTTTTCTGACTTATTTTAAACATGTAACTTTATCTTTGAATCAAATAAAACTTAGATGTATTTTTTTCCCCCTTTCATTTTGGGCACTGAAGAATTCTAATCTTGGTCTTTTAAATTCCATGTTAATAGATAAAGAAGAGAATATGAATATACTGTCCAGGCTGATAGAGAATAGCCACTGGGTCGGGAGAAAGCCATAGGAGATACCCACGTGGATCTTGCAAGTACAAGCTTCCAGAAGGTATTCTGATACACACACCTGGCAGCCAAATGTAAAAGCTACTTACTTGAATAAATTTAGAGTGACTTTCTAAACCAAGCTGTGTTGTGTTATTTGAACAAAATGCTTCTGAGATGTGTGGAGTATACTTCCAATCTACTGCCTTCTTGAGCCTTCACTCACAGAAAATTGTTCTGAGCTTCTCCTCAGAGTGAAATCTAAATCTCTAGCGATCAGTACACTCGACTAGCAGAACTGCAGCAAAAGAAACCAGCTAGTGTCAGGAATACTAAGACCCCAAACCAATGGGAATGAATAAAACTCTGACAGCAGAGAATCTCTCACTAAGAGCCCTTTACCTTACTAACACAACTTAGCAATAAATAAATAAAAACAAATGAAAAGAAAGGAATTCTGAAAGGGCAAGGCTAAGGTTCTTCAAGAGCACAGGCTGATCTTGACACATAAATACATTCTATCCTTGAAAAGTAGCTTGAATTCTGGGCTGTGGGTGAAGAATGGCTTTATTTTTTATTTTTTGGTTAGCATAATGTAAAGGGGTCAGCAGACAACGTCCTGGAGACTAAATCCAGCCTGCTGCCTACTTTTGTACAACACATGAGCTAAGTAAGAATGGCTTTTACATTTTTGAATGGTTAAAAAAAAATTTGTGACATGTGAAAATTACATGAAATTCAAATTTCAGTCTCCATAAATGAAATTTTACTGGAACATAGCCACGCTCATTTGTTGTCTATGGCTTCCTTCATGGTACAACAGAAGAGTTGAGTATTTGTGACAGAGACTATCTGGCCCAGAAAGCCTAAAACATTTACTATGTGGCCCTTTATGGGAAGAGTCTGCCAACTCCTGATCTAAGGAAAGCTGAATGCTGGTTAAAAGAAAACCTACCCAAGGCAGAGTTCAACTTCCCAGGACTAGAACATCGGAATAGGTGGCAGCATAAGAATATCTTAAATAATAAAAACAATACTAAAAAAAGCCTACAGTCCTGTAACAGAGAAGGTTAGAGGAAAGGAAACATGGCTCAAAGGAGAGAGGCTGAGGCAGCTGACATGAACCACAGGCATATGCCCTCGACCTTCCTCTCCTGTACCTCATTTTAGCAATGTCCCTCTCCTATACATGTGAGCTTTCCCCTTTATTCCTGCTTTCCTCCACCAGACTCCGATTTCCCCACTCAAAACTTACACTCCATAAGCTCTAAACTTGAAGTTTCCAGAGTTGCCATTCTTTGTTCCTTGCCACAATGGCTTCTCTTCACTCCCTGACAATATACTTGCGCTATCATAGTTCTTGTACAGAAAGCCTTCACTCCTATGGTTTTGTACTCAGACTTTATCTTTCTACTTAAACTACTTGGAAAAGTAACCTCCTTACTCACCAATCTAATCATCTCTTCTCAGCAGGAGCCCTACTAGATCTCTACATGGCATTCAACACCGTGCATCTGTCCTGTAGTGCAACTCTTTCCTCCCTTGGCTTCTCTTGACTGGTGTCCTAGCTCTCTGGGCTGCTTGTCTTGACTCCTGCTGTTGCCCTCCCTCATGTCCTGGACCCCTCTCTCTTTATGCTCTGCACTATCTCTGGGAAGGCTCACCCTTTTTCATGTTCTCCATCTCTGTGATCCTGCAGAACCCACAGACTATCCTCTAAGCCACAGACCCAAACCCAAATGGCTCACAGACACATTCCCTGGGAGGTCCTGCCAATACCTCAAACTCAGGATGTCTAGAACCAAACTCCTCTTCCCCTTCCCTTGTCCCCTCTTCTGGTTTCAGTACTACCATCCAGTCTAAAAACCTCATCTCTGATTTGTCCCTACTTTATCCACATGACTCAATGACTTCTACCTCTTGTCAATTCCAGGCATTTCACCTCCACAGCTGTTGTACAGTCCGTTAAATCCTCTCAACCGTTAACATAACTCTGCTTGTTGAGGCTCCTGTCACTTCTAGGCAAGAATCTTCTATCTGCCTGCCTTCCATTTTGCCCTATATGGATTCTTCCTACACCTAGCTACCAGGTCAATTTTCCTAAAGCAAAATATGCTGCTCAAAGCTCTGTCAGCGGCCTCCTATAGTTTACCTATTATAGAGTCAGCCCTCCACAATCGTGACATTCTAGGCCTTCTAAAATCTGGCTCACTTCCTTGGGACCATACAAAACATCCATTACCTACTTGACAGCCCCTCAAATATGTGAAGACAGTACTTCTAGTTCCTCTCGTCCTCATGTCTTATTTTCTCCAGGCTAAACATTGCCAGGTCCTCACAAGATGCAGGCTTTGATTTCCTACCCTTCTACCCACCCATTTTTCTCTTTCAGCCCAGATAATATGAAGGGTATCGTCAACAGGAAGTATCTTTCTAGTTGACTTAATTAATATTCTGATGGGAAGCTGGGGCACATGCAATGGGCTGTCCCTTCTAATGTGCTGTTGTTGAGAGCCATCTTCAAAGGTAAAATTTGCTGCCTTTGTGGGATTGCCTAGGGAGGGGTGTGGGGAGCCTGCACTCCAGGCCTCCCTCCCTGTGACTGGGCAGAGTCGGACTTTTACTCCAGGCAGGACGCTGCCGCACTACAGACAGCTCCATTAGTGCAGGAGGAATCCCTGGGCTGAAGGAGAAGGGAAGCCCTCAAGGGACTGTGTGGGAGAGGTGGAGCCCGTCCTGTGGAAGGCCGCCTGCTGCCATGGCCTCCATTCCAGCCCACTTCCATTCTCTGTCTCTCAGCAGCAGCCCCAGGCACTGTGGAGACCCTGGTGGTGTTGTGACAAGCAGTCTATTCATTTCCTTCTCTCATTCACTGGGCTCTAGGGGATAAAAAGGAATAGCAAATCCAAACCACTGCCTAGAATCCACTTTGCAGAATTCAGGGAAAGACTGTTCTACTGAAGTGATTATTTTCCCTGTTTGGGAGACCCAAGGGAAAGAGGATTTCTGCATCCTTTACTTTCCACTGATGCAACATTGCAGAAATGACTATTTCAGTCATCACTGCGGCCAGTGGGACAGTGAAAGCACGGCTTGCACTTAATTGAGGCTTTTTAGTTCCTGTCACAGTGTGGCAACAGGGCACCAAAGCACCAGGATTTGAACTGTGATGCTGGATACAAAGCTTCAGTTGAAAAGCGGGAGATAAGGGAGGACAACGAGAGAGAAAACCAGGTACTGACAGACAAGCTTCCAGATTTTTTTGCAGCCGAATGAGAGATATTAACTGGTCTCATCAGGCTGTGCCGGTCTTCAAGAAGAAAGCTGCTCTAGTGTGCTCTCTTATTGCAAAACTGAAGGACAGCCCAGTCCCTGGACGAGAAGCTTGCTAAGAAGGGCATGCAGGTGAGGAAGCAGTGGTGGAGCACTGAGGGAGGGAGTGGGTGCTCAACTTCCCAAGCACAGCTCCCAGGCAGGCAGGCTGCTGGACAACGCCTGGTGCGCACCACAAACAAGGGCACACGTGTGCCTGTCTAGTTTGTGCACACTTGTGTGTGCTCACTTGCGAAAGGAAAGAGGGCTGGGGGCGGGGACAGAGAGGGGGAGGGGAAAGGGAGGCAGCACCGGAGCCACCACAGTGGCCGCGTCCGAGCCCACGGCAGGAGCCAGAATCTGTCGTAAGGCAGCCCAGATCAGAAACTGCTATTTGTAGGGAGGAGGACAGCGGGGCTGTACCTACCTACCAAGGGGCACACATACACTCAGCAGGGAGCATCTGATGTGGCAGAGACCAGAGACAGGAATGGTGGAGTCCTCGGCACAGTATATGGGGGGAATACAGTTTCATTCCAAGGGACAAGGAGAGGAGCCACCCCTTCTGCCTCATGCCCTTCACATCTCATCCAAAGTCCTAGGCTGCCTGCCAGTTCCCTTTTACCAACCTGAAAACTTCACTAGACGCCGGCGTGCTTGTGCCTTCCCGCTTACTTGTGTTTCCTGCTCCTCTCCACCACACCCCAGCCCCATTCCCCACCAAGCCAGACTCATCCATGTCACAAGTGGAAGGAGATGCCAACAGCTGAAGTCTTTTAGACTCCGGTTACTGGCTCCTCGGGGGGTGCAGGTGGTGGGAAATCTCTCCCTCCTGCCCCCCCTAAGCACCCCCCCCAGTAGTGCTTGCCTCCTCCAACATGTTCCTACTGTGCCCAGTGCTGGGGTGTATGAGGCACCGAAATTAAAACAAGTATGTCAGGGTGCACGTCTCTGTAGGGAATTTTGTGGACTCTGGGAAAGTGTATACTTTGGGTCGCCTGTTTTATGTAACTGTATTTTTTCGTTTCCATAGTTTTTCTCATTAAAGTAACCGTAGGTCGGGACACCTGGGTGGCTCAGTCGGTTAAGCGTCTGCCTTCGGCTCAGGTCATGATCCCAGGGTCCTGGGATTGAGCCCGGCATCGGGCTCCCTGCTCTGCGGGGAGCCTGCTTCTCCCTCTGCCTTTGCCTCTCTCTCATGAATAAATAAAATCTTAAAAAAATATATAAAGTAACTGTAGGTCTTCTAAAAATATAAAGCAAAACGGACAATTATGGTTGGGGTTCTTTCTATCTGGGGCCTCCCTCCAAAGTCTAGTAAGTGCCTGGATGTCCTCTGGCCCAAATGGATCCTTCAGGGTCAGAAGGCAATTAGATTTCCTGGCACAAGGAACTCTTCGGCTCTACAACTGTGGATGCAGGTAGGGAAGAAGAAGGCTCTTTCCATCTCACACAGCCATCCTAGGGAGGAGACACCAGCTCCTGAATGGCAGAGAGGACAGTTGTCAGCTAAACGGTGGGGGGCAATGAGGCAAATTTCACAGCATAACAGGCAAGAGAAAAACAAAAACAGAGAAGTGTTTCATATGGAGGCTGTTTCCCCTAATGTCACTAAGCTGGAAAATTCTACATTCTGTAATTCACCCACCCTTCGCAGACAGCTGCTCATGCCTGAGTCAGGAGAAAAAGGTGAATGCTTTTGGAAGGGGAAGAAGGGGTTTCTCCTAGCCAGCCTGGAACCACAAGAAGCTCAATCACCTAAATGATATAATATTTTGGGCTGCCACAAAAAGTGGACTCCCTTCTCTATTAGAAAACCAACTTGCTCCCTATACAGTGAGGGAGAGCACAATCAGCCTGCAGCCCAAAAGGGAGCGGAGGCCGACCCCACAGAAAGAGAGCTGTGTGCTCAATTCTCGCCTTCAGGGAGAACAGTCAAAGCAGTGTGGGAGAACCCCTAGGCACCAAGTCAGGTCCAAACCCCTGAAGTCACCTTGTGTACACTGAGAGAACTGGTACTTAACAATTGGAGAGGGCCTCAGCATTCCCATTTCTCTGTTACCAGAGTTCTGACTGAGACTCTGTAATGTATTAATCTCTGTAGATGAGTGATACGGTTTAAAATACTGCAGGATTTGGCTGCCATTCCCTCCCCTGGGGTCTCAAAATAACTCCACACAAATCATTTCTGCTAAACACTCACTCAGGCAGCTCTTTCCTGCCAGAACACACACATCTTATGTAACCAAAAGAGCCACGTAGCTTGCTGGAAGAGGAGGGTGTTCCCAGAGAGTGGTACTGTTCACGGCCCCGGAGGCTCTGCAGAGCTGGGCTTTAAACCCATCTCTGTCCCCGGCCAAAAGGTAGGCACACAACTCAGCCTGGCTGCCATGCCTGAGCTCCCTGAGCAAGAGAGCCCCCAAGGAGACGCAGGTGGTCAGGTCTGGGAAGGTCATCCAATCCGGGGCTGTCTCAGAGACAAGTGCAACCTGGACATTTAATGACCACGTACTAGGTAAAAGGTCGACTCTGATAGATTTGGGACAGTCATGAGGAATGGGAAGAACATGGCCCCCCACCTTTAAGAATCCACACAGTTCAGTGCAGATGACAGGTGCCGATATAGACATGACACAAAGCTACAGGAGGGGCAGGAAGGGAGGTGCTACACAACCCCTGACCTGAGCTACCTTCAAAGCCTCCTCTCTTCCCAAATCTAAGGACTCTGTGACATGGACCTAGCCCTTGCCTTGGCTTCTTTGTTAAGCCTTTCTCCTGGTGCTCCCCCCACTTCTCCAAGGCTCTGCTGTCAGACCCTCTTCTCGTGACCCTTCTTAAGCCTTGCGGCTTCACAGTGCTCTGTTCTTAGCTGTTTCCTACTCTAAACCCAACTCCTAGGCAATTTAAATTCACTCCCTGTGCCTCAAATTCCACTATTATTTGGTGACTCTTAAAGTTTTAATCTCTAATTCTGACCTTCCTACTTAATTCATTTGGATCTGCAAAAATCCACAGGCAACGCTCAGGGTTACCTGTACACGTTCTATTATTTACAAGCTAGAAAACTGTCCTCTTTCTGCCCCCCACCCTCTATTATCAACTAACCAACAAAATTCTATAGATCAGAACCCTCCTAGACAGTTCTCAGATGTGCTCTGTCCTCTTCATTCCCACCCTGCAGCCTCGTTCAGGCTCCCATCTCTCTCGAGAGGTGGCAATCACCTCTTAAGCCATACTTTCTGACTTGAGCTTGGATCCTCCCCAATCTAAGTCTTCACACTGGTAAAGCCAACTGCTTCCAAATACATACTGCAGTGAGAAAGGAAAGACACTACATTTAACAAGATGAATCTCATAGACAACAGGGTAAACTAAGATTAGGATTTCAGGTATGAAGTCCAAAACATGTAAAACTAATCGACGGAGAGAAAAAGCCAGTAATCTTGGAGAATGGCCATGAGAGCGCATGCCAGGGCTAGAAACAATCTCTATTTTGATGTAGGTGGCAGCTACATGATTTTGGGTTATATGCATATTTTCACACACATAAAAATTAGTGAGGCTGTATAAGATGTATGTACTTTACTATGTAAGAGTCATACCTAAAATTTTTAAAAGTGACAATGCATTACTCACCATTCATTGCTTCCTAGATCTTACCTTAGGAGTTCCTACCCAGGGGGCATGGGTGGTCAAGGATGGGCTTGGGGGAGAGGCTAGTGTTTGTGAATCTAAGGAAACTGTAAGAAATCTGTGTGTACATGTACTTTCTGAAGAGAAGACCATTAGGTTTGTTCAGATCCATATTTGCTTCGAACGGCCGTGACTCAAAGTTGTCAACAGCTTAACTCTGCGGTACAATCTAAGTAACCTTGCGGACACAGGGCCCTTTGAAGACGGGGGATCTGACTTTCCAAACTAGCCTTGAACCACACTGTCCCTCTCTGAGCTGACAAGACATCCAGATTAACCTATTTCTCCTTTTGAGTAACAATGCTTTTTCAAGGCCTTCTCTTTCCTTAGCTGGCCACACCCTTTTTTCTCTCCTCACTTTGGTGGCATTTTCTAGAGAGGAGGCCTGTAGGTTTCTAAGATGTGTAAAAAGGTCGAGGACCACCCCAAATAGCAAGGAAACTGAGCTATGGGATAAGGTGACATCTAAACAACTCAGAGCTGAATTCCATCAAAATAATCTGCCTGGCAAAGGGTGGCTGGGGGCTGGGCAAAAGCTCAGCAAAGGCTGTTGATGGAATGAATGAATGTGAGCACTTGAATTCACTGCCCCTGTGGTCCTGTAAAAATGATCAAGTGATGATAGTGGATACTTGGCCCTAATCAGGATATTTACTCACAAATGGGGTGAAGATACTGAAGATGTGCTTATTTAATATAAATTAGATGAGAAAACAAACACAAAAAGATTCAAATAGGCAAGAATCTGGGGTCAATGTTAAAACCTAATACTGAAAAGGGTTAACACCCAGTGTTCCACAGAAGATGGGGGTGGGGTGGGTGACATGGTTTAATACAAGCTCATGTATAAAGGACCTAGAACACACATGCAAACTTGGGAGAGAAACTCACACTGCCTAGCTTTCCTGGGTTTCCAGCCTAAAAGGAAAGTGGATGATGGCAAAAACACTTGGTATAAAAAAACAAAACAAAACAAAACAACCCACTTGGTATATCACTTAAGCACTCACAGAATCACAACATTTTATAGCTGGAAAGAACCTTACAAAAGGCTGAGCCCCAAACCTGTATTTTTACAGACAAGGGAACAGGAAATCAGAGAAGTGAAAGGACCTATATGAGGTCACAGGCCAACTTGGTTATAAGGTACAGATTATAAGCCATATCTTTTGACAGGCAGTTGTCCTTCCATTGTATCCTATTGGTTCAGGCTGAATGTACTTCATCTTACTCAGATTGCCTAGTGCCCCGGTTTAGCCTATGGAATTCTGGGTTTAGAGGTCTCTCCTGAGTGGGTAATCTGATAGGCTCTACTGGGCTTTTAAAAAACTGATTAGGAAATACTTGGTAGTATCATAGCTAGGCTTACATACAGTTTTCTGATATACATCCGGAGAATATAGACTGATCACAGAGAAATTAGGAGAGCAACGATAGCTACTCTAATAATCTGAATGTTAACTTCTGTTGTGTCAGGCACCAGACAGTCAATTAATTTATAGATTAACTAAGGCAAAGATAGGCTGAATACCTTGTCATTGGCCATGGGGTTTATAAATGAAAGATCCAGAATTTGGACCTATTCCTGTGTTTCTAGACCCACTAAAGTGTCTTCCTCAAAAAGGGATCTATCACAGAATTCCTGAAGCTGGAGACCCTTGACATTATCTTTGTCCACCACTCTCATTTTATATACGAGGGAGTGCAGCCAGGATCAGACACTGAGTGTCCTCTTAAATCATTTCCTATACACCACCTTCCGAGTGAGTTTGCAGGTTCTGCTTGCGCGGATATGTGTGGTAGAAGACCAAGAACAAGCTCAGCTCACCCTCTCTCCCTGGTTGAGGGCACTCACAGTGACTGACTAGAGAGATGTGACACTCCACAATGACATTTTTCCTTAGAACACAGTGGTTGGGTAGGCTGATCAACAGATCACCAACCTACTGGGTCCCTATGAGGTCCCAGGTATCAAAGCTCCAGACGAAGCAACAGTCACCAGGCAAGGTAGTGACAATGCAGTTACAAGGGTCCCACGATGGCAGAGGCAGCAGAGGATGCCGTGGGAACAGCAGGTAGGGGAGGACTTGTAGAGGGGTCAACTTCAGCACTCCTATCCTTAAAGAACGAATAATAACTGGCCAGAGGAACGTGCAAAAGGGCCAACTGTGGGGGTGTACTGCCAGTGTGTGAAGGGGCAGTAGGGTGCTGTGGCACTTGGGAGGAGGAGCAAGAGCAGAGTCTACACACGTGCCCTGGCAGGTCACTGGGGCCACTTCTGAGAGCCACAGCCCAGGTAAGGATATAGGAGAGCGATCCCTGGGAAAGCACAATATCGAATCTTCATGCCACAACTCGCTTCAATGTCAGAAAAGGAGCCGGCGGAGCAAAACACAACTCACTGCTTCCTATGCATTCTTTGCTGTAATTTCATAAAATCAAAACAGATAATAACTATTCAAACACTCGGTATGTATAACTATGATGTAAACACAGCTTTTCATGTTAATCGGATTTCTTTTTAATTAAAATTATGAACTATTTGAGGACCATTATCATAGCTTTCTTCTTCCCTGTCAATGTCTAATCATCAAACCTCTGCAGAGAAATTCAAAGGAAGCTGAAAAAGTAAAAAGGGGCCTTTTTTAGGATTCATCCGCAGCTTCCAAAATTCATCAGCTTCCTACTCCTATGGAGATGGCTTTTTCCAACATTACATACATATATCAGGCAACAGGGACTGCAGACAACTTTCTGTTACTGTTACAGAGACAACTTTCAAAACCAAGAGTAGAGTGGGTTAAAGGGGGACAGAGAAACTTGATTGACAGGAGGTCACAATTCGTTGGCAGAAGAATAAAGAACTTGTCTCAATGGAAGATCCGAATTGAAAAGCTTAAAATATTCTTTTAAAAAAAGAAACATTGTTCTGACATCCAAAGAGGACAAATCAAATTGGTCTCCTCCCTCAGTCTCTGAAAAGGAGAGGGAGGAAATGGTGGAGGAGTAAGTGCCAGTTCCATCCTTAATTAAGCTGTGTGACCTTGGCCAAGAAACTACTTTTCTGAGTCTCCATGTTTTTACTTGTTACATGGAGACAACCACCCTACCAAAGCCACAGCACTGTAATAAAGAAAAAGAACGTGGAAACACTCTAGAAGGTACGTATTATTACACAAATTGATACTTCTAGAGGATAACTGTCTTGATAAATTTTAGCATATTTAACCACGGCCCAAACCACTGCTTAAAAATGGCCACACTGGTGAACAGAGATCAAAGAGCCCCGAAGAAACCTGTTGGCCCTCTTGGAAATATTTTTAGGAAATTTAGTTAATGCAGAGTAAACCATACCTAATATAAAAGGATACCACAAGAAAAATTTAGTCTAGATAAATATAATTTGAGCATGCTTGCGATTCTAAAGAGCTTGGCAGGAGTAAGGATCAGCCAGGAGCGGTAGGGAGCTGCACAGGAAAGAAGGGGCCTGCATCTCCTAGATGCCGGCCTTGTTTCTGACTGAGGTTTGTGAAGCATGAAGAACAGACAACAGCTGGGAATTCAGGAAGAGAGTAAATCAAGCTGCTGTTACTCATGCTCCCGGAAAGCTACAGCACAGATAGCAACAAGTGATAGTTACATGAAAACAGAAATTACATTCCTTACTGATTTTTTTCCATTGTGATTTCAGCAAAAATTTTTTTCATCACTCCCATGCCTGCCACTATCTTGTGCATGATGCATCAGGGCAGCATGGGAGTGAGCTTTCTGGACGCCACTGTCAGTAAACACTGGTCCAACTAAAAAGGATACTGCCCGCTCCTGAACCAGGAGGAATTCTCAGTGCTCCCTCAGTTTCTACCTTTCACCTTCTCATTCACGGGTACCAAACAACAGATATCTCTGCGCAACATCCTCTGGGAACACTTGGAACAACTGTGGGAGTGGTCTACACTCTGCCCAGCGTTCCTGATGGCAGAGGGTGCTATGGTGTTTCTGAGGGGAAGCTGAGATGCTAAACACTCCGCAATTCACGGGTCCAGACAAGGAGGAAATATTCCACCCAAGATGCCACTATGGCCCCCTGAGGAGAGATATGCAACTCCAGTCTTCCCTCCCAGAACATCCTCACTTGTCATCCATACTCCTCCCAAGACAACAACTTGCTGTGCCCTATTCACGCTTTGCATTTCACAGTTTCAAACCCAGCTGCCCCAATCTCCTTGTTCAGGTCAGAATATAATGATTCTGGCCTAAGGCTGTTGAACAACTTAGAGAAAAATAGATCAAATGGAATGCAATCATCAGAATAAGCTATAAAGTAATTGTTGATTTGACTTGAGGTTCTAAGAAGGAAAATATGCTCTACTCCATAGTTTTCTATAGACTCCAAGAGATCCCAGCATCATTTGAACTGATGCTTAAAGTAGCTTTGGCTCTGAGTTGGGAGCAATCTGTTCAAAAAAGGTGAGTTAAGAAATGTGTTATGCCAGAGTGCAGGCTGTAGAGCTGCGAGTCCACGGGATGAAACCCATGCTCTGTTACAAATACATCTATAACCATGACATTGCCATTCTGTTTCTTTGTGCCTCTGTTTCCTCCTCTGTAAAATGAGAAGCTGGACAGTTTTCAATACTTGCTCTGGAAAGAAAGGCTGCCAGAAGCTGCCTGCAGGATGTGCCTGATGAAGACACTGGGCTTGATCACTGTGACCCACACAGGACCTGACGTTCCAGGGTTGACATCTGCTAGCCAGAACAACGTTAAGAAATAAAACTCACATATTAAAAACAATCAATGAACACAGGAAATCTGGGGATCCTTAAAGCCAGAAAATCCATACCCGGCCCATTTACTCTTTGCCAACGGGCTTGTCTATATTTGATAAAGATGACTCTTTGCCATTTGGAGAAATCTGCTCTGCAGTTTTCTTCTTCATGGATGGAGGATACTTTTTGCCAAAGAGATCCGGGACCGCAGGAGTAGAAATGCAACAACTCTTTGCACATGTCAAGAGAAATATACACATATGTACAAAGAGGCTGGTTTTGTTCAGTCTCAACTAAGATCACATATTCTTTAGCAAACACTTCTCTGTTTGATTTTAGTCAGCTTGCTTACACAGCACTATTTGGGTTTTGAGGCTTAATTTATTTGACTATATTCATTCCCTTTCCCCATCTTCCTTCCAGCACAGCAATTCCAAGCAGCGAGAGAATCCATCATACTCCTTTATGTAAAAAGTACTTCGGCTTTACGTTAGAATTCTCTGGAATTACTTTTTCTTTTTAATAACAATGAGAAAAGGCATAAAACTATGCATACTAATGTAGTTAATCTTACCTTTATACTCTCTTAATTTCTAAAAGTTATGCAAAATGATCTTACTATGCTCATAGAATCAGATCCCTGCAACTCACAGGTTACGTGCTGAGAACATGCTGGCTGATCAGCTATCTGTGGTGATGGTCAGATGCCCTGTGGTCTCCAAAGGGCAACAGTGCTGTTGCAGGCGGGTGTTCTGGGTTAAATCTGTTGATTTCACCTAGCTAGATCAGATATACCTTTTTTCTTCCAAGTAGGTTTCAAAAGCCTGGCAAGGGAGCAGACACTGGCATTCGTGTTGATTTATTTTGGTTAAGAATGGACCCACAGGAAATGGTAGAGAAGCTGGTTCCAACCCAGGGAATCTTTCTGCTTTCATAAGCCCATAAAGATACTAAAAATGAAGCAACAGAACAAACAGAAGCTGATGATGTCAATAGAAGAAAATGAGGCTGATTAGACAATTTCACGTGGCAAAAGTGGTGTTTAAATTTTGGTTGTTTTGGTTTTAGGTTTTGCTTTTTTTTCCTTTCTTGAAAATGAGTACTTTTTGCACATGTTTGTTACAGTGGCAATCAAAGAATTTAATTTTATTTGCTTTGTTATCATATGTTTTCTTCCATTCTCTTACTTCAGCTTGCTTTTTAAGCAGCTCAGAATGAAGATACCTGAACCTAGACCTTGTCATCATGTAGCTCCATTTGTAAAAAAGAGAAAAAATATCTGTAAGTAAACACCATTTGTAGCTAGTGTCTGAAAAAAAAAATTGCCACTGATTGACTGTAACAAGATTATTTTAGAAGTATACTTTGGTAATATGTTAAAACTTCATGCTTTTTAATTACCTAATCCTGCCAAGCAGGTAAGTATTTATTTCTCATTATCCACAAATTCACTAACTATCTGGATAAAATGCTGACTGTGGGAAACCTGGAGAGGGCCCACATGTGTGTGGGTTTACGTGGTTCGAAAGGATGGGGATGCATTTAATGAATGCCTCTCTTGGCAGAAAGAAAGGCAGTCGACTCTTTATGGTTGGCGGCACCTCTGACAAGGACCTGCCTATGCCTCCCAAGTCCATCCAGAGACCTAGCGCCTCTTGGGATTCCCCTAAGCTCCATGCCAGGATGTTCTTGGGCAGGTGGCAGCCTAGTACCGAGCCTCTGAGAAGTGGAGCCTTCGTTCCAGTTTCGCTGTAACACTGCAGCATCTGATATAATCCCTTAAGGGCTCTCAGAGTCAGGCCCTAATCCCCCTCCTAAAATATAACTCAAGAGAAGATGTGACCATAGATGGCAACCTGGTCCATTTTGCTGCACGGATCAACACAGAAGGATCACGGTGAATACAGATTTAATGTCTATTTCCTCAGCAAGTGATGCCCCTGGGGCTGCAGAGCGTAGCTGAACAGGATAAGCCCTCTAGCCAGGCTGATTTGACTTCATTATTAATTCATCTTTATTTAACCTCAGCTGAGGCCTCAAAAAAAAAAAAAAAAAGTTATGATGTTCAGCAAAACTTGTGTACCCCATCCCATTTCTAGATAGATGTGATATTTTCTTTCTTCTTTTACTAGTGATCAGTGGTTTTTAATCAGGAGCTCTATCAACTCCCAAAGGGAGTTTGAAAATATGTGGGAAACATTTTTGTTGCAGTGGCTGGAGGGAGGGGAGCTGCTAATGGCATTTAGTGACAAAGACCCGTGATGCTGGTCTGGGCGGTCCCACACAGTAAACTTACTGTCTTTCTCAGGTAAAGCCTATGCCTCCAGTATGGCTGGGAATCAGTAATGAGGATCCATTCTGGAAAGGTGAGAAAAACAGGGTGTCTCAGCCAGTAGCTGTGATATTGGCCCAGACACTGCCATGAGAGACTGGGAAAGGAAAAAGTGACAGAAGCAAAGGCACTGTTGGCCCTATCTTCCCCCTCAGTCAGCTCCAGAGCAGAAATGAGCTAGAAGAGCAGGTCTATTTCTACTTCCCTCCCCACCTGATGAAAATACAGAGCAGACTGCCAGGGGAAGAAGGGATGGGGGGAGTGAGGCAGCACATGAACGGACTCTTCCACTGGCTGGTGTTTACCAAGTACTGAGGATGAAGTGAGAACCTGCACTCACAACATGACTGCCAACTCAGCTTTCAAGATCTCCCCATCACGGGGGAGCACTGTGGCTATCAGTCAGACTTTGTTCATTCACCAAATTATTTACCAAGCACCTACGACATGGCAAGCAGAGCTACACATGTGGGGAATACAGACATTGTGGACGGGCAGACGGGCCACACTTGCAGGCCACAATATAAACTCTAGTTTTTACTTTGAGTGAAAAGGAGAGCCAGTGTGAGAATGGCATCCAGGGATGAAATCGGTGTACACACAGCTACACATGTGGACCTGGCAACATCGTCCGCCAGGGGACAACTCCGAAGTGGTACCCCATGAGCGTGGGGACCTGGCCAGCACGCACAGCGTGCTGGCCGCTGTGTAGATCCCATTGCTCCCACTGCCTCGCAGCACAAACGCACAAGGCGCATGGCAGTGCCCAGGGAAGCTCTGGAGGGAAGCACCCCCACCTTCTCCCAAGCTCGTGGGCTGCTATTACAACCACTACTGTTCTAGGATGGTGTTAAATTAGCCAATTTAACAACAACCACCACAACAACAAAAAGCCCCACACAAATGTAGCTTCCAATGGCATATTCATTTTTATTAATTGGCTAATTTAACACTGCCTTAGATCTGTAATAAGAGTGGCAATCAGCGAACATGCCCGCACGCCACACGCTCTCTCTCCATCCCTGTACCCTCAACTCTCATCTCTGGTCACACACACCAGGCGGCCGAGAAGTCACTGGTTCTAGTCTGGTCCTCAGGCCTGATGGCTCTGGAACGCAGGCCCGCAGCTTACGCTCCACACTGCTCCCCACCTATGCATTCTGCGCAGACCTGAGGGAAGCCACAAAAGGCAGCTGCTACTGCAGGAAAGGCCCACTTGCCCCCTTCAAAGTGAAGCAAACACAGTTCCACAGAGAAGAAGCAGGCACTCTGGCTACCTAAGAATAGATGAAATTAGATAAAATAGTCCATCTAAAATGATGTGTTCTATTTATCCAGTAGCTTCACACAGAGGCTTGAATCTCTATGAGGAAGGAACCTGAACTCTGGTCTTAGAGGAAGGATTCTGTTACTAACTTGCTGGCCAACGCTGACGCTCAAAGCAGTTCAGGGTTAGTCCCAGTGCTGCCTCTCAGGGCTGCCATGCATGGCTGTGCCCGACAGGCCCTGTTAATCCCATGGGTGCCATGTACACAGACAACTGGTGCCAGTTTCTTCACCTGTGGAAGGGATCAAAGTTAAAATGCATTATAAGGTTATTACACATATTGAATCAGATAAGCTACTATTTATTAAGCATCTAACAATGTTGGGGGAATAGTAAGTGCCTACTAAAGTAAGTCAGAAGAGAAAACCACTTCATCCTAAACCCTTCTGCAGCAAGGACCAGCGTGATTTGGTAGGGAGGAAGCTTCCCACAGGCGACCTGACTCTTGAATCTGGATTGGCCTTCGCGCAGATTCTACCAGGACCTGTGGGTCCACATAGTTCACCATGTATCCTCATGCCCTCTAAGCCTTCAACACAGAGCCCTGCACCAGTGAAGAAGCAGTCAAACACTTGCTGATCACAACAATTAACTGCAGTCATTACTCTCATCACACACCTTTTAATCTCAGAATCCTGAGCAATCCTGCTCTAGAAGACCCACAACCTCTTCTGTACAGCCAAGACTAGCAAGGACAAGCCCATAATTTTGTTGCTGTTTAAAAGGTACATACCAAATGGAATAGGAACTACAGCTTTCCAAGGAACACAATGGTCAGGAACAGAGAATTTACAAGGTCAGACTCTCAGTCCCTGTTTTAAATCAACATGATGGCAGCTGTGGCATCAGAAGAACAAGACGAGGGAATGAGTTTCAATTCATCAGAGGCATCTGCACAGTGATATGGCCACTTAAACGGCTACCACCTGCACAGGACCAGCACCTCAGAAGGACTGGGCTCCACCAGGACAAGTCGCAGTCAGGACGCTGAGAACCTCTGCAGCAGAGGATGCTAGTTAGTGTGTTACCGCTGGCTCCAAACACGATGCTGATGTGGTCCCAACACTGTCACCTCTCTATTCCCATGGCTCAGAAGTGGCAGGGACAACGTGGCAAGACGCCTTCGAAGAAAAACTGTACCCGGACTGCCTTTCTTGGGGAGCTGGGAAGAGAACTCTAGGAACATGCATTTTAATTATTTGCAGTTGACCTGGAACTTTCCAGCAGACTGGTAAATGCTAGTTTCCTATATGGCCTCCCATACAGCATTTCCTTTTTTAGGGAAATGGTCTCTATTGATTCAAGATCCACTCTGAACTAGGCAATGTTCTAGGTGCTAGGTAGGTTTCCCTCCATGGTGGTGAATAAGGAGAAAAGAATCCCTGCTTGCATGGACCTTCTATTTTGAGTGGAGGAAAAAGTTAATAAACAAGCAAATTGTATAGCGTGACTGATGATGAGAGACCTGCAGTAAAGTGAGAGAGGTGGAGTGTGCCAGGGAGAAGGTAGCAAAAAATGCACACGTGTGCACACACGCACACAGATACACATGCGCGCGCACGCACACACGTATCGCCAAAGTGACCAACCCGGAGTGCCCAGGGATAGGACGAGGAGATGATTTGTCCTAAACCGTGGCTTGTTTCTGTCCTTGGAACTCAGCAATAGGCCAGTAATAATCACTGGCAGACCAGGCAACAGCCCTCAGGACTCTGCTGAGGCTCCAGGCCTTCCACAGAGCTCCTCCTGACCACCTCTCCTCCCAGGAACTTCCACTTTGTAACTTCATCCTTGCCTCACTTCCCTGACCATCTAATCTGAGTTAATATGTACGCTATCTTCTCCAACATGGGCTTCTCACTCCTTTGGATGCCATCTGACGTCTCCTCCACAGTTCTGCACACAGTGGAGGAACTGAAACAAGTGGGGTGCCTGGGCTCTGGATTTCGGGGAGCATGCACAGTCCCGGAGGAAGGAAAGGGTAGTGGAGACCTGGCAGATGATTACCGGAAGAGAAGCGCGCACTGCTCCATTCATGCAGCACACATGGACCCCATCCCTGCTCTGTGCCAGGCACTGGGCTAAGGGCTGGGCATATGGCATATAGGAGAGATGAGCAAGGAACATACACACATGTGCACTGAGAGTAAGGATGTTCAACTGAGCTTTCTCTGAGGACATATACCTGAGCCAGACTCCTGGGGGTGAAGGGGTGATGATGGAAAGAGAGAAGGGGCCAGACACTGATCTCAGTGAGCAGAACGTGTACAGCCCCTGAGGCCAGCATGGCTCTTCTGGATACTTCAAATACCTCTGCTCAGGAAGAGGCCTGGTGGGGGTGGAGGGTGGCAAAGCTCCAAAGACGAACAGGGCTCAGATCACAGAAGGCCATAAATGCCTTATTTTGAAGGCAAAGAAACTACTGAGAAGTCACAAGCAGGGGAATGACATGAGCAGGTGCACATTTTAGAAAGGTTTCTCTGGTACATGGAAGGCAGACCAGGAGGGTCATGAGACTAGAAGCAGGAAGACTCACAAGAGACTGGGATCCTGTCCGGGAAGAAGATTAGGATAAACTGTTTCTATACACTAAGGATCCCTGACAATAAGTCCAAGAAATGCGGTGGCTGTTGGTCCTTAAAAAGCTGGGTCTCAGAAGTTCACAAGGAGCCCTAAGTTTCTGCTTGACCACAAATTCCAAAGGCCAGGACTAAGGACAATAAAACAACAAGACTCAGCCTGTCTTCCAACTAGTTCTCTCTCCATTCAGTTTTCTGTTCTTAATCTCCTTTAAATTTACCAGTCCTGTATTTTCAGGGCAGAGACAAGTTAATCCAAGTTACTGAGGTCCTTTGCATCAGATCTGGAGATCAAACCAGGTCTCTCCTGGCTCTCAGAGCAGGCAGGGAATAAGCTGAGAACACAACGGAGAGAGCACTCACACACAAGTGAGTTGGAGATCGGAGGACAGAGGTGTAAGTGATTACTCATTTTTAACGTATCTGACTATATCCACATATTTGGTATTTACCATGTATTTCCTTAAAACAAAAAAGAGAAGGAAAAATAAATCACTCAAACTTTTCTTTTAAACATGAATCTATATGGTTAAAGCAAAGAGAAGGGAGAACATGCCAGGAAGCAGGTCAAAACATGCCACCCTGAGGAGAGTTTATTAGGAGCTGTGTTTTCCTCTCTCCCGTTCTTAAATCCTCGATCATTTTTCACCGAAGTCTCCTTCATAAGTGTGATCGTGTGTTGCCCTGACCCCGGCAGGGCCGGTGAAGTCGTTCCCCACACTGACAGCCCCAGGGCCCACGCAGGATGAGTTATGGGTGTACTCTCACAGCTCCCTCTCAAGATAAGGTGCAGCTCTCCATGGGAGCTGCAGGCAGATATAGATCAGAGCCCTAACTAACAGAGATAAATGTCATAACTCCAGCCCCTGTCCATAAATACACGGCAGCAGGAACAACCTTAAACAGCCCACTGTGCCCAGAAGAGGCAGGATTTAGTGGGTTTCCTTACTTGCGCATGTGCTGAAAAGGAGGGTGTTAAATAGGCACGTTACGCAAGCTCATGGACCCAAAATAAAGAAGGCACTCTCGTTATGTGGACATCGCCCACGCGGAGAGGCTGCATGTGCTCTTTCCAACAAGAAAGAAGAGAGACTTTACAGAGCTGCTGCGCTAGAGCCAGCACCCTTCAAACCAGTGCCCGCTGCGGTGGCAGATGGGCCGGGCAGGAGAGTCTTAAACAAGCGTCCCCACTGCAGACACCACGGGTGCTGGTTCTCGGCAAGTGAACTTGCTACCTCTTCTCTTACTTGCCACCTGTCACCTCGAAGAGATTTATATCTCTTGACTGTAACCGGTGGGCTCCTTCCTGTGCAACACCCTTTATGACGAACGTGGTTAACCTCTAACCACCTCCCAGCATCTGCTCGCACTTTTAAGTCCAGGTCATTAATTTGGCTTTTCACACAAAGCTCTGCTCCTACACAAGCAACTGGCTCTTCTCTCCAAATCAGTGAAGCTCTCCAGCTCCCTAGAGAGGGATATATTAAGTATCAATCATGCGTATTATTTTACAATATAATTACTTTGGCAATTAATCCATAAGAAGTATTGCTCTCCAGATCCTAACTCTGCCAACACAAACACAACGCTCTTGGAGAGTGGTCACATGGATGGAAACTGAGTTTCCAGGGGAAGAGAGACAAAATTGAAGACATAAGAGATGAGAGGATGAAATAAATCTCCCCAGGGTCTCTCTCAATCCCTTGCTTCAAGAGTCCAGCAGAGCCACTGTTTAATCACACAGAAGAAATCCAGCAGCAATGAAGGAAAGACTGACAATCTTACTTGCGTAGGTAAGAACAAAGACTCCTGCTCTCAGGAGGTGCATGTTCTACATTGTGGGGGGGAATCAACATACGTATTTCCACAAATCAAACCTTCAGTACCGCAACACCGTACAAAAACCCACTGTCAGCTCCATGAAGGTGGGCTTTTGTCCTGTTCACTTCTGTGTCCCCGGAACACAGGGTACGTTCGATAAGTACCTGTCCGAGAGAGGGAAGGAAGGGAGGGAAGGAGGGAGGAAGACAGTTTCTGCCAGATTCATTCCATCGAGAGGCACGTGTGTAGTTGCCTCCCCTCCCCGTAACTCCGTGTCTCCATCAATCAGTCAATCCATCTTTGGCCACAAAACCAAGAGGTACTTATAAGAGAGTGAATTTGAGAGTCAATCCAATTTCCTAAACCTAACTGTCGTCAATTTTTACATATTGCCTCAGAATAATCTAATTAAAAATAAGGAACAACATTTACTGTTTAAATTTTCTTTCCTTTCCCCTCTCCTTCCCTATGGTGGAGGAGGAACAGTGAAAAGGCTAAGATAAGAGTAGCAGCAGGAGAGCGCAGAGAAGGAAGTGATAATTGCCAAATTGGATAAGCAGCTTCTGAATAAATGAAAATTAACAAGACTTGCTTTCCAATAGCTTCAAATCTAAGTGAAAAGGATTCACTGATGGTAAGAGGAAAAAAATTTCATTTGATTCAAAGCATTTAAAACTTTTCCTTGATTTCTTTTACTATCCCCCAAACTATCATTGTGACAGTAAATTAAATAACGGGCAGATTGAGAAAGTTAAGGGAGATTAAATGAGCAATCCATGTAAAAGCACTGAGCACAGGCACTGCTTCACAAGCCATGCAGAAGAAAGGCGTATTTCATAGGGGGAAGAGGAGAGAAAAAAAAAAGTAGGGGCAGGAAAAAGAAAAGTAACTGCGATAGATAAAGAGGAAATGGGATTGAAACTACAAGAAATTGGAAGAGGAATCTCTGAATGAGAAGTATGTGTGGGTGGTAAAGTTGGAGGAAGGAAAAGTTCAATGGGAGGGAAGAGAACATTCTAGCACACGGCCCTCTGCTCCTATCAGCAGACCTCAGTGGTGGAGGGAGGGGAAACTCTTGAGTGAGTCAATCACTTTTCTCATGGATGCTTTCTTCTCTTCTAACTGTATGCTCTTCTTACTTGTGTTATAATCACCAGTACTAGGGGAAAAAAAAGGTCAAGATTGTATTGATAAAGATGTTTTACAGGCATCTACATAAATAAAAAATGTCCTAGTTAATTACTGGCCTCAAAATATTGGGTATCTGACACTTTCAATTTTGATAAGCAACTTCAGAAAAAAATCTGGATTGTTATAGACTGTCATGTCAAAAATGAGTTAGTACCATGGAAAGCTAAAGCAAATGGCCATAAAATCTCGCATAGCTGTTTTCCTCAGTGCCTGATGGATCCGCTTAGGAATCTCCAGAGGCTGCAAAGGCTATGGGGTCTGAAAAACACAGGAAAGCTAACAGTTCTTAATTTTTAGCCTAGAGCTAATAGTTTCTAAGTGAAGTTTGCTTACTCCTGTTCCCTGAGCTTGTTCCATCAATTTGCACCCTCTCTGGCTGATGCCTGCTCTTTGGAAATCAGTGATGATCTCTACTTATGTACAGTCCTGGTTCCTGGAGGCAGAATATACTCTCAAAAGAATCTTACAAATGCATGTTGATGCCACAAATACAACTACAGAAAAATCCTTGAGTATCTTGGGAATGATATCCAACAGAAATGAAGATCAAAGCTGCTATATGACGAACTTGTATGTAAAACTATGCATCCCTTTCTTGCTCCCTATTTTCCACTGAAGAATGCATGGCTCCAGAAGTAGGTAAGTTTCCACTTACTCAACACATATTTATTGAGTGCCTACTATGTGTCAGAGACTATGTTAAATAAGCACCAGGGGCACAACAGAGACAAGCAACAAAAAACTCAGGGAGCTTAGCATCTATTACAGAAGGCTTATATAAGAAATATAAGAAAGCATAAGGAATACTTATGCTTGGGAATACGCACGAGGAAGGGCTTACTCACTCTAGTCCAGGAGCCAGCAAAGTTCTCTGGGAAAAAATGAGAAGCAAAGAAGGGAAGGATGAAGAGAAGCTAGCTACACTTCAATGCGGCAAACGTGGATTTTCCAAATGCAAGGCCAAGTAAGCCCAAGTGAAAACTAAAGCATCATCTCCTAGACAAAGTAGGCCCTCCACTGACCCCATAATACAAGAGAATACCTGAGGTTTGCTGAAGTTCCCACACTCACTACTAAGGAAGGGACCAGGATGAGTGAAAGGCCCCATGATCTTGGGTATGCTCTTCAACCAATTCAGCCCCACATTTCCATCTTCTACCTTTAACCATCACATTCTGTCCTAAACAAATAAGCTTTATTTCCTAGAAAGAATTCCTTTGCAGACACAGAATCTATTTTTAGAATGTGTAACTTTGTACGTCTGAGATCGAATCGGCAACTACCATTGCTACTGAAGACAACGCCTGGGGACCCTTCATGGAGGGCTAACTTCCCCACTTGGCTCTTCTACACAGAGGATTTGAGCACAGGTATCAAGGTAGGAAACATCCATTACAGCTGAAGAAGATGGGGCCACAAGGACAGACCAGCTTACAAGGCTGCACTAGGGGCCCCACACCTCTTAACAAGCAAGGGCTAATGTGAGCAGTAAGACCACAGTTTGAGGTTCATGGTTGAGACAGAAAGCCAAGTAGGGCACTGGTTCAAATACAGCACTACCCTAAAGATTGTAAGAATGAGCCTGCCACCCCCCCAACCCCATGGCATTTCTGTGAACAGAATTCAAATCATGCATCAAGTACGGGTCAAAACGGCCACTTAAAGAGTTTTGCTGGTCACTGGATAAGAAGCACCACACACAAATGATTTGCTGATCACCCAGTAACACCATTTCATCTTCACCCTTTTAAATGGGGAAAGACAGTTTCAAATATCTAGCCAGTGGGGAGCCTAACCTTAGACTAGATGGGGACTGGCTCCAAAGCCTGTTCTCTTAGCCATTAAGGCTTGGTGTGTGCAATGGATAGATCATAATTTCCAAAACAGGAAGACAGTCTAGACTGTTTCCATTCAAGAGTGGTCTGCAAATTAGCAGCAATGACATCACCTGGAACCTTGTTAGAAATGCAACATCTCTGGCCCTGCTCCAGACCTAATGAACAAGTTTGAGAAGCACCATACTAGAACTCACTCGGAGTGAGGAGCTTCTAAGCCATACCTGGAAATGCCAGGGAACCATCCTGTGACTCTGAGGGCACAGTACTGTGCACAGCAACAAGTGGTCAGAACCAGCCAGTTTCCATCAGATCATGACAACTACAGGCCCTCCGAGAGAGAGAGAGAGAGAGAGAGAGAGAGAGAGAGAGAGAGAGAGAGAGATTGAGAGAGAGCGCGCAGGCCTGTGTGCGCAGGCTCGCGCACTCTGCTCCAAGCTGCAAACCAAGCACTTCCACCCCAGAGTGACAATCTTCTTTCAAATGCAGGGAGAGGAGGAAGAGTGAGGGAAAGGGAGGGGTAACTAAGCCCTCTTTATCTTCTATTCAGCATAAAACCAGGCCCACCAAATAACAAGGGAAAGAAAAAACAAAGTGATAGAGCACTAAACACAGCTGGCGATTAGCGCTGACAAAGGCTGAGGAAGCACCTTTTCCTCCTTTGTGTAGAGAATCTAATCCACACTTCATCCTGAGTAGGGGAGGGAGCTGGAAAGAAGGGGAAGGAGCTTGGTTTGGAACCAGAATTTCTTTCTTAGATCAAGTCCAAAACAAGGAGAGAGGACTTCTGAGCTACTTGAGTGTTTTTTTTCCCCCCCAAGCACATGCTATGGGTGAGATGCTTTTTTGCCCAAAAAACGAAACAAGAAACCTAGGCAGTTTTTTTGTTCTTAAATGTTGCTGGGAGAGTGATTTCAGCTTCAAATGTTAACAGTTAAGGCTGTGAACTTACTTTCTCGCTGCGTACGCGCATCCCATCTCCTTCCAAACCCTAAGAGATTAAAATCCACCTCCTCTACACGTGGCTCATTAAAGGCAATCTTCCTGCTAAATATTGAACTTGAACTGCTTTGAAGCTCAATGCAAATAAAAGTCAAACTATTTTATGTCCTTCTTAAAGATTTAGGGAAAACTTCCACAAGGGCAGGAGGTGGAAAAACTGAATGATCACTGAGAACTTACCATTCAAAGTGATTCAAGAAAGAAGAGCTTCATTTATTTGGCAGCTCCATGTCTTATCACCCCTCACCCCACAATCTCTTCACATTTGCATTGTTCATGTAAAATGAGTCAGGGAATGCAAAACTTAAGGTTCTCATAGCAACTGTTAACAATCCCACACTGTACATAAGCAATATTGGCAATTACTAATTGGGTTGTTGCTAAAGGTGAACCCTTAATATACCTCATGTGTGAAGTGGGCGAAGGAGCACTCCAACAGAATTTTAAGCTTAAGTGCTTCTCAGCTGTGTTTACATCTGTAGCTCAAAAAAAAAAAAGGCACGTGAAGAAGAAAAACAGATTCCAGATAAAGCCAATGCTTAGCACAACAAATCTATAATCCCACCAAGAAGAGAACTAAGAATGTTAGACAGCTGGGCCATGTAAGGGCCCAGGTCTTACATGAACACATGGGAGACATTTGAGCAAAGGGTGCATCCCAAACCAGCAGATTGCCTCCAGAGAAGCCGGTAAGGCAGTTCAACACGGTCTCAAGACTTCTCTCTGGTGCTATCCCAGAAGCCCTTGGTCCTCATCTCATTAGGGTCTTAATTGCTCTTCTGAGAACTGGATCAATGGCATTAGCATTAGCCTTTGGCTAGCTCACCTTTGAGCTCAGGATACTTTAAACGTGAGGTCTGTCATCCAATTAAAATGTTTACCTGATGAACTGAGAGAAGACACTGGCTGTCTTCGAAGTTGTCATCTCCTACTCACACAGATTACATTTATGTCAAGGTGAAAACTTTATCAACTCAATTTACTGGTCAGCTGACTTGATTTCAAACCCAAAACGTAAGAGTAAGGGGAAGGGCTCTTAGATGATGGCATTTTAGGGCTTGAAAGAACATCAGTTGTCATTTAATAGAATCCCAGGCCACAGAGCTAGGACCATACCCTGGCGTTAACAATAATGGGGTAGAATCTATAAAAGTACAGGCCAATGGGAGTCAGAGAAGAGGGGGCAGACGCCGGTATGAACCTTGTTAAAGGCCATACAGTAAGCAGTAAAGTCTGGATGAGAAACCAGGCCTTCCAATTCTTTGTCCGGTGAACTTTCTATTACCCATTCTCCTTTAAAGTATTTCAAACTCAGCTTTCACCTACTTTATTCCCATATAATTAGGCTTCCTATCTCAACTCTACTAAGCCGAGTAATCTCCCGCTGTACTGAAAGGTAACCATCTCGATGAGGTCCCCTATAAGGATCATGGAAAGCAGTGGGGGCAAAATGCTTGACTAAGATGTACAAATGCTAATAATCTGGCATCATTATTGTGACATTTCTTGCTGTTATAAAATCAAGGCCATTCATCAATGAATGGAAAAAAAAAAAAAAGCCCAGTGAAGTTGAAAAGAGACACAAGCGATTAGGACAACTACACATACCAGCATAGTTTTCATTTCAAAATTCAGGAAGACATGGACAGGGAATGGATGCAGAAGAGCAAATATGATAATAAGAATGTGCAAAGCTGAAAGCAAAGAGAAAAGAGACTTTTAAAATTCTGTGCCATGAAACATGAGACCAGCAGTCAGGGTCCCTGAATAGGAGTTGTCATGCCTTTTAGCTGGCATGTTGGGAAGCATCGGCCTCGAGATCCCTCTCGGGGGTGTGTCCCACAGCTTGCAGCAGCTTACAACTCAAGATGAATGTATACTTCATCAAGAAATCACTGATATTTGCAGCGCACCTTAAAAAACAGAACCCCACCATACTTGGAGGTAGGTATATGTGGGTGAATCATTTTGCTTTAGTCTGATCCATTATTTACTGAAATCTGAAAGGAAGTAGGATTATAAAACCCCTATCATTTCTAAGGGCAGCATGCAAAACTGAAGACAGCAAGCACGCAGAGATATACAGGTGTGCTCGCTCCCAGCGGCTTCCAGACGGGGCTCTAACTTCCTCACTGACTCTTTCACCCCTGCAGACAGCGGAGCCTGACAGGACCCCAAAGTTGTTATAATGATATCTTTTGGACCAAAAGGATTCACTGGCCTGACACAAGGCCTGGACTTTGAACACCACACTCGAAAGCAAGTGGCACACCAGGAGGTATGCTGGCCACAGCCCACCTTCCAAACTGGGGCAACATCATGGTTATTGCCAGGGAGCAAGTAAGGTGACCGCACAAACTTTCTTTTTTAAGTATATTCTGTATGGAATGGAAGAAATTATTTTACGCTATTTTACAGATAGGAGAGGCAATCTGGCAAAAATCTTCTGATTCTAAAAATACATTGATAGCAAATGGGGCAATATGTTAATTCAATAAAGGTAAATGGAAGATCTTTGTACTACTAATTTTTCTATAAATTTGAAATTATACCCAAATTAAGTTATAGGAATTATTTTTTAAAAAATCCCAACAACTTCTGATGCTTAAATGTTGGATATCCTGGGGCACTTAATCACCGTAATCATGACATTGTGAAAGGTGCAGCAGATCAGTCCAAGGAACCTTTGTGGGCATTTCCTCTGAGGAAAGCCCTTTGTTAGTCTACAGTGGGCATTTCTTCCAAGGAAAGCCCTTTGTTAGTCTACAATGTTAACATTTCAACACCAGTTTCGTGTATTAGCTCTCAAAACTCTGCTACTCAAGGTAGTCAGTTTAACCTTTTCATCTCCAAATTACAAAAGACGGTTCCTGGATGGTCAGCAAATATTCTGTCCCTCTAACCTGTTCTAAGCTATGCTTAAGTATCACCAGGACTAAGCTTTATTAGTAAAGCAGCTGAATAATTTATAAGGGTTGCACAGGACCCATTAGAAGCGCCAGAGCAGTAATAACTGGCTTAGGACTTTGCTTACTCAGAGCTACAGTTTAATTTGTCCATAAATGCCCCAGCTCATAAAGCCATCCCACAGGTCTGACCTGCCTCCTCTCCACAATCACATGTCCCAGCCATACTCTCACCTTAGATGTGTTCCTCTCGGTGTCATCTGGAGGGCCAAAAAACAAATTCCAACTCCAAAACAACTAAAATCTCCTACCCTCATTACTACATTTCCTAAAGAGGGCCACTACCAACGTCCCCTTAACCTTCTTTGGGTCATCCCTAAAAGGTTGATTCCTGGCCAACAAGAGAAAATAGGCAGATGCAAGAAAAGGAGGGAAGACTGGAGAAAAAGAAGAGGTTAAGATCTCGGGAAGAGCGTGTGCAATGTCAGTTTGGGCACTGCACATACAGTATGATCAAGAACATGTGCATTGTTTATTTAGCAAGTTAATTACATTTTTTCTAAGCCTCAGTTTTCTCATTTGTGAAATGGGGACTGTAATGATATCCACCTAATGGGGCTGTGGGGCTGTGGTAAGAATTAAATGAGTTAATCCACAGCATAAATATCCATTAAGTTAAACCTATTATTATTTGCGATTCAGACCTGCAATGAACCCTAGAGAAACCTAATCCACTCCCTCAACTCAGTGAAAAAACCCAAGGCCCAGAGAAGCTATGTGACTTATTCAAGGCTAAGTGACTTTGGGGACAGTTCTAAGCCTTAATCCAACTCTCTGGACAGACACCCAGTTTGGTGCTGTTTGCTATTTTAGGGCTGCTGTGGCTCTAGCACTCGTGCTTTATGGGAACAAAGTTATTTTGTTTCCTGAATTTTAAAATAAGCTAATAAGTGTTAGCCCAGAAACTTCAGTGTTTTGTTCACTCATTCACCCAAGAACTGTCTACTGAGCGTTAACTCTGAGTCAGGCGATGTTTGAGGGGGTGTTACAGGGTTTCAGCAGCTAAAAGACAGTGTCCTGCATTCTGGTGATGCAATGAGTCAACAAAAAGGCAAATGAATACACCAGTAATTCCAGATAATGGCAAGTGCTATAAAGAAAAGAAAAAGGTCCAAAAACTAATGATGTAATATATGGTGATTAACATAACAATAAAAAAAAAAAAGAAAAGAAAAAGGTGACACGAGAGCGCGAGTGGTAGCCGGGAGGGCGGAAGTCTCTTATGGAGGCCTTTCGTGCGGATTTTTTTGCAGTTCAACCTCTAGGAAGATGACATTCTAACATTGGTTTCAGCATATGCATATATGAATATGCATAAGTTCATGTGATAAGAAGAAATTAGACAAAGTGGCATCACCCTCTAAAAATTTCACTCCGGGGCAATCATATCGGAAATAAACACACTAGCCATTACGACTTTATCATAATAAACCTTTTCTGGTCTTCGGTCTTACCTCCCTGGCTATTCTAGTGCAGATAGGCAGGTTAAGACAAAAGGACACCAAAGTAATCAAGACAAAGTTTACATCACTCTCTTTTGGGTTAAGTTCACTTCTCTACCCTCTGGAGGTTAGATGCTTAGCCCCTGGCATCTGTGCTGTACGAAATTCCTGCCCCCAGAACCAGTTCAGGGTATCAAAGAGCTATTATTAATGTCTCAGTTTAGGCCAACGGAGGGAGGGGAATGGCCGTAGAGGCAGGCCTCTCACCCCTTCCTTCAGCCGCCCTCCTCCACAACGGGGCCATTGAGCAGGCGCCACAATAGATGGCTGAGAAGAAAAGTCCGAAGGAAAGCATACATAGCCCCCTCGCACAGACTCGGTCATTCATCACCAGGCAAGTGCCGGTATCTGGGAACAGCAATCTCAATTTCTGCAAATCCTTCAACCTGCAACAGCTGCTAGGGACTCTGGTGGGCGGCTTTGCTGCTTACGAGAGTTTCCAAGACCAAGCCCTGGACTGGATCCAAGTCAACATTACTTAGGTTAGAGACACTGGCTGCAGAGAGCAGCGACAATGGACTTCACAGCTTATAAAGCAGCTTACAAAGGGCTCCCATGTATTTCAAAAAGCACTTCAGATAGCTGGTGAGAGAAGCTATCTTGCACAAACGCATTCAAGCAGTTTATTCCTCACCCACTTAATTCAAGGTTTCTGTCAGAAGCCAACGACACAGTGGAGGAAGGGGCCGAGAAGCGCGAGAGGGCTGGATGGCTGGGCAGCTGCGGGAACGCAAGCAGCCCCAGCCCTCCCCTCTGGAGCACCAGCTCAGCGGGACGGGCAGTGACTGGCAGCAGGCAAGCCCTTCACCTGGATGACACATGCAATGAAAACACGAAAGACAGTCTGTGGGATTCCTTGGTGCTTTAGTGAGCTGTCTGTCTCAACTGCTTCCATCAGCACCGTTCAGTGGCATTTGCTACTGAACGAACCCCCTGAATGCCCTCTAGAAGCCTGCCACCATACGACCAAATGCACCTTCAACTGACTGCACAGATGACTCCAGTCTTAGCACTCCCAAGTCTCCAGGGATCCACTCATCTCCCCCATGTTATCTCTGCACGCCTTGTTAGGTACAGCTTAGTTCATGGAGAACAATTTTGCCAGGTAAAAGGCACAGAGACTAAAAGAAGCTAAAGACTAAAAGAAAACACTGAGGCTCAGAGGCCCATGGATTTGGAGCCTGGAGCTCACAGAAGCCACTTGGGTACACAGCAAGTAGTAAGTGTGCCGAACAGGGACCATCTCCATGGAAGAAAAGGGATACAGAGTAGGTAAGAATTCTTAATTTCGTCTTGTTCGTGAACTTTTCAAAAGAACTTCACGAGTGCTTTTGGAAAAGGAACTAATGTAAAGCTGTGAAGGAGAATCATCCCTGAACTCTTACATGTTTAAATGGAAGAAGCCCTGAAAGGACGACGGGCCCCTCACAAGACAACAGAGCCCATTTGGAGATCTGACTCCAATGTTTGTATGCTTCATTTCGGTTTCTTGGAGAACACTGAATCAAGCAGATTTCCAGGTAAGAAATTATTACAAGATTAATGAACAGAATCAAAGAAAAATATATAGAGCTGTATCAGATGTGAAGTACGACTTGGAACTGGAAAAAAGTTACTAGCCTCCTGCCACTCATTCCAATGGGTAAGACCTAATTTCTAAGGAAATAATAGTGAATATGATGTGGCAGTGTTTACTATGAGGCATTCTCATAGCATGAAATGGGTCAACATGAAGAGTAGGTTTAAAATGCTACTACCCTTTAATGTCTTTTATTATTGTATGAATGCCATGTGGGGCAATGACATACCTTAATGGGATCAGGTTCTAAACTAAGATACCTGTATTTGGATCACAAACCTCAAATGCAACTCCTCATGTTTTGGTTAATTCCAGCAGCTAATTTGCAGAATGAGGACTACGTGAGAGATCTTTAGTGAGAAGGTGGCAGGGAGGGGAGAATAAAAACTGTTTATATCAGTTGGAGAATTTCTACTTGCTTGCCCAGAATGCACAATGTCCAGCGTGACTTCCCTGGATTTTTCATGATGTTTCAAAAGTCAGATTTCACCAAATGGAAGGGTCCCTGGAACAGAACTCAAAGAGACCCAAAACTGAAGATCACAGAGAAACAGCACAATGGCCTGAACACAGACTTATCTGCCAGAGCTCTGCCCCTAATCTGCTGTCAGAAACCATCCAAACACTAGCATAGGCTAATTTGGGCACACCTATGCCTAGGAAGGCTCCACTCGCAGGTCCATGATCCATGGCTGGGCATTTCTAATTTGGTTCTTGTGATCAAGATGTTGAAGTCACCATCCACCTAGAGCAATAGTTCCCCCAAGAGGACTGACTGAACTTTAACTTAAGCAGCTCACCTCCAACCCGGTCTTGTGTATGCTGATATTATAGTATGTGCTGTCCTGCAGTGCAATCTAAATGCTTCTTGTCAAAAATAAGCCCCTTGAAGGCATATAGTTTCCCTTTCTTCCCCATGCAGTAACAGGTTTAATAAATAACCACTGATGAATCAACTATAAAAAAGAGGGATGGGAGCATGAATACAAGCAAGAACAAGTACCCTTTACCGTGTCTTCCCATCCACCAAACTGTGGAGGAGAAAATTCCCTTCTTTCTAATCAAAGCACACTGCTTACCAGGAGTACAACGAAAAAGGAAAAGATGGCCACTCTACGCAATATGCCTATTTTGATACAAAGGGTTGGGTTGTCATTAGCACTTCCCAATCACAGCACTCAAGCACTCACAAATAGGTCCAAACTTGGAACAGAATAAAAAAAAAAATCCCTATCAAACAATGAGAATCAAGAGTGAAAAAGAAACAGCAGTTTGCTGAAAGAGAGACGAAAATATATCGGGCCCTAGAGGAGTTATTTCTGAATTCCCTGCACATACGACATCATTCATGAAGAAGGCAATGGTACAAATATAGCATAAATGTCGTCTGCTCTAGCTTGTAATTTAAAATGCAAATGCTAATGAGTGAACTGGTATATCAGTGGAGTTAATAACCGCATGCCTAGCACAGGGGCTGCATCCAAAACACACACAGAGAAGAGACAGACACCATGTTCCAATTTAAAAATAAAAACACCCAAATTAACCCTAGAAAAATCACTAGCAGATGTACAAGCTCAGGAAAAGGAGGCACACCAGGGCAGGGAAATGGGAACTTCTCCACCCGTTGTAGACTAAGTAGTCAATTTAAATAACTTCCTACATATAGTGAAGGTAAGCATGGGAGTTACTAGGGTTTATTCAGGACTACTATTGTAAAGCACAAGTTTAATAAGGAAAAACTACAGGGAATCCAGAAAGCTTAGACAAAGTTTCTCCAAAGCTCACTTGGAAGCCTATAAGCCAACCCTGAAGGGAGCCTTATGTCCAAAAATCAAAAGCCACTGAAGAGAGACGCAGACCTCATTTATTTTATCATAGGCAAAGGGTGGTTAAAACCCAAAAAACCAAAACAACAAAAAAACCCCCAAACTTAACAAGTCTGGATTAATGTGGTAATTTAAATAAATGGGGAAGGGCTCTGATGAAAAAATGTGAAAGAGAATGTAGTTGTGTCTCAGACGCCTTCCGGATATGAAAGGAACTTCTGTGAATTGTTTTTCCTCCTACAAGTTCTGTGCTTGGCAGCCCTACCTCAGAATCTGGGAGCAATCCCATGGCCCCAAGACTGAGTGCAGATCCTTGGGCTTCCTTGGAGCCCCACAGGCAGGAGGCATGAGGACATGCAACATGTGGCCAGTGGTTCTATCCGGTTCCCTGAATAAAAACCTGTGGTTGGTGCCCACTCAGGGGCAGCAGGAGGGTGTGCTAGGGCCAGTTGCCCACACTGGGCACCTGGTGTGTTCTAATTCTCATGTTAGTGCCATTCACTGAAATTTAATACAAAAGGCCAGGCTTAGACTGGCATAGACAGCCCACCAGGTTGGGGAAGCCTCAGGAAAGCTTTCTGAAAGGAATCCAAGGTGAGCAAGGATCTAGGGTTCGGGGGCAAAGATAGTTTTTCATGATGAGGAACTCTTTTTTTTCAACCCAGTCATATCTCTGTTTGAACGGGGGATGTGAGAGGTGGTTCCCATAGCAACCAGGATTAAGCCTTATAGGCAGTGTGCACTGTTCACCCTGGGGCTGTCCATTACCAGATTTCAAAGCATTTCCCTTTAATTTCAAATTACCACACCATTTACACTCCCTCTCCTGCATCCAGGTGCTGGCATTCTGTACTATTAGGCTGGCCAAAGGGACACGCCACAGGGCAGGGGTAGTGGTGAGTAGCCCAATCCTGGATGCTGCTGCTTGCCACCACTACTACCAAATGGCTGCTGACAAATGCCAATAGGCTGACAAGATGACAACAAAAAGTCCAGGCTGAAATGCATTTTTCTGGGAAAGCCACGAGAATGGAATCAGAAGTGAGGTATCTGGGCACAACCGGAGACAGGTGTTGGTACTGGCAACACTCCAGCAGAGATAGGCTTCCCATTCCCTACCCGCCATGCCCACGGATGTGGAAGCCTAGATAACCTTTAAAAGACTCAGAAGAACCGTCAGGTGGGAGGGGAGGAGAAGGAATAGAAGGGGAACCCCCAGGGGAAAAGCTCCCAGGTCTGACCCTTTTGCACCACTCTACTGGCTCTTCTTGGCCCTGCCTGATTACTACCAGGGGTCCTTTTTTCCCTTGTCTCAACAAACAAAACAACAACAACAAAAAAACCCAAAACAAAACAAAACCCTCAAAAGCATCAAGAGTAAAAAGCAGTAGTAGAAGGCAGGCGTCCGAGGATTTGGGAGGAAAGGATCCTTTTCTTCTAATTTTGACCCATCCATCCAGAGGGAATGAATGGGCCCATCCATTAACAGCTGAGGAGAAATCAACATCTTTCTTTTCTTGGCACAGAAAACCCAACCAAGACGGTAAGGGCTGAGCATCCCAATTAGGAGGCGGTGCCATCCTCAGCAGTCCGATGGGCTCCACAGAGGGGTTGCTACTGCTAACGTGCTTCCCTTCAGCTGCAGGTCTCTAGACAGGCTGGCACACAACTGCCGTGTGAGCTTTGCTGTCTCCCTCACCCCCAGGTCCCAGCACCTCACCAAGATAAGCAGACCGGTCTGATGGAAATAATTAACCAGGAAGCAGGAGAGCAAGAATTCGTCTTGAAGTGTTTTAGCTCCAAGGTCTGTGACGGCCATTAAACCATGCTGAACAAATCTTATTTTTATTGATGTCTTTATTTATTACTCTGACTCAAAAAAACAAAAAACAACAAAAAAACAACCCAAAATAAATGGCTACCGAGCAGATCAAATCCCTGCCTCTGGACCCTGAAATACTCCATTACATCCTGGGAGTCTCCTTTGATTCCTACTACTAGTCCTCAGGTCACAGCATTTTTAGGTCTCTTACTATCCTGGTCACTCTCCTCTGATCCTTCCGCAGTTTGCTGATCTCCTTCCCAAAAGGGTGGTCCCCGGAGAGAAGATCACACTCCAGGCCTGCCCTGACCTGGGCTGAACCAGCCCTCAACTCCACCCCTCTCCAGATGGTGTACTGCTGGCTTAGAAACCAGAATTGCCTTAGCCTTTTGGACAGTTATCACAATATATACTGTTAATGTTTTATAAAAATCGGAGTTGTTTTCATTTATATGGTTCTTAAGGCATGTTTCTCTTATTCTTAGCCTTCTTAAAAATGTATTTTGTTTCTTCATCTCAGTAGACACAACTATTTTGCTTGAAGTCTAGAACTTATGTATTTCTAAATTCCTAGCATAGTGACCAGTGGAAATAAATTATTAAATAGCCATGCCACTGAATGACCCACGAACACGATGAGGCTCATTCTGGGGATGATTCATGATCTAAAGATGGGAGATAATCAGGCTATCTTGGTAGGCCTGCACTTTCATCCACGTGACGTGAGCAGGGGTGGTGGTATGGTATGCGAGCAGAGATGGCAGCGGAAGGCAGGGCACTGAACGCTCAACAGCAGAAGAGCAGATTTACACGTCCAAAGGCAGAGAGAGAGGAAAATGATTGATGAGTACATCCATTTCTTTTAGGCTACTCTTCCTGAGAACTAATGATATAGGTTAAGTTGTTTTGCCTAGATGAATCACACCTAGCCTGCCAAAAGAAAATGGTCCCGGTCTTGGATGCTCAAATGCCACCTCCCTTGTGAAGTCTTTGCCATTCCCCAATTAATCGTTCTTTCTTCTGCACTCTGACGGTATGTTGCTTATACTTTATTTTTCCTTGTTCAAGTTTTTCATATGGCTGTCTACACTACTAGACTAAAAGCTATTCAAGAAAGCAGAAACTATATTAATTTATGCATCACCCACAATCTACCTATCAAAGACTGCTTTTTCTTATAGTGGGCTTGCAAAATTTTGGCCTCATTAAAAAAGGCTCCCCGACCTCTTTATTGTGCTAATGCTTTCCTAACGAGTGATTCTCCGGGACCTCCTGACATGAACATAATTCATAAAATTCATATAATGGTATCTTTAAAAGTGAAAAACTAGAGCTGCTCCAGAAAAGTCTCATGTCAAGCTGCCCATTTCCGGTAATGGCACCCAACTGAAAGTAGGTGGTGGAGATGGAATCAAACTGGCAAGTCCCAAGAGAAAAAATACCCCACTTTACAAATACCCATTAAGTTGCAATTCAATTAAAGCATCTGAAAGGAATTCATAAGTATCAGCAGACCCTATAATTGCTTAATTAAGGATAGAAGCCCAGCAAACACAACCACATAACAGCCTGATTCATTAGCACCTCTGTGATAGCAGAATGGGATTTCTCACTTAAACATACATTGGCTTTAATTGTGTAATTTGGTTAGGCACTGGTAATCAATGGGGATCCACCATTCCTGGGGCCAGGAGATGGGGAGGATATTCCTGTTCACCTTCCCTCTCCTCTCTCATTAGAAGTTTTTGGTCTATTTTTTTTTTTTTTTTAATTTGACAGATTGAGACACAGCGAGAGAGGGAATATAAGCAGGGGGAGTGGGAGAGGGAGAAGCAGGCTTCCCGCCGACCAGGGAGCCCAATGCGGGGCTCGATCCCAGGACCCAGGGATCACGACCTGAGCTGAAGGCAGACGCTTAACGACTGAGCCACCCAGGCACCCCAGTTTTCGGTCTATTGAAACAGGCAGTTGTATTCCTATTAGGACTAGCTGGAGAAGAGGCGTTAAAAAGAAAGGAGGACATGAGATACTTTCCTCAAAGGCATTCAGGGTGGAAGGACACAGCCGAACCTTTAATTTACCCATCATGCACATGACTACCATTGAAATTTACCAAAACCTAGATACCTAGAACCTTTTTCTCATTGCATCCCTTGTCTTAATGCAGCTCCAGTGGGGGAGTTGTAATCAAAGAGAGAGAGAAAAAAATTGAAAAATGCCAAAGGGCCTGCAGGCGAAGGGAAGTCTCATTTTCTAGTCTTGTTTCATATGACTAGGCAACTGGTTAATTAAAAGTCACCTGCTGTGATCTACATGGGAACCCCCTGCCAGGTGGCTGCTGCCTTCTAGGTGATTTATACCATGGGATCCAACCAAGATGACTGACATCCACTCCCCCACACTCTCAACCTGCCGCAGTCCCTAATTCCTCATACATACTGCTGTCCTAGCTTTAGGAACATGGAAATGCATATGGGGTGGGCTCAGTGACTTAGCAGAAGAAACCAAATACTTGAAATGAGACTACTTAGATTACTTTGCACTGAAACCTCAAATTATTATTCTCTTCCAATTCAGGCAGCTGGTTCACAGGCAAACTTGATACCTGCCTCTCCTTAGTCAACAGGACTACTTCCTGAACTATGCCCTTGGCATGACCCAGATACCCTAGAGCTAAGAGAGTAATTCAAAATAAGGAAATGTATGGGCGCCTGGGTGGCTCAGTCGGTTAAGCGACTGCCTTCGGCTCAGGTCATGATCCTGGAGTCCCGGGATCGAGTCCCGCATCGGGCTCCCTGCTCAGCGAGGGGCCTGCTTCTCCATCAAAATAAGGAAATGTACTGTAAAGGTCATACATAGCACTAGGACACACACTCCCCATCATGCCCAATGGTGCTGTTGAATAAAAATGTGAATCAAAGGCCAAGTGATATGCAAATATGTGCACCTCAGTATCCTTTTGACAAGAAACTAAAATGTGAAACAAGTGAAAATAAATGAAAAATAAAGACTGGGGGTAAACTGCTTTGGTTCTAATGGGAGGGAAAAAATGGGACACACTAAATGCTAGATGAGGAAAAAGGATGCTTTCAAACAAATGTGGGCTGCCCGGGGATCTTGGCTTCCCTGCGAACTGAGGACAAGACCTGGCTCTGACTGCCTCCACGACAGAAATAAGTCTGCACAGGAGGAGGCCACAGTGGCGGCAGAGGGGAAGTCAACAGTCTCTGTTCTGATGCTGTAAGGTCACCTGCTTACCGACCAAACCTAAGCCAGGTGCTCAAAGGACTAAAGGGTGAGAGCTTCCAGGAGGCACTGACCTGTCAGCTACAGCTGACTTTGCCCAGCCCCACCTGCTAGCCCATCTGACCAAGCAATCATTCCACATACAGGGGTGCAGGAACCGTGACAGAGAGGCCAGCTGGCTCGGGCCAAATGCCACTCCCTATCAAGCTGTGGG
This sequence comes from Callorhinus ursinus, assembly GCF_003265705.2. Classification (NCBI taxonomy): domain Eukaryota; kingdom Metazoa; phylum Chordata; class Mammalia; order Carnivora; family Otariidae; genus Callorhinus; species Callorhinus ursinus. The sequence goes on along the minus strand of NW_027397074.1, from coordinate 67,652,379 downwards.
GCCGTCTGCCCAAAAAAGGCGACATAAAAATGGAAAATGTCCACCCCACCTCGAAGTCCAGAGGGCTCTCTGAAAGGCTGGGATTAACAAGAGCAGCACATACGGGATTGCTGAACAATTACCTTGACTTTCCCCTTGAGAATCACAATCCCTCCTGGCTGCAGAGAGACATCATTTCCAGCAGAATGCCATTTTTCCATGATGCAGAGCACATCCCACAGATACCTGCAAAGCTGTGCCACGCGGTTCACTGTCCAGGTGAACCACCCCACAATGTGGATGCTGTGTCTGTGTCTACACTCACTTTCAGCATTTGTTGTAGCTGGTCCCAGAAGACCAAGGGGCCCTCCTCTAAGGATACTCCCTCCACCCTGTTCTCTAGTCATCTCATTCCTGTTGTCTCCTCTAGCTCATCGCTCTGTCAATCAATTCCTTGCAGTCTTTCTTCGTTTCTTCTTCTCAGGATTCAGACCAGTGTGTCTCATGTTCCCTATGATACTTTCTCACTCCGTCTTTTTTATATCCTCATTTGCCAAGAAGATTTTGTTGAGTTTTACTTCTGTAATTGGTATTATGAAAATAATAGGTATACCGAATAGCTTTTCCAACTCAATGCCACATTCTGCTCCAATCTTAAGAATTACAGTTATACAAGTATTCAAGTTGCTGACATCCTTAGAATGTTAGTGTGACCCCTTAGCTTTCATTTTTATGCACTCCATTTGCATTCTGTTAGAATTTTGTAACGAGCACTCTATTTTTGATTCTGTTCCTCATTTCCCACATTTACACCCTAATCGCCTGTAATGTGCCTTTAGCTGAATCAACTCTGATGAAATTGCACTGACAAAGGTCATCTGTGACTTACTAATTGATAAACAGTATAAAATCACTTCCTAGTTTTTACCGACTTGATATTTTAGGTAAAATCGGACAGTGCCGACTCCTTGGACTTCTTTCCTCTCTTGGCTTCCTGAACATGCAGGATTCTCCACCTAATCCTCCAACCACCAATTATCTGTTCTAAAACCTATTCAAGGTTTTGCCCTTGCTGGTGGATATCCCAGTCCACCCAAACACTCAAGGCTTGGGTGAGTTACGTTCCTTCCTACACTCAATGTCACCCCTATTTCTGACCAAAAAAATCCAATCATTCCCTGAATTATCAAGTCTTCCTCCTAGTTTTCCAACCTCTCCTCTTGTTCACTGCCAGGTTTTAGGCCTCTAACCCTCTTGCTTCTGTAACTGCTTTCTCAGTCTCCAGCCTCATTTATTCCAATGTATTCACCAAAATAAACTTTCTTAAAACAAGTGCGAGCATGTTGCTCTCCTGCTCAATACCCTGAGTGAATCTGAGGGTCCATGGTATATCCTGTGTGCATTTCTAGCCGCATCCCACCCCAACCCCTCACTCCTTATATTCCACCAATACCAAAGGGGGCACAGTTACCTGGGCACACCAGGAAAGATCATACCTCTACACCTTTGTACATGCTGTTAACCTCTAGTTAGAACGTTCCTCTTCCTCCTTTTCCCCTCCTGTCCCAACACTGCCAACTCCTATTTGTCCTTCAAAAGCAACTGAGGTGGCAGCTCCTCAGGCAGACAACCTCTGATTTCCCTCTAAGTAACCGATCACTCCCTTCTCTGTTACTTCTGTGCCTTAATAAAGAATTCTCTTCACCTAGAGCCCAATACTGCAGTTTGCTTACATGTCTGTCTTCCCTCTAGAGCTTCTAGAGACCTAGGACAATGTCTTACCAGGATGCAGAGTTCCTCTTTCTAAACTCAAAGGGAAAAGCCAGTAGCCTTCCTATCAGTGAGCTTTCTGCTCATTCAGGAGGAGGCTAGAACAGCAACTTTCCTTGATTTATTTCCACTGATAGGTCAAAGTCTCCATGGTAGAGCCTCAGCTATGTGCACACACACACTATACAATATGCCGTTCCATTTAAGAGTTAAGAAGAGCTCTAGTTATGAATTCACCAAGTCTTTGTGAGAGGAAGGGGGAAGGAAACATATTTATGGATAATCTACTTTATGGCAGGCTTGTTCTGAACCCTTTCCACATCTCATTAAATCCTCACAAAAATCCTAAGAGGCAAGAAACACTTTCCAGTTAACTGATGTCTAAGCTAAGGCTTCAAGAGTAAAAAACCTCCCTAAAGTCACCTGCTTGTGCAGAGTAGAGCCGTGATTCAAACTGAGGTCTGTGTGCTCTTACTTTCCCCTGTCCAGTATCCTTGCCAGGTTTCTAAAGAAATCAGAAGATGCAGAATATAACTGCATATAGTATGGCACGAGAAAAATGTAAAAGCTTATATTTTATCATGTATTTGCATTGGTAATCTATCTTTCAGAATATAAGTTAACTTGGGCACTGTCTTTCGAATTGCTAAACTTAGAATAATGCCAAGTACACACAGGAACTGGCTGCTGTGGAGTTCAGTGACCAGGCTGCGTTGTGTCTGAGCTTCAGTTGGTTGGAAACTGCCCCAGTGAACACTTATGCAAAACATATACAGTGGGACAAGGCCTTTCTGGCAGTTGGCTGAAGTCCAGAACAGTCAAGCAAGACAAATGCTCCATGGCAAAGAAAGTACAATCAGAAGGGTTCTGCAGGAAAACTCCAGCCAGGATAGGTCCAAGCTCTGAGCTGGCTCCGTTCAGGTAGTTTTGAATTTAGAAGCCAGAACTTCAATGTTTTCTTTCCCCTACAGACCTGTGGCCAAGCTTTCCAGAAAGAATAATACTTTTTCTCTTTTCTCTTGTTCACCTCTGGGATAAAGCTCCACACTGCCAAGAGGATGCTTTTGTTTTGTAGACATAGAACAGAGGAGAAGTTGAATATATACTTCCAACTCTGTAACAACAAGAATTCACTGACAAGAAACTTCTCGGCTCCAGAAATCTTAAGGGCACGAATGGCTTCCATCACACACTGCCATGCTACTGCTCCGTTTACTACAGCTCACAGAAGTACAGCCCTCCAGTAAGGTATGGATTTGTTCTGGCCCTTCCTTTCCGCAGCTGCCCCTGAGCTTCATGACATACTTCAGTTAGTCCCCTCAGAAAGCCTGCAGAGCTGCGCAGTGATCATTAACTTCTTCAGAATGTGCGAGAGAGCCTCAGCCAGAAAGTGGCAGCCCAGCAGCAGCAGAGAATGTCACGGCCATGTGTTCAGTGAGTGATTTATCTCACATAACAACCCATTTAGTTAGGGCCTGAGGGAGACCCCCTTATCTACAGAAGAAACTATCGGTTCCTTCTAGGAAAAGGAGGCTGAGGCAATCTGGCAGGGGACAGCAAGCATGGCTCCCATTTCTCTTCCCCCATGGCGAATTCTATTCAAGAATCCCAACAGAAGGAGTGCTGAGGGAGCAGGGTATCAACAGAAAAGGCAATGTGCACCGGGAGAACACAGCAGAATACGTATGTCCTTTGTAAGTGAGTGAATGTTTGTGTGTATAGGGGTCGGCTGTGGGGTGTTGACGTAAAATGACACTTTCTCTCAAAGACCACAGTCTCTGTGAAGTACTGACTGGAAATAAATAACTTTATTATCTGCCATCGGGGAAGAAATAAGGCAGTCTGCTCCTTGAATGCATAAATGTAAATTGCTCAAAGAACACAGTTCATACACAGTCTTGCTGGCTTGAGAAATATTAACCTACTAAAAAAGAGATAGGATAAGAAAGATGTGCATTCAGTCAGCAAAGAAAAGGTGGCTTTCCCTAGCACGTCAAGCTTAGTGCAACAGGGAAACAGTAAAGATGCTGGAGCCTGGGAAGGCAATGTCATATTTGACGTTTCATAAAGGATTTGGATCCTAATGACAGCTGTAAAGAATAAAAGACAAACGGTACTGCCTAGGGAGACACAAGGGGAGGGTGTCTCAGCTCCTCGGTGGACTACCCATGACTAACATGGCAGAGGTGGTCTATCCCAAATGCGAAATACCGACTGTGAGAATTCCATCATTAGTATTTTTCTTTGTCTGGAATTCCCTTCACCCAGGCTGTGAAAAGATACGTGTTGCTCTTCAAGCTGCTCTACTCTTATGTCCTTAGAAATGAGGAACAGGAAGAGAGCCCAGTGTTGGGTCTGCAGTGATAGAGGGATCAAATCTAGCAGTTTTGTGTTCACATCTCAATCAGAGACTAAAACACCTAAATTGGTTCGAGGTCCTATCTAAAACACAAGGGAAAGGAGGGCATGTGACCTCCAAAGCATGACCTCTGAGCTCCAGGAAGAATTATCAGAACATATAACACACAAGACTTACCTGCAAGCAAGAAGGTGATAAGGCAAGTTTCCTTTGGCAAATATAGCTTGAGACGAGAACCACTGAAGACATATTCCACCACAGCTTCAGAACGACCTGCCCGCTGAAGGAAGGGCAGAAACTGCTTTGCTTTTTGGGTATCCTGGTGGATAAAAGAAAAGAATCATTAGAAAAAAGTAGTAAAATCTGAGCAAATGATTCTTTCTCTCTGTTCTAGGGCAAAAAGTCTGGCAGACCATAGAGAGCTCAGCGAATAATCGTAGAAAAACAGACAACCCTGAAACTATGACACAGGCAAGATACCCATGTGACTTCCACAGAAGAAACAGAGTTAATCTGAAATTTCCAGAACATTCTGTGCTTCCCTCTGTTCTGTTACTATGCACTCAATGGATATACAAGTTAGGAAGGTGCTTTGAAATGAAAATTTTATTCCTCACGGGATGCAAAAAAGGGCTTCTCTTCCTTCAACAAAATCAAGGGGGAGAAGACTAATACCAGCCTTTCGCGGAGGTTAATTTAACCTTTAACTTTCATTAAAAAAAAAAAAAAAAAAAAAAGGTGATGCCCAGGCTGTGTTACATAAAGTCCCTTCCCAAGAAACCCAAAGTAGTTCATCTTTAACCATCAACGGGTTATGTAGATTCAGAGGCTCATTGTTTCTGAACATCAAGAGTGCAGCCTTCTTTGGGTGCCTATATAGCGAGCCTTGGTCTACATGCTTTTCAGGGGTGAGCTGGGACCTGGGCAGACTGTTCTGTTCCCAGCCTGGGAGATCTCTAACAGTAAGACATGCTCCATGGGGACCTATTCCACATCATGTCAGCATCAACAATTATAGAAACAGGAAAACACATGAAACCGAATAGCACTGTAAAACTTTTTTTAAACATAAAACACAAAGTGCATGCCCTCTACCCTCAAGACAGACCTTGGACATTTTGAACCACAGAGCTCTCATCTAGAGAGCTTCAAATCCTTTCAGTCCTTCAAGCTAATGAAACAGATGATACAGTAAGCAAGCATCAAAACATCACAGTCCATGTGCTGGGGGAGTAGTCAGGGGACGTCAGAATTTCCGAGACTTTCAGCCCAGCCAGCAGAACCCGTAAACTCCCTCTGAGGACAGCAAGCTCTGCACACTTTCCTGACTCCTGTGACACAAGCAGTCTGCACTCCGCCAAGCTCTTCCTTTCTCACTCTGCTCCTAGCAACAGAGCTACTGTATCTAAATTAATGCACATTAGATAATGAAAATTTAACAAGCCATCAAGTATTTGAGAGCTTTCACAGCAGCCAGAGGGGCTCCTCTCATTCAGAAGCAGTGAGGTAGGCTGGGATGAAAACAGTATTTATAGTAATGAGATTCATCCTTCCCTTCAAGCAGATTCTCAGAGAAAAGGAGAGACAGTCATCCATTCTCAGTGTCTCTAATGGCACATTGGTAAAAGGTAAGGTAACAATGAGCTTTAGTGAGTTGGGAACTCCCCCAGTGAACACTTAAGCACCACATATTCTACTCTACATATACAGTGGGACAAGGCCTTTCTGGCAGTTGGCTGAAGTCCAGAACAGTCAAGCAAGACAAATGCTCCATGGGAAAGAAAGCACTACCGGATTAAAATCCTTTTGCCACACTAGTCTAAATCTGGGACATTATTCATGAGCCGAACCAGTAAGTCAACAACAATTATTAAATTGATTATCGCAAAACATGAGGCAACTTAATGTCTCTGAAGAGAGGACCTTTCCCCTCAAAACTGCAGTAATCTATATTTTTCAGAAACAGACTTTTGCTCGCATGGATGTATTTATCTGGAGATAAAAAAAAGGTGAGCAGCTCACACACACATAGGTATTAATACAAAAAGAAGGTTGGAGCAGATTCTCACCCTATTTTGCTAAGTGATTACCTACTTTACCAAGAAAGAGAATTTCTCAGACTGGGAACCAAGGAGAAATCAAGGTACCTTACTATCAGCCATGTAATTAAACAAAAAGTTCCTGACTCTTCCTAAGTCTCAGCCTATAATTTAACAGTCCTAATCCAGAAACAACAACATATGGGAAGATAGCAAAGAGAATATGACATGCCACTGATTATGACAAAGATTAGAAGTGAAAGCCAACTATGACAACTGAAGGCACGAAAACAAATTTTAAAAGCCTACCACAATTGTCCATGTTTACTTCCAGAGGCCAAACTGCAAGACAAGACATGGAGCTCCCTCATCTTTCCAAATGCTTGAAGATGATATGCCTATGAACTACCCGTTAAGGGAAAAGATACAAAATTTCACCCAACTTCATAGATTCTTAAGAGTAAAAAAATTCTTGTGAAGTCAATTAAATTAAATGTAAGCAGCAGATGTCAGCTCTTTCAAATCTCCATCACAGGCAATGGTGTCTGTCTTTCCTTGTCATCTTAAGTGCTTCCCTTGCTTGGCATGTTCCTTTTCAACAAAAAATCCTTGAAACCTTTAAAATTTGTTTAAGTGGCTCATATGAAAAGACTGGTATGTCAGACTGACAAGTTCCCTCAGGTGATGTAGCCATACATCACTCCCTGCTAATTTAGCTATGGAATTATTTATTTTAGGAGTTTTGATAGTTATTACCATAAAACTGACTGAATGTGGTTAAACTCTGCTTTGCCTTCCAAAGAGCCCATGCAAGTACAGCCATGTGCTTCAGTCTCTTACACTCACTTCTAAGTTTCAACACTAGGTAAATAAGAGAAAACCTGATAATGCGGAACAGTGTAAGAGAGCAGTTTAGGCCCCACTGAGGAACTGAAGGTGCCAGGTGGGTCTTAAGGACAATAAAGTGAGCAAGTTCAAATGACAACATTCAGATGACATTTGAAATTCCCCAACAATCCTGAAGCAGCACCTACTGAGATTTAGTGAAATCAAAGATTTCTTTATAACCTTATAACTCCAAAAAGTATTTTTAAAAAGCCTCAGATTTAAAGAGATAGCAACATTGAGACTTGAGGCACAGAAGGCCTATTTCAAGGTAAGACTATTCAGTATCAAGTATTTCTGTCTAGAAGTCTAGTTGCAGAGACTCTCATCCTCAGGTTTTCCATGCTGTGACTCATGTACATGAGGCCTGGGAGTCTACTCACCATAGTTATCTGGCATAACATTGGCTCAAGGCTTTGAGAATCCAAGCAGATAAATAGCTACAGTTTTCTGCACCAATATTCCCCTCCACTGGTGTAAATAATCAAGAAGCAACTGTACTTCTGAGCAGGTAAGTCTTTTTTTGTTGCACTGCTAGTTTTCACATTACCTGTGCTCCAAAACAAACCACACATAAGTATTTTCCTGTAATCCTAGAGAAGCTAATTTAAGGTTGCATTAGCTACATTTAACTTGCTATTGTGGATAGCATCTCTTTAAGGAATGTTTCTGCCTCCTCAATACACCTTGAAATTGAGAAAGTAATGATGCAACAAATGTGCCTGGGGTGACTTCATTTCAAAGGATGCTAATATCTATACCTCAGACTTACTGGAACGGGGCTTGGAATGACCCCAAAGAAAGGCAGGATGATCCTTAGAGAGAGGGAAAGATTGTAAAGACATCTTAATTATACACCCCTACTCTGTCCTCACTTCTGGTCTGTCAGGCCAAACCTCTTCCAAATGTAGATTACATGTGTCGATGCCTGTAAGAAATTCCCTTCAGCAGGTAGACTGCCACCTGTCTCTACAAAGTATGATGTATAAGCAAGCACATGTTGAAAATAATTTAGTACGATGAACTACCAAGTTTGGAGAGTGGGAAAGTTGAGGACAGAAGAGGGTAGGGGAAGGGCAGGGGGAAAGGCAGAGGAAGCAGAATCCTTATATGGCACGCATAGAACCAAGGCCCACAAGTACGCTACTTAGATGCCCGTGTCCTCTGCATCCTAGAAGAGCAGAACTTACATAAATCAAAGTTCTGTGAATTCTGGAACAGGATTTAGGCTGTCAGTTTATACTTGATGTTAGCAAAGTGGATTCTATGATTTTTCCACTGAAAATACCCATATAGTAGGCATAAACATGGTTAGTGGTGAGAAGCAAACATCACAACATACAAAACAGCACAGGGAAATGGGAATCAGAGTAAACCTATTAGTTAGCCATTAATCAGGATTATCATGGGCAAGTCTCAAAAGGGAGCTGTTAATAATGAAGCTCACTGATTAGTTTTCATCATCACAATCACTCTTTGATTAACATCATAGCAAAAAGAACTAAAAACAAATACATGCAGAGCTTATTAGGGTACCATGGGGTACTCCACCAGCACTTGAGAAACCACATTTGAAAGAGGCCCATCAAACCTGAAGAAGCTGCCTGGCAGTACAACCGAGTCCTGCACGGCCACTGCAGCGAAAGCAGGAAGGTTTCTCCCCTGTGAGGGCTGACCATCCCCTCTACAGGGTCGGCCTGCGGCTGGGCCTCCAAAGCACATTGCTGTGTGGGTCCAACCAATCTTAATACTGAAGCAGCAGAAGCTCTGTGTACAAAAGAACAGATACAGAGGGAAGAAAAAAAAAGCGTGGAGATCAGAACTAATACCTAAGGATAGGACCCAAACACACTCGCTTTTTAAGCTGTACTGTGACAATTCACCGCCACAGTTACAGATCTTTTCAGGGCTCCCCAGACCAGGAGGATTTTTCCCGTGGCTATGTGAAAGACAAATCATAAGTACCTCTTCCACCAGAAAGGCAAAAAAGTCATCCATCACTCCACGCTCTTCATCTTTTCTACAACCTGGGCTCTGAGGCTGTGAGTCTCTGTGAGGAACCAGCTGTACAGCATGATAATCTCTTGATATAAATGGGACCCTGGGGGGAGATACTTGGGAATGCCCTCCAGCTCCAACATTTACCACAAAGCACTTAAAAATTTGAAACCAACCTTCCCTAGCTGGTTATCAATGTTTCATGGTGAGGTGTGTGTGACGGAACTAGGGGCATAAACATCAGTGAGGTGTGTGTTTAACAGGAATGAAGTGAACATAGCAGAAAACCTAGAGAAAAAGACTCCTACTGAAAAAGTTATAAGGAAACAAGAAAAAAAAAAGGTGCCTCAACAGGGGATGGATAAACCAGCTGCAGTACCCTCACACAATGGAATGATACTCTGCAATAAAAAGGATACAGGCAACAACAACATGGATGGCTCTCAAATGCAGGATTCCATTTATAGGACACTGTGGCAAAGGTTAAAGTATAAGGACAGAAAATGGATCAGTGGCTGCCAGGGACTAGAGGAAGGACTCCAAGGGGATGGAAGAATTTTCTGGGATGATGCAATAGTTCTATTGTCTTAACTATGGTGATGATTACATGTTTATACTGCTTTTCACAATGTATGTCTGTCAAAACTGATAGAATTATATTCTACAAATGATATATTTTTATAAATTAAACCTAAAATTTAAAAATAAAAAAATTGGCCTACATAGGTAGCCTATGCAAAATTTTAATTTTTAACTTAAGAAAACCTTTTTCCTAGTCAACTAATTTGTAAGTATCTCAGAGTTACAAGTTCAAAATGAAGCACTTTTCATGCTTTAGATAAACTCTCTAACTGTTCAGTGAATTAAAGTATTTTAAAAATTAAAGCAGAAAATAGTTTAGATGAGAAAAATCATGAGGTCAGAAGAGCATAGAAAAAATTTTATTGGTTTCACAAAAGCAGCATAAGAAAGTATTAATTCTTAGGCAATGGCTCAAGGAAAGCATGATGCCATCCTCAACTGGCTATACAGAGGAAATATTTTGTTCAAATAAAGAAAAAAAGTACTGCTAAGTACATATCCCGATTGACATTTCTTTTCTACCTTGAAATAAAATCATATGATATGGCTTAATGTGAATAAAATAATATCCACTTTATCAAATAAAAATTCTATGCTAGCTTTTCAGAGATTATTCTTTTATTGAATGACTCTCAATTTCCCAAATTTAACCAGCTGAAATTATACTGTGATAACCATTCAATTTAACCTTTAGAAATGAAGTCATTGCCTTTTAGTGGAAAAATCTGCATTTTATCATCAACAGGAAATACAATGCCCTTGGCTTATTCTACAAGACTTTTTTTGTACTATAAATTTAGCACAGAAAGAGCAGATGGTGGTATATGTGTGTGCCTCATATAACAAGTGGAGAAGTATTTACCTAGTTATAATAAACTATCAACTATCCAAGCTTGCTTTCTTCCGATATTCAATTCTCTTTCTCTAACTTGGATGGGGTGTGAAGCTCATCAAGGCAGTGTGCCAAGGAATGTCCCTCCTCAAGTCTGCCAAACCACAGAACTATCTCAAAGTTATGACCTGTAATTTGTGAGGTCCAGAAAAGTTTCTACAAATAAAGCCCACCTTCTTTCCCCCATCCCAAACTGTCCCTTCCCCCTTTCTCCATACTCTAACTTCCCAAAAGATTATTACAATTTTTTCTTAAATTGATATTCAGTGTCAAGACTTTGTAAATCATAGCCCTCCCTGGAGTGCTCCCCTCCTTTCTCCTGCTGACTTCTGCATGGTGGCCCGTGAGGCCTGCCTCACAATGGCTGTCGTGAGCCTTCCCTTCACCAAGACCCTGGAAATTCCCTTCACATCCTATCCTGGGTTCTGTTTCCTAGACCCACAACTTCCTCTTTCTCGGTTTACTTCCTTTCCGTTAAGAAAAAAAAAAAAAAATCCTATTCTTATTTCATGGAGGAAAATGTCTTCTCTTTCTGAGGTCAGGTAAGTAAATACAGTATTGCTTTTGTAGTTTTATTCAGGAAAAACACTATCCATAAATACTTTGAGTCAACAGATAAATTCCTTTCATTGTTCATTAGCATAGTAATAAAGTATCTAAAGGAAATTCACACACTGGAAGACATATCTTCCAATTATTTTCAGGTTAAATATCTCTCAAAAAAAAAAAAAAAAAAAAACCCATGTAATTTATCCAGACTGTAGACATCTGATTTGTAATAGAGAATTAAATTGATTAAAAAATAGTTAAAGGAAGCATTTCTATGTTAAACTGGTAAAGATAACTACAAAACAGTAACAGAAAAAGACCATTTACATTTAAAGCAACTGTGCTGTTGGGGGCGCCTGGGTGGCTCAGTCAGTTAAGTGTCTGAACTCCTGATTTTGGTTCAGGTCATGATCTCAGGGTCATGAGACTGAGCCCAACATCAGGCTCCATGCTCAGCCTGGAGTCTGATTCAGATTCTCTCTCCCTCCTGCTCACTGTCTCTCTCTCTCTCTCTCTCATATAAATAAATAAAATCTTTAAAACAACTGTGCTGTTCCTCTTCTAAGAATGAAATGATGAGTCTATCGGAAAATCATCATAGACATCCTGAACATTTCTGGAAAAAGGGCATGTGACTGGTCTAAAAACACAGCTTAAGATGACAGTGAGAATCTGGAACAAAGCAACTAACCAATCTATGGTTCTGGGTATCAATTACCAGGCCATGATGAAAAAATAACAGGTTTGAAATACATTTTTTTCTTTTAAAGTTTCAGATCAATTTTTATCACTTCCAAAGTCTCTACAGGCAAGAGGCAAGAATTTATTACAGAAGCAGAAAATGGCTTGAGAGGTAATTAAAATATATGTGCAGAGTAAAATTTAAAAGACAGTCCGATGAAGCACAGGTTTCATTTCATGGGCAAGTCAAGAACTCAGGGGCAAGGAAATTGATGTCATGCTAAACTCTACACCCCACCTGAGATAAGAACCCAACTTCAGAAAAGGATAAAGAAAAAAAATCAGTAAGCAAACTGTGACATAAAATTTAAAAAAAATCAAAATAAATAGTATAAAAGGTTAGAGGATTAAAATAACTACAACACCCCCTAAAGTAGTTTGAACATTCATTTTTGCCTGGAGACATACGAATTTAGGGCCAATTAATCTTAAAGAAAGCTTTCTGATTATGTCTAATTCATTTTCTTGAAGTCCTACATTTTTAAAAATTTTATTTAAATTCAATTCAATTAATTCAATTAATTAACATATAGTGTATCATTAGTTTCAGAGGTAGAGTTCAGTTATTCATTGGTTGTGAAGCCCTACATTTTTAAAGAGTTAATAAAAATAGATAATTTAAAAATCTGGAAGAGAAAGTTCTAGATTTTGAGACATGGAGAAAAATGACAACTATTATGGCAGAAGTTTATTATTAAGACAGAAGACGATCAGTGTTTTGAAGAATGTATCAAACCAAAAGTCTAATCTAATCTAATCAAACCAAAAAATCTAATTAGATTTACAGATGGTGATGCTAAAAACAACTATATGGTATTCTTTGGCATAAGTGTCCACTTTATGGGACTGTTCTATGAATTAGCTAAGGGAATAAAATGTTGTTTATGAAAGAAAAGAACAATCGAAATAAATACCCAAGAACAGGAAGCTGATGAAATAAATTACAGTACATCAAGAAGACAGAAGACTAGGTAGACATTAAAAGTATGATTCAAGAAGACATTCATGTGCAAAAATATAACTGGAAAAGAAAATTAAGCACCTACTATGTGCCAGGCACTATTCAAGGTGCTGATTGTGTAGTTAAGAATAAAACAAAGTTTCTGTCCTAAAAATAGTTTATATCATTTAAAGGGGAGGGATGGGGAAAATTTTTTTAAAAACCCACATTTTGGTAAATAGATGTATTTTTATTGACAAATTTCTGATGGTAGTAGTAGAGATCATTTTCTTCTTTTGGCTTATTGATTTTTGATGCATTTAAAATAAAAAAATTTGACGGAAATTTGTGGTACAAAAATGTGTAAGTTTTTGTTTTCAAAAGAAAATATATTAACATTCAGTGCTGATTCAACTCTGCCCAGATAAACTCACAAATTATTTAGGTCAGATAACTGTCTCTCCAGTTTTTTAAGAGCCAAATTCAGCATTTTCCACAATAATAATAGGCTTAAATTGTAAGGGAAGTACCCTTACAGAAAAGGGTAGTTAGAAATGTAGTGTTTTGGATATACTGGGAAATTCTAATTCTTCCTCAAGAAAAATACAGATTTAACTCTGCCTCACCTAGTGACTTTACAATTCTGGTTTAATGTAATCACATGTAGATACTGTATTGGGGTTGTTGAAGTATAACCCTAAGGATCTAGCTTATCAATGGAAACCATGTACCCCAGAATGCATGAGTGATGGCAGAGAATTCAAAGAGTTTTGATCAACATACCCAAAGGAATTTGGAGGATCTCTCATCATTGTCATACATTTCTCCAAGAGTGCATATGTAATAACGGATGCCCTGGATTTCTTACACATTGAAAACGACACAGACACCACCATTATACACATTTATCTACTTACTATTCTTAGGAAACTCTTAACAGTGATGGCATAGAGCCATTAAGACATCATTCCTGGGGATAATCCAGTTGGGACAGTTAGCTCTTGTTCCTTATGCCCCTTCAGTCCACAAAAACTGCTCCAAAGTCACCAGTAACCGGTTTTGCAAAATCCACTGGATAGTTCTCAATCTTCGTCTTTCCCTTGAAGCAGCACGGTCAAATTTTGTGTTGTAAGGCTCTCTCCTCTTAGTTACTAGGATTTTCCTCTTGATAGCTCAGAAAGCACCTTTTTAAAATTTGTTTGGTGGGTTACACCCCATCTATACATGATCTTCAAATTTTGGAGATGAAGGGCTTGGCCTAGGGGCTCATCTCTCGATATTCTCTGGGAATTTTGTGTATATATATACACATACATACACACACCCAACAGCCCTAAGTTCATGCATGAAGCCCAGGCCACTTTTCGGGGCTCTGGACCATTTGAATGGCTCATGGATACCTCAACTTTAACATGTCCACAAATTCTTAGTTTCCCCCCACAAATCTACACCACTAGTGTTTACCATATGGGAAAAGCAGCACCACCAATCACCTGTTATTTGTAGTCGGACACTTACAGTGCTCACACATGACACCCGGTTACAGCCCCCTGATGCAAGCAATGGCCAAATTCTACCTGTCCTACCACCAAACTAGATCTCAAATTTATCTTTCCACATCCACCGTCACAGTCCCAGTTCCAGCCACTGTTCGGTCCTCCGGGAACCAGTGCCCTAAAGTCACTCTTGCTTCAAGTCTATCCCCAACAGCAGTCAGGGTGGGGGCAGGGACGATATATAATTATAAAATGCTGACCCAATTAGTCCCTCCCTTGCCAATGATTTCTCATTATTCTTCAGACAAATTTCAAAAGCTTTCCTCAAGGATCACAAAGTAAATGTTTCAATCATTTGCTTCTTAATTCCAGTCACTATCTTCAACATTCCAACAATAATGGCCTTGCCTCTTGAACCCAAGCAACTTCCTACCTCAGGACTTTCCTGTACATAGTTTCATTCCTTAGCCCTGAACAAGATCTTCGACTAACTCCTTCTTTAGACCTCATTTTAAAATCACTTAAAAGACTTTGACCATGTGGAATAAGCTCTGGCCCTGAGCACACACACTCACTGCTAGCACAAGTGTAATTATAGAAGGAATTGCAGGGGCGCCTGAGTGGCTCGGTGGGTTAAGTGTCTGCCTTTGGCTCGGGTCATGATCTTTGAGTCCTGGGATTCAGCCCCACATCCGGCTCCCTGCTGTGGGAGGGGGCGGAGCCTGCTTCTCCCTCTCCCTCTGGCTGTTTTGCCCCCTGCTTGTGCTCTCTGTCAAATAAATAAATAAAATCTTTTTTTTTTTTAAGATTTTATTTATTTATTAGAGAGAGAGAATGAGAGCTAGAGAGCACGAGAGGGAAGAGGGTCAGAGGGAGAAGCAGACTCCCCGCCGAGGCGCCCATAAATAAAATCTTAAAAAAAAAAAAAAAGAAAGAAAAATTGCATATGCCCTATAAGGACTGTAACTGTCTTGTTCAATGTTATATCCTCAACACCTGGCATTGTGTGTGACATATAAGCAGCACTCAATAAATACTTATGGTTTGATCATTCATTCACTGACTCAACATGACAAATGCATTTAAAAAACTGGCCAGATGGCATATGTTAGATATCTAAAGAGATAAAGGGGCGGTAAAAAGACTCAGAAGAGGGAGGCTTATGATCTGGGACTTGAACTGGATAAAGAGTTTAGGATACAAATACAACTGATGATGGTGGTGGTAGTTATCATGTACAGAGGACTTTCTAGATGCTCAGTAGGATGCTCAGCAATTTAATAATAATCACCACCACCATGTGAACCACTGCCCTCGGTTGAGCTCTTATTGTGTCAACTGTTGTAAGTACTCTGCATGTATTAAGGCATCTGATCACACCACAATCTAATGAGGTAAGGGCCATTATTATTCATTTTATGGTGGAAAACTGTGGTATGGAGGAGTTAAGTAACTTCCTCAAGGTGACAAAGTCATAAGCAGTGGAGCCAGGACTTGAGCTTGGCCGGTCAGATATTGGATCCATGCTACTAGTCATGACTCCATACTGCCACTATTTTGTAGTAAATAAAGCACCCTTTCTGCTGCATCCTTTTACAAGTCTGTCCACTTCTAGGTACTGATCAGCACAGTTAACCCTGTACCTAGCAGCCAGGGTCACATAATTTTCCAAACACAGATATCATATTGTTTTAGGTCACCACCTGGCAAATCAAATCTAAACTAGGCTCTGTGAAGAGGTACAAAAAAAGACCTCCCTTTCCTAAGAGTTTAGAAACCAGTGAGGAAAACCACTGCACATGTCAACTTGAGAACAGTTACCAATCAAAACACCAATAAGCGCAAAATCATGGTAGTAAGTGATTATGTAAATGCCCAAGAAAGTCCTGATCAGAGGCAGTGAGGATAGAAAGGGGAAACTGCCTGGAAGAAAAGACATGACCCAAAGGAGGATAAAGGCATGGTCAGGAGAGGTGAAGAGACAGCCATTCAAGAAACACTAGTTAACAACACAGAACTGAGAAACTGAAACAGGGGGCTAGACTGAATGGCATAAAAGAAAATAAAGGGTTTCTACAGTGGGTGAAGTATCTGGACATGCTACAGTAATGTATTATCAAAAGAGCTCCAAATTCAAAACCTTGGTAATAGCCTTTATTCTCAGACACCTCCCAAATCCGATACTGTGTTAGGAATTTTTATCAGTTCTTCCTGAGAACACCATTTCTTGAAGAACTGAGGCACAAAATTACTAGGTAATTTCAAGCTGACCCTGCGCTCTGATTCAAGGATATTTATCTGGATATCAACATTGCAAAGAGAGTCCAAAATTCTGTACAACATATTCTGTAGAATATGTTGGAAGCATGCTAAATAAAGCCTTAAAATACGAGTAAGCAGAATGTCTATGTTAGTAAAATGACTTACTTTGAGATGTTTATATAAGCAATGGCCACAGGACAAAATGAGTTCAATCTAAGGCTAAGTAGTAGTATGATGGTGAAGTGGAGAGTGAAGCCAGGGCTGGTCAGAAATATTTCAAGTTCTATCACATCACTCAGCAGCCATGGGACAGAACAGACAAACCCAATCACACACCTGAACCTGGGAATCAAAAATTTTATCAAATGCCTTCAAAATACCCTAACGTTCATTTAGCTAAGCCTGTAATGGGCTCATTTAACCAATTTGGACCCATGAAATCGAATCAAAGAACAATACCCACATGTACCCAGAGAATGGGAAAGAAAACTCAAGAGCGTGAACCAGTGATACCCAAATCTATACTAGAGGCCACTCCCTGTGGAAAGAGGTGTCACTTCATTTGGAAGAAATGCTCCTGAACTCCCTCAATTTCCTTTCTCCTTCTGTTGAACAAAGGAAGAAAGTAAAAAGTCATTATTAGAGCTCAGGACACTTAAATGAAAGCCAGGACCCTGGCTCATTTGCATGCATTCCTGTGTGTGAAGTCATAGTTAAATAAGGAATCAGAAGGGAAACAGAAATATCTGTGGCAGAAAACTTCCTGAAACAGAGTTCAGTGAAGGGACATATCAAGTCTGATTATTTTGGAATGAAGAGGTTTTATTATCAGACGCAACAAATAATGAATGCCTGTCTTTGATAGTGCTCTACCTCTGGGCAAGTCACTTGATCAAATGTTTCTTCAGAGGTGCTGAGTTGCACAGCTGGGACACACTTAGCAAATGTCAAATTGTGCCCTGTCTTCAATGTCCAATCTCTTTACCTCCATTGGCTATGGTGCCTGAATTTTCTACAACAAAAGCCTATTGGTGAACATAATGGTAGACAAAGTAAGGTACAAAGGCATGGAAGCAGGCATTCTGTAGATGAAAGAGACATTCACTTTACAACTTTAAAAAAAATTACTTTCACAATGAAATGACTCTTCACATTTCTAGGTATACAGCAGGCAATCAAAGACCTTTCAAAGCACATAATTACATGATCTCTTATTGCCCAATTTATAAATTGGTTTTCTATTTCTCTTGTTTCTACAATTGCTTCCTCTCTTTAAGAATAATTCCCCAAAATGGAAAAATCGTGACTATTTATTTATTTATTTAAAGTAGCCTCCACGCCCACTGTAGAGCCCAGGGTGGGGCTTGAACTCACAACTCTCGAGATCAAGACCGAAGCTGAGATCAAGAGTTGGACACTCAACCGACTGAGCCACCCTGGTGCCCCCAAATCATGACACTTTAATATAAATATAAAATGAAGATGTCAAATATTTACTTTAACCCACTAATTAATGAGGAAACCAAGAAGATATTACAACTTATTCAAAAGAGAATCTAAAGATCACGTATACATAAGGCAACCAGGATGCTGAAGTGAATTTACTAAAGATGCAAAACCATAGAGCAAAACTACAGAGTGAAAATGTAACATTTGAAATAATTTCTTTTACAGGGTGGAAATCAACTGTGTCATATATACAGGACCACATTTGTACAAGCAGGAAATCATCTGCATCACATCAGGCCTTCACAAGTTAAATTCTCTCTCTGCAGAGGTGCCAAACTGCTCAGCCACAAAGGAGCAGACCCTGACAGAATCAGATCACCCCAAGGGGTTTACCAGGCAGAACCTAGAATTCCTCTGAAAGAATACCGAGTAATCTTTGTGCTGTCCCAAAGCTTTAACAATTTCTCCTGATATTCCCAACTAATGGAGATGAGATACTATGTCCTAAATTTAGTGCCCTATGGTGCAAAATGAAGACCACCACTACCAAAACCATGCACACACACATAAAAGGAACAGAAGTCAGTGGAAGAGTGGATTTAAATTTGTAAAAGGAGGTGCCTTAAACATAACCATCACTAACTGTGGTAAACACTGAAATACAGTCTTGAAACAATTCCAGCACTTCTTTCCAGGTTTCATTGAGAAACTCATTCAATCTGAGAAAGACTTCTCTCCTCTGCTCACTGAAAGCATAAATGCTTTCAAATTTTGTTAGAAGGAGAAGGGGATACCCCTGCAGTTCTGGGGAGTTTGGATAGAGAGCTTCAGAAAACAAGAACTGGCCACAAAGGACTACTATGGCTGAAAGAACAATGGACAAAAGACAGTGAAGCAATGCCCTCAACTGTTAGGGATAGCAACTAGCTAAAGCAAACTCCCCCAACACAATCAAGGTCACCTTAACAACATCCAACTCTGGAGGGGAGAAGTGGGGAAGAGAGGAAAAAGGTAAAGAGAAAAGAAAACACCCCCATCTATCTTAGCAGCTGAGAAACTTCCAGAGTAGCTGCCACTTTGGCATCACAGGTACCTTGTGCCACAGGGCTGCAGTACGTGTTTCTGTGCTGCGAGAATCCAAGCCAATGAGCTGCACGTTGCAGTCTACTTGAAGTTCAAGAACCCTGAGTGGGGACAGAAGAACAAGGGAACAGAGAAGCAATATCTTCCCCTAGATTAGCAACAACTTGAACTTCCAAATATATAGGAGAGATGAAAGAAAACCACAAGAACCCATCACCAGTACTAATCATGGCCTCCCCACAAGGGGCCACCATATTTAGGGAGCACATCATGCTTGGTCTAGAAAGCAAGGTCAGCAGACAGTGAGGGTTCCTATGGGATTTCCCCAGGATGGCAAATGCAGAGCCCCGCCGTGGGGCCAGTGGCTATGGTGTGAATGGAGCTCTAGTGCTGAGCAATCCTCCAGGTCACAGAAGCCCACCAGGCAGAACCACAGGCTTTGGCCTTGTGTAGTTGGTACAAAAGGGACATGAGAATGAGATTGGAGGCTAAGAAAGAGTAAGAGAGGGAAGGGCTATTAAAACAAAACAACAGGGGCGCCTGGGTGGCTCAGTCATTAAGCGTCTGCCTTCGGCTCAGGTCATGATCCCAGGGTCCTGGGATCGAGCCCCACATTGGGCTCCCTGCTCGGCAGGAAGCCTGCTTCTCCCTCTCCAACTCCACCTGCTTGTGTTCCCGCTCTCTCGCTGTCTCTCTCTCTCTCTGTCAAAATGAATAAATGAAATATTTAAAAAAATAAAAAAACAAAACAACAAACAAGAAATGAGCAATGGTGCCATCAAGGTACAGTGACTGGAAAGAACAGAAAGGTGGCTGAAAAAAACTACAGATTAATGCCAAGAAGACCACCTACACATGTGGGCCAGAAGACATGAAAGGGAAACTAATTTCACACTGACCTAACTTAGAAAGCCTCTGGGTGATGGTGTGGCTTTCACCTTCTTTGCACTTACTGGGCAAACCAGTTTTAAATTCTCTTTAGCCAAAAAGATTATTATTATTTAACTCTTGTATGGAGGCCCAACTCCACGGGGAGTTAGGGAAAGAGAACTTCTGTAAAGGGCCTCTTGCCTCTTGCAAAAGGAGGATACCTTAAATACCCCAAGGAAAAGAGGACAAGTACAAGAAAGCACTGAAAAACTATGAGCTGAAGGAAAAAGGTCAGGAGAAAATGCTAGAGAAAAATCCCATTTATTTACTTTTTGAATTTATTTGAGAGAGAGAGAGAGAGCATGCACGCATTGTAGGGGCGGGTAGGGTGGGGAGGGGAGGGACAGAGAGAAAGTCTTAAGCAGACCCAGCACTGAGTGCAGAGCCTGACACGGGGCTGGACCTCAGGGCCCCAAGATCATGACCTGAGCCAAAACCAAGAGTCAGATGCCCAACCAACTGTGCCACCCAGGCACCCCTATTTATTTAAGGGAACACTTCGATCTGTTATGTTTGCAAGTTAGAATCTCACTGGTAAATTCAACAAGTATATGTTTCATGATATACTAGAGCAAGAGGGTCCCCAAAATGTGACCTTCTACTTCCTACCCCCAGAGCTAATCTCTGGATCCCTCCAGGCCCTACTTTAATACTACGCATGTCCAACAAAATCATCATGGAGAGGTTACAAGAAATTTCCCATGTTAACAAGAGCAGGAACCAAAGTCCAAGTGAACACAGCAATAGTTAACAGAAAAAAAGACACAGGGATTTACTGGAGGCAAGGAAGGAAAGCAAGCCAACAGCAATATTAATAGAGGAGTTAACACGACTCCCTAACATGAAGAGGCAGAAACGTTCAGAGTAGGGAAACTCCATTTGAGGGACCTATAGAGGTATGACTAGAGAGAATGGGATGCTGGCCTCAGCTCTATCCTCTTGCACTGCTGGCAACAAAGTTCCTAACTCTTCACGCACCAGGAAAGAAAGAACAGACACAACAGGAAATAGAGGAAGAGTGAAACAGACAGTGTGACTCACTGAGTACTACTCAGGCAGGAACAGAAAAGGAAGGAGTGGAGGGAGGCGCAGGAAGAAGTCCGTGCGTGCTGCCTGCAACCTGAGGAGTGGGTAGCTCCTCAGAACAATAATTGATTTGTCTGATTTACCAGAACAACAGTAAGCCACGCACCAGCCCCATTTTATTGCCTGTTTTACATTCTATATCTGCAGGAGATTGTATTTATTACAGAACAGGCTACAGCAAAAACAATAATAAACCTAAGATAAGAAACAGTCTTATATTCTACTGACACGCACATTGCAACTTTTGTCTGCTGGTAAGGGAGGGAGTGGAGACTGGATCAAGGAAAAACAAACCCCGCTAAGAATAAAAATGCAAATCTATGAAGTGAAGCAGTCACTATAGAACCATCCTCCAAATCAAATCAGATCTAGTACCAAGTCTGTCAAATTCTTAGTTGGTTTCAAATTTATAGGAACATCCTGGCCTAAAGAAACCAGATGATTACAGAAAAGACAACAATGACCAGTACTTAAAATATTCCACTTTCTTCACCTTGAAAAATTAGAAATAAAGGAAATTATTAACTTCTTCAGGATCCAAATTACCAGATTGGCAGTATTTTTTCCCTTAGTGGTTACCCTGAGAACAGATGCGAAAGATGCAGAAGAGCCAGGTTGAATAAAACCCTGTCCAAAAGGTGAGGTTCACTCAGTTGGTGTTACACACACAAATGCTGTGTACATTATGGAAAACACAGCACTCAGCTGACATTAATGACAAAAATCATCTATATTAACAAGAAAATAACAGAGAAAAGAATCACCCAAAAGTTGGGAGCTAATAACATTTCTGAAAAATCAAAAACCTGTAACAAGCTCATAATACGGGCCGCAAGTGCAAGAGGCTCTAATGGCATAGCAGAACACAAAGTGAGAAAGCACGTCGAGTAGCCAACGAATGTCCCCTCCTGTCCCGGAAAGCCAATGAGTGGATATGAAAAGGCCTCCCTGTTTCACTGCCCAGAGGCTACTGTCTCTCTTCCCAAAGCAGGTGCTCTGCCTCCCACTCCTGGGCTGGGATTACTCCCTTCCTACCATAGGAAGTCAGTCACGCAGGCCTTAACACCTACTAAGGCTCCATACAAGGCCTTTTAAGGCACTCTTAACCTTTACACGGTGAAATCATCTTTGAAAGTGCAAGAGAAGAGATACGGACAATGGGGAGAAACTCAACCCTAAAAGTTGGAGGCCATTAAGCGTAGAACAAATTACATCACGACATAAGATCTTCTGTATAGTGTATTTCTTGAGTGTGTTTAGGAGACAAAAATGTGATTAGCTTGTATGTCTTTTGTTTTTATTCCAAGGATGTATATTGGGATGGCAAGAGGCATTATGCATAAATACTGGTCCACACTAAGTGATTTTGGCAGCATATGGCATATCCCATCAGCTCAACAAATACTTCCATTCATCATGACCTACATCTAAGAGGGAGAACGATGAACTGGGGAGAGACCCAGATAAAAAGAAAAAAAAAGATTCAGTAAGTTTTACAAAACCATTATGAATGTGTGTATTTCATTGCTCGTATTGAGGGTGTTTGGTCTTCATCCACCTGTAAGCTATTCGCCTGTCTGATCCCACACGCTCACCCGTCCCTTGGACAGTAACATCGCCAACATGCTTCAGGAGCCCAACACACACACACTTAACACAACACTGTGACAGAAAGAAGTGGGGGGTTAGAAGCAGAGAGACAAAACTTCTCTATTACAGAGGGCACCAAAAAAAAAAAAAAAAAAAAAAAAAAAGAAAGCAAGCAAGCAAGCAAGCCTGCACTCAGAGCTGAATCATGTGTGATGGAGGTAGACAAGGTCATTCTGACATTTATTTAAATAGAACAGCTTTTTCACTTTCTCTCTCCCACTTGTTCAAGCTTTCCTTGTTTATTTATGTGGTAACTGAGGCAGATTTAACTCACATGTATTTTTAAGTAACAGAAGAGCAAACCAATTCTCCAAAATCAAGACAGAAAGGAGAATAAAGATATGTATGAAAATGAGCTATACTTGGGGAGGGAAGAGAGAAAAAAATAGGAAGAAAAAAAATTAAACAAGTTTCATTAAGACTGTTGTTGCAAAAAGGAATAAAAGACAACATCAAAACACATCAAGTTAAAAGTGGAAGATTCAAAGACAGCAATAAAAAGCATCAGGATACGTTGGCAGGTGTCAAAAGCACAGCCCTGAGGCAAGCATGCCTCCATTCAAAAACCTGATGAGGACTTCCCCTCACTGCCAATGGGAAATCTGAGCAAGAACATGAACTCCACAGGCCAAAAGGCATCACACCATCCACAAAGTTTAATTCAGCTTCTAGAAGGCCCTGGTGTAGAGTCGTCAACATTGTGTTTTCCAAAACCATTATTTATAACTTTTTTCTCCTTCCAGTTGAACAGCCAAAAACTTGCCCTTTGATTACTCCACCGTCTTCAACAAAAGAATATTAAGGAAAATACTGTAGAGAATAGAATAGCACAGGAGACACATGCAGCAATTATCACATTCGTCAATGATCACTGGTGAGCCACAGGGAAACTAGGCCTAATACCAGCAAGCCAGGAGTCACACCTGTTAACGAGGAGCCTTAGCAGATACATCTTAGTCACCTGGGGCTTGAAGGCCCTTGGCAACACGTTTCTGGGCTTCAGAGGAATCTTAGCTACAAAGAATGTGTATCAACGTACCTCACTCATTAAACAGAGGCACGACTTTTTGACAAAAGTCCACCACTCAATGTAGGGAACACTATTTAATCTGTAATCTGAAGTGACTGGTCAGGGTCAGAAAAGCTCAGGAGAATCCCCTTGCTCAAAATGAACATGGTACCGCTATTCCTAGGCAAGGGGCATCTGGCCAGATACATTTATATTAAGCAGTCACAAGGAACAATAAGCAAAGTCTCAGCCAGACTCGGGAACACAACATAACAAGAAGATAATACACTCTAATCCATCACTGCTGTGGGCTAGGCTGAGCTCTAGAAGCCTTTGTTTATAGGAGCATTTTCTTCCGGGTGCCCAAGGCAAGCTCCCTGAGTATCCAAAAGCTTAAGATTTACTAGCCCTTCCTCAGTTATCTCCCCTGGGCGATGTGGTCCCCCTTATACATGACCCAGATCCCCTCCTTAACCATAAGTTACTATGGAGTTGAAATGGATGGTGTGTGTCCCAGGAACAGAGGGTAAATTGATGAGCCAATGAACCTTCTCTGGGCACTTGATCAAATCAACACCTAAGCGGTTCACTCTTCCCTCAGTTGGTTCTGTTTCTCTTCGTAGCAACTGCTTCCCGACACTGCTGTTTCTCTTGCCCACTTGCATGCAAGGATTCATATCAGTTTTGTTCACTGTTAAATTCTTAGTGCCTAGAGCAGTTCAGTCACAGTAGGCACTCAAATACTTGCTGAATAAATACTTGTCTCAACTGACAAAGGTATCATCTTCAGCCAAGAGATCCTAAATGTGCAAGGGTAAAGTCCTATTCACTAAGTAGTCATTTGGACACAGCCCTTTGGGAGCTCGTAAGTATTTGTGCCTTCCATTTTTCTTTATCATCTATATGTATGAGCTCACAGGATGTGCGCACATCCCTCCCACTCAGAGACAACCAGCGGAAAAAGAAGCCGCTAATTTTTAAGGCTGTCCTAAAATCTACACTTGACCTTTTTCCATTAAGACTTTCCAGTCATAGTGAGAGCTAAAAGGGACTTAAAAAGGAGGTAATTTTTTCTTACTACAATTGGGAAGAAATATCTTCTAACTCCTCATAATGAAAAAATGGAAAAGTAACACAGAAACAGTTCGGGTGAAGAGATAGGAGGAGGTTTTATGCCCTAGTTTGAATTCGGCTTTTTCAGAATATAAAACAGGATCTCCATAGATGCAAAAGCAGCAGCCCTGGAAAAATTCACATTCTGTGTCTGAAAACAAACGAGTTACAGAAAACACATAAGCTGAAGTCCTTTGGTGAATAAGCAGCCAAGCTCTTGGCACCTCTGAGCCACACAGCTCTATTCAGGGACACAACTCACCCCAGATATGTCTGCGACACGGTGGATAGGCACTTCCTTCTTGCTGTGCAATCCTTTGCCATTCTTAATAGCTCTGTAAAGGAAGAAGAAAAAACCCAATTAATATACAAATCACATTAGGAAGGGGTAGGAGGGTGGGGAAAGGGGAGGCAGTGAGAAGAGAGGCTGTTCAAACTGGGGGGGGGGGGAGGGTGTCTATCACTATACAAGTCACACTGCACACTGCTGAGTAGCCAGTCTCTGGAGGAGCATTTGGTAGAGGGGAGAAGACAAGCCTGCTCTTCTAAGCCCAGTTCCGAGGACTTGGCTGCCTAGTTTCAGCTAACAGCTCGCCTGGTAATCCTGCCTGGTAATCCGAGAGAGCTCCCGAACTTGTTTCCCTCTCTGCCTCTCATGAATAAATAAAGAATAAAAAAAAAACTTAAAAAAAAACCGATAAAAAAAAGGCATTGTTCCAGGCACAAAAGAAGAATCAGTTGGAAGAGCACACTCCTAAGAAACAGAAGTAATAATGTTTCTTTCTGCATTTAATCACATGAAATATTTTAAATGCAAAATATGCAGCTAGTGTTCCAATTCTAATGGAAATAAGTTCCTCCCAGGTAAAAAGATAAGTTGCCCTGAATGAAGAAACACTACAAGGAGAAGTCATTTTTAAGAGTGGGGAAAAAATTAGCAAAAACTACGTAACTGACATTAAGCCTCATTTTAAATCAGATTCAGGTTATAACAACAGCAAATTTAGCAGGGGATTTGGGGGGGGACTCTGTCACACATCTGATCACTGGTTGGTTTGCTCCAATCTCCCATCTTTTATCTCCTAATCCCCTGAGTGGTAGCTTCAGGGACGGAAGCCTAAGCAGCATCACTGGGTGTGATCACTCATGTAACAATGAAGGACCAGGGAATAAAAGCTGATGGGTAAATCACTAAGTTACTACACTATTAGGGAAGACCTTCCTATGCACTGCCACCCTGCAGACCAAAGCAAGGAATATTTTTGACTTTAGAGAATGGAAAATAGAGATTCAGGGGGTGTACCCACTCTCCAGACTAGCCTTTTTAGAGTTTCTGAATTCCAGACAAAGTGTAGAAAAAAGTGCCCAAACCAGGATCAGTACGTTGGACCCTCACACTACACAGCAGCAATCACACTTCTACCTTACCCCGCTCAGGCTCTTACTTACTAATGACCAGAAGGAGAGGCCGATACACTGCAGGGCTTACTTTCAGGTCCTAACTTTCTAAATCAAACTCACAAATACCAAACAGAGTGGGAGTTAGTTGCCCAGTGCAAAGTGGCACAGTCCTACATCTTATATACTTGGGATGTTATCATCCACCCCTCACCCCTGCTTCCATCTCTGGGGATCTCTCACTCAACTAATCTGAAAAACCTTCTATTCAGAAATAACTTACTATCTACTTTCTATTCCATGACAAGGGAAAGAAATGAAAGTACAGATGTTTAATAAGAAAAACAAAGCAAAACACTCATTCTGATCTGCATTGCTAACTGAAAAGGCATTTCTGAGTTCCTTGAATTCCCATGGTTCCTCCTGAATTCGAATCGAGGGCTTTAGCCTTAGGAATTGCAAGTGGGTCAGAACTTTCCATTTACAATTTAGTCCAGTGATTTATCATTCAGGGAATGTGTTAAATGATCACAGACCAGGGCTGGTTCTCAAGATACACTACTAGTACCTTGGGATTTGCAAACTAATGGCAGAGGATGGGAGGATGACTTATATGGAAAACCAATGGCTGGAGGCCAACAACAGATCTGACTCTTCCATCCAGCAAAGCCTGGCAAACAAACTCTGCCACCAACAGGCTCTCCTCATTTTGCTACCATAAACTCGAAGGAGCAGCCTTGGGAACAAGAAGCCTCCGTGAGGTGAGGCAGGCTCACAGACACCCTGATTTAACTCCCCTTCCTTCAAGGCGAGGCCTGCTAAGCCTTCTGCAGGTCCTCTGGGGGCACAAAATGCCTATAGCCTTATCCTCTTCTAACAACAAGGACAACCAAAATAAATGGACCTGCCCTATAAACAGATGGGTTCATGTGACAGCACTGCTGAACTTGTGGCCTTTCCTGGGGGCTGGACAGCATCTCATAAACTATAGGGAAAAAAGAACAGGGCCTGAGCAGTAAGTTAGAAACAAAGGTTCTCGAGGCAAAAGCAGTGAGGTGATAAACTAAAATTCTGCTTTCTTTTGGTGATCTCAAAGTAGCCCTGGGCCCAGAGCAGAAATCCAGGACTTAGCCAAGATTAAGCATGCTTAAGGGAGAAAAAAAATAATACCGTAAAACCAGAAAACATGAATTAAAAACCAAAAGTCTATAGAATTAAGCCTTAATAAAAAATGTTTAAGAAAAACTCCTTTATGCTCTACCTTGTTCCTAAAAAGGATACTATCATTTATTTGCATATAGGCATTAATTTTGGAAAAACCTTCAAAGACTTAATCTTTTCATACTTATGATTGCTAAATTAGATCAATTTCGGGCACATTCAAGAGGCAGCAAGAAAGCAGTATTTTATTACCACTACGTATAAACAGAGAAACAGTTCTCACTGTTAGTTCTTAAAACAGAGGCAAAATTGAAAGTTAATAATTTATAAACACTAAGTAAGATAATGCCCAGCTAGGAAGCACTCTAAAGGGTAAGTGGTGCACCGGACAGAGGCGGCAAAGTATGAGGGCTCTCTGAGAAATCAGCTAGCTACACAGTCTAATTCGGCATGGGTCTCCTTCCCTGTGCTGAGGTTGCTTCGGCTTTTGTTCCCAAACTGCTGCAGAAATGACCCAGGAGGCATCCCGGGAAAACCTCCCGCAGCCTGAAACAAGGCTGATGCCACAGCAAGAGCTTCTTCTGGAGAATATCTGGGGGAAATACCCAGGTTAGAAATCCATGCATGTAGCTCAAAGAGGAAAGGAGCAAGCACCAAGAGTGGCAGGCTTGCCATGGTTCTTTGCCAAAGGAAATATAATATACATCTTGTTCCAGGGCTATAAGGATATGTGACATGACTGCCTACTAACTGTTGCATAAATGGTAAATAAAGTGCAGATCCAGCGTCTGCTGCTTTGTCACTACTTCTCAGTGGGGCCCCGTGCATCTTATGGAACCAAGTTTCCCTGGGTTTGGAGAAGCTTGGTCTTTGAGACCTGGGAGGACAGTCAGGTAGCAGTTTGCTTCCACGGAAACCCTCACCACAGAGCCAACACCTGACTCCCCTCCCCACACTCCCTCTCCCTCTCCCTGCAGGCTGGGAGCTCAACATCCCTTTTCATTAGGCAAGGAATGAAAGTCCTGACTTCTAAACTTCTCCTGCTGTGTCTGCTTAATAGCAGCTTTTTCACAAAAGCAGGCTGGTGCTCAGGCCAGCCCAGAGAAAGGAAGCAGTGGGGCAGAACACAGCCTCTTCCTCTCAGAAGCTTTCCTCTGTGGGAAGCAGCAGTATAAGGATGGCAAAGCCAAGAGGTACCAATAATGGACAGAAATCATCACCAGGCAGGAAAAAGTGAGTGTATGTCCACCTACATACACAAAGGGGTAACAGGGCAGAAGAGGGATAAAAACTCAGCTTTCTAGAAGCATCTAGAAGCCACAGTGTGGGAGAGGAATCCCATTCCAATCATTGGAAAACACTTTTCTTTCTTTGAAGTTCGAAATTCTCATGTATGAGATGCTACTGCCTCCCCAGTTGAAGCTGAAACATGAACTTTGCAAAGACAGGTAAGAACACTGTTTAAGCGAGATTACCTCCACTGCCTCAACACCACAGGAATAGAATCTTAGCACTCTTAATGCAAAGGAATAGAGTTTGCTCTAAGGTTTTAAGGTCCCTTGCTCAGGCAGTAAAAACCTAAGGACCAACCCTCTCCAAGGCACCACTGACATGCAACAGTTCATCTTGTGCCAACAAACAGGCATTGTGTGGTCTTTAATTTATTTTTTAATTATTATTATTTTTTAGGCCATGGTCTTAATTTCAATTCAATGACGGTAGATTGTTATTCTCAATATATATTTTTGAGAAATTACAAAGAAAGCCAAAGTCTTTACAGTGAGATCCAACCTGACCCAATCATAGAACAGTGGTCTCATCAGGAATTCTTAACCTGGGGACATATGTGAGCTTCACACTTGGGACACTGGGAGTATCTATAAACTACCCTGAAATGACAGAATTACACGTGTGAATTTTTCTGGGGAACAGGAGCTTCCAACAGGGTTTCATAAGAACTACTTTCATACATAAAAGAGATCTAAAGCAAACAAAGTAATGGAAAGCAGAAGTAGCATACAACAGAGAGGGAGCCAGGGAATGATGAGGCAAAGGAGGATGTAGATAGAGCTGAGAGAGATCAGGAGATCCTGAATCCATAATTTCCCCTTAACAACACTTTCCTGGTAATGAGGAACTAAAAAGTCCCTTAATTGCTTCTGCTTCATCGCCTACATCCAATATTTTCTTCCTTCCTAATTGTACTCACATGGCCTTTTTGTAACCCTATTGGGCCAGGCCCTCCCCAATTTATTCCAAGATAACATTAGGAAATTTTTAATTAAACTCACTCAATCCCTTTTGATACTGCATATTTGACACTGCACACATTGTTGCACGACTTCTCCATAAAAATCTATTTTGTTACTTTGTTGACCTACTTTTATACCCAAAACAAAGACTACCAGCCTTTGACATCAAGTGAAAAATACAAGCTTGGTTTTCATGGGCCTCTACCATATGGTCCCAGTTTATGTCCTCACATGATTTCCATACTACTCCTTCCAATCCAATTAGGCCCACTCTCTCCATGTGTCCTGTGTGTAAGTTACTCATTACCGGTGCCTAGCCAGGTCCAAACTATAGAATGAAAAGAGTTATAGTGTATCCACAGCAACAACCTCACCACAATCATAAATTAGTTACCACCTCAGGAATACTTAACCTGGGGTCCTAGGTAAGCTGCAGTTTGTATGCTGGGAGTCTCTATAAACTATACTTTGAAATGATAGCAGAATCATATTCTCATATATACAATTATTATATTTCATCTATACATGAGTGTTTGTGTATCATTCAGTTCAGCAGGCAATTACAAAATGTAATACATTACTTTCAAAGTTCATTACGTGTTATTCTATTTCTTGTAGGTAGACTTCAGGCCCTTTGAGGGTTAGGATTCTCTCCTTAATATTTATAATGGTGTTTAACACAGAAGCTATGTTCACATAAGTTCTATAACTCAGGGTCATCTGGTTCAATTACTGTGTGCCAGTAAAGCTGAGCAAATGACTGGTGACTGACTAATGCGGAATGCTGAAAATATTTCAAATTGGAGACATGGGTAATGCCCAAGTGACTGCCGGGCAGGAGAGTGAGACTTGCTGGCTCTCTTGGATACAGTTTCATGATCTATCCTCTAGTTCTTAGGCAGCTTGGTTTTGCTACTCGGAACGCAGAGCAGGGGATCTTAGAGCTTAGCCTCTGAGCAGAAGCAGAAGTACATTAAGGACTAGAGGAGATGGGCAACAATGGGAATGGCAGTTGAGTGGGAGCAAAGCTCTGACCACCATAAACAATGAAACACAACAAAGTGGCAGGATTATATGGAACTCCTACTAGACAGCACAGGATAGATGACTGAGGGGAAAGGAAAACAATTCCAACAGAAAAGGTTAAAAAGCAGAACAAAGAGTAAATAACTTGCTAAACTTCTAAAGCACCACTCACTGTGTTTCACCTCACATTGATGAATACAGTGTTTCAGCATGAACCAAATATAGATATCAATGAAACACAGCAGCAATAAACAATCCCTTTGGCCTTTCTACTGGTTCCTTGGCAGCTGGAGGAAGCAACAGGGTCCTGACGCTCAGAAAATCAGATACAGAGCAGGCACAGGTGCACAATGGTAGATGGGGGTGCTAAGACTGTGCAGCTGGATTTTCAACGAAATCAGAATTACCGATAAGAAAGACAGAAAAGATGAAGAGTACATGGACTGGAAATGAGAAAACTGAATCCTACGGTCAAGGGGAGGTAGGCGGACTAATGAGTCAGTAGGTATTATGAGGGAATAAAGCAAATAACAAAGAACTCTAAACCATCATCTCATCTAAAACTAACATAAGAAGAAACCAAGACACATGCTATTGTGCCAAGGGTGACAACATATCTGCAGTGCTAAGGTAAGCAGGGCGGGCAGGACAGATTGTGAGCTCTGTGGTGGCTAGAGAAGAGGTACCCCAATGCTAGATTGATGGGAAACACAAGCAAACTCCACTGTCCCAGATTAGGACCAACGGAGTATCAGAGCTGGGTAGTCTAAAGTCTTTTTGAGAGGACAAGGCCTCAAGAAAGGTGAGATTGGAAGCAATGATAGCCCCAGTGACCTTGCTTTTATAACTTTCCATGTCTTGATCACAAAGACAATACATGGTCATCAGAAAAACAAATGTTGAAACAATGATCCATAATTTTATTCCAAGATCAAAGCACCACTAACATAATTTCTAAGTGCTTATATACACATACCGATCCACCTATACTTTAAGAAAATTATGGAATAGTTTTGTAGTCTTTTTCTGCTAGAAATGATAATTAAATGAATGCTTCCTTATGCTATTAATTTTTTATATCATTCTAATAGCTGAAGATAAATCCATCACATGGATGCAAGATCCATAATTTAATCAATCACCTATTGCCAGATGCTTATGTGAATAGAATACTATTATAAATAATGCCATGAGGAATAGCTTTTAAATAAACTCTTGAGGGGCTCCTGGGTGGCTCAGTCGTTAAGCATCTGCCTTCGGCTCAGGTCGTGATCCTAGGGTCCTGGGATCGAGCCCCATGTCGGGCTCCCTGCTCTGCGGGAAGCCTGCTTCTCCCTCTCCTGCTCCCCCTGCTTGTGTTCCCTCTCTCGCTGTGTCTCTCTCTGCCAAATAAATAAATAAAATCTTTAAAAATAAATAAATATATAAACAAACAAACTCTTGGGTGCTTCCCTAATTATTCCTTAGGATAAATTCATAAAAGTGGAACCGCTGTGTCACAGGATTCCGGTTTCCATCTCCCTTTCCTAAGGTGAACTAGCAGAACATGCCCTGCCTCATGGACTCAGGGGATAAGGCTGTGAGTTAGGTGCTTCTTCCTATGCATCAAGATACCTATCATATATCTCCAGTCTTACAACTACATCTGTAATGATTTAATTGCTCATCCAAATCTCCACGAAACCATGTGTGTGTTTTTATCCCTGATACACTTGATGAAATATTTGTCACTGGTACATGAACAAATCGGAGAAATTTTTAACGTGTCTTCTGACTGAGTGAAAAGCAACAGACTCACTGTTTAGAAAATGGTGTTTCCAATGTGAGCTACATTTACTGGGACCTACTAGAAAAGATTCATTGCCATTCCACTAGGGATCTGGTTCTCTGAACTTGATGCAAAAGCAAAAGGAATGGGAAGTAATCCTTCTCAACTTCTATGCCCAAAGCTGGAGGGGGAGAGTGAGGGGCAGCTTAGAATAAAACAGAAGTGCACGAGAGAGTTTATAAGAAATTTAGATGCAAAGAATCCTGCAAATGAAAGCAAGCTATGAAGAGGATTTCCTATTCACAAGCAGCTATAAAATTCTGCACATTGATGTATCAGTGATTAATTATTCGAACTACAGTCGTCCTGAGAGATTTCCAAGGATTAGAGCAAAAGTAGGATAGGGATGTCGGTAATAGA
This sequence comes from Callorhinus ursinus, assembly GCF_003265705.2. Taxonomy (NCBI): domain Eukaryota; kingdom Metazoa; phylum Chordata; class Mammalia; order Carnivora; family Otariidae; genus Callorhinus; species Callorhinus ursinus. The sequence continues at coordinate 67,619,542 of NW_027397074.1, read as the reverse complement.
GACTCAGCTCTCCAACCCACTCAACCACCTGACATTGCAGATGAGCCAAATCAAGCAAGCACAGCAACCCTCAAGATGATTTCATATTAAATTAGCCAAGAGCTGGTGGAGCTACTCAGAAGGAATCAAATTAAGGAGCCATGAATGCAGAGGATGAGGAACGGGATAGAGACAAGAGTCAAAGGGAGTAAGTAGCTATTCAGCTGCCTTGGTGGGGAAAAAGTATGGCTATGATCACAGGGAAGGCACTCCTAGGTAGCCAAGCCCAAAGAAATCCAAAGCTTCTCCATTCCCTGGCTTGTTCTCTATTACTTAGAACCATGATCTTAATTCCAATTATAATAAAGATTATTAATCTTTAATTATGTGTCATGGTCATAAAAAGGACACCTATTTCGATTTGTTTTACAGTGGTCAGGAATTGGGCAGTGGTTCTCAAAGTTTTGTGTGTACCAGAATTACTCAAGTATGTATTTTAAGAGATTGCTGTGATTCAACTCCAGAGTTTCTGATTCAGTAGGTCTCAGGTGGGGGAAAATGGCGGGGCGGGGAGGGGCTGTGAATTCACATTTCTAACAAGTTCCCAAGTGACAATGACATCGCTGAGTGGAGGATCATACTTTGAGAACCAAAGGTTTAGGTAGTCAGTTTGTAAGATGCTTAAGAGTCAAGGGTCAAGGTCAAGTGTTCTCACTTTATTGTTACAATTCACTTTGAATTAAAATTACATTTCCAGTATGAGTATCCTCAAATGTTATTTTGAAATACATCTGAAATATATTTTGAAACCAAATATTCAGGCATTGTATGAAAGGAGCAGTGCCTCTTAGCCAAGAGAACAGTGAAGAGGATAAGCTGCTGTGTGTATGTGCAGACAAACCAGATTATCTGGAAAGATAACTCTAGAACTTCCTCTGAATGAATATAACCAGAGCAGACCAATAATTACAGAAAAGATTGGGCAAGGAAGATTTATTATGAGTTATTTGACCAGGACCTGTAGAACCACCCATGGCTCTGTGTACAACAAAGCAGAAAAACTATACCCCAAACCCTCACACTAGTCATCAAGATACATCTCACAGCCTGAGTTCTACGAGAAGGAACTGGGAGTAGGGAGGGAAGAGAAGGGTAGGATAAAGAGAGCGAACAGATCCTCTTAATATCCTGAAGGAGAAAACTATCTGGAAACGGAGACATTATGCAGCTCTCCAGAAGTGGCCATTTGTGTTGCTTTAAATGCAGATTGATTACTGCTATTTGGATGTTGAGTGCATCATCTTTTCTGAAGAAAGAGAAAAGCTAAATTTCCCCACATTCAGCTGTATCGTCACATCACTTCCCCACACCAGCTCTTTTAATGCATTTTCCTGTTATCACATCCACTTGCAATAGCTGATCTACCCTACTCCAGAGTGAACCCCCACCCCCACCCCGCCCCACTGACATGTGCTGAATCCCATTAACAACCTCATGACCATAACACATAACTGCAAGCCCAAAATGTAGTGGGGTGTGCACTTTGAGGGTTAAAAAAGAAAGGAAGCCACTAGGATACTGAAGAGAAAGAACAGCCGCCTTTCTCTGTTCTCGCCCTCAACCTGTACTGGCAATGATGTGACCCAGCTGAGTGGAGAGGGCAGAAGCCCATTCACCCAACTCCAGCTTGCCAGGACAATTGGGCTAAAAACCCAACAGCACCCCAGGGTTACAGAATTCTACAACTAAACAGTAAAGGAAAGGGGAAAACTTCCATTCAAAGCTCTGTTTTTCACAGTATCCAGTAGGACCTAGTTTTATTCAAAGAGAAATTTCATTTGTTGAGGTCATTAGATTGAAAGTGAGAAATCTTGGTTTATTTAAAGCTGTACCATTAAACTATTGAGAAGATAAGAACAGAGACTGGATGGAAGAGATGAATTTCAGGGAAATGCTCTCATGGGAAAATTTAATAGAAATAAGAGATGGAATAAAAAAAGATGTAAGGCAGGCAGTGTTAATAACGGAAAGGGAGAAAGGAGGAGGGGCTAATAAAACAGGAGGAAAAGCGAAGAAATAGGGAAAATCACAATTTCCAAAGGTGCTATTAAAGTTATTTAATGTCGGTTCCTCTGAGATTACATGCTTTGTAAGGCTTGAGTCTATTATCTTTTTTCCTCATTAGTATTATCCCCAATGCCTGGGACCCAGGATACACTCAAGAAAATGAGAATGGAGAAAAGAAATGAATGCAAAGCCATCACATTCAAGATAAACCTGCCTTGAACAACTATTCCCAGAAGAGGAATGATCTGTTTTCTTGGGAGAACCGGTTAACTCATGTAATCTGTACATTGTGATAGGATATATTAGTTTTAAAATTTCAAAACACACACTCAACCCCGGTTTTCTCACTGGATAGGTATCAACAGATGAAACTTGCTTTTTATTAAGACATTTAACAAATCCGAACTGTGTCACACCAGTAGTGTTGAGCTCTTCCATTTAAGGATCTGAAAGCCAGAGGTTTTAACTTAGCAATGGAAAGTGCTGGTGAGGAAGTCTTCACATTTCGTTCATAACCAGTATTGTAAATGACAGTTAAATTAAAGATACAGAGAGGAGGGACCCTATCCAAAATTCTGTATTTTTTTTTCAAGAAACAGCTTTAAAAACATTTTTTTCACCCACTGAAATCTTGTGGAAAAACATCTGTAAATCAGGAAAAAAGTGGAGCTACATGAAGAGTAGGAGACCCAAAGCACTTCTTTCCCAGTGGTACTGAAAGCGTTTCAGTGGAAATGCAAAATACGCTTACAGTTCACTGCTACAAATGCATGGAAATGGTAAGCCCACCTTGGCCCCCAATAACTGCATCACCAAGAGAGAATGTTACTTCAGAGAGCAAGAGAGCACAGGAGGAGGAGCAGCAGGCTCCCCACTGAGCAGGGGTCCCGACCCGGGACTCGATCCCAGGACTCTGGGATCATGACCTGTGCCGCAGGCAGACACTTAAAACGACTGAGCCACCCAGGCCTCAAGAGAATGTTACTTCAAACAGTTTCCCTCTTAATAATGACTACTGATACAGCTTAGGAAATACCAAGTTCTAGCCTCCTGATCAAAGTCTGTGATGGAAATGCCAGCAGAGACTTCCTAGAGGTTCCAGCAGACAGAAGTCTGCAACAGGGAGGGTGCTGTCAACCACACTAGGTAAAAGCAAGAGACCTTTGATAGGATTTTAATCAAGGACTGGTGTTTATGGGGTTTGGAGATTAGAGGTGCAGAGGTCAGCAAAGGCAGGAGCCCTAGTTGTTTGCTTTTATTTTTAAATAAAGGGGATGTTGCAAGGTTTGTTCCATCAGAAACATGAGTTCCTGTGGAGACTGGAAACACACGGAGCCCAGGCAGAGCTGAGATGGGGGCGGGCTTCTGCTTGCCTTTCAAAGATGGAAGACACCACCAGTTTTCAGAATCTGCAGTGCGCCGGGGGAGAAAGAGGATACACACAAAAAGATAAGGGAGAGTCTGCCCTTTTCTCTTCTCATGAGATAACCCCAACCTCATTATGTATGTCCAGAATGAATCTAAATTCATTTAAATCTGTTCAGACACTAGATTGTTCGATGCAATTGCTTTCCCACAGTCAAGCTGGGGCATCAATTTCTTTCCTGAATATATATACACATCCTTATGTTGAAATTGCAAAATCTTAGAATTAAGAGGTGCCTTAAAGGAATAAAGCCCCAACACTGAGCTAACATAACTTCTTTGTTTTCCTGCAACAAGCCACAGATTCTAACAGTTTCTAAGAAATTTTAAAATATTACATTTTTAAATCAAGTGAATACACACAGATGATATCCCCCGGGTCTGGATGTCCAAGGAAAACAAGGCACACAGCCAGGCTTTGATCTGGCTCCAAGCATTATCAGCTCATCCTCGGTGCCCACAGCAAGTTCCAACAAAACCCCACTTGGAAGACCTCTTAGAATGCTAAGGAAATTCACATTCTGGCCTATTTAAAATTAAACTGGAAGTGTTATACCAAATACACAGGGCTAGAATATGAGAGAAAATAAGAAGGGTCCCAATAATGACTCAGTATCTTAGAAATACCTCAGAAGGATATGAGACAGATTCTCTGAAGGAGTCAAAAGCCCCACCTTAAGTTTAGAACACCCGTCAAGCCAAGTAATGCAGTGAGCCGGCTGAGCGAGAAATATTGCAATAAAACGAAAATTGAAAATGTTGGAAAGTCTATATGGGGGTGAAAAATTAGGGTGGTGCAGAAAAGACATGATGTGTCAGACTCCCAACGAAGCCCATACGAGGTCCCCCCTTAAAAGGGGGAACCGAGTTCAGGAGTGACAACATGAAGCACAGGTCAGCTGCATATAAGGTCTTTATTATTAAAAACATGAAGTACACACACTGGAACTCTCAGAAGCCCGGGACAGAATCAAGGGCTTTTCAATGGAGCCCACTAAACGAGCAAGCTATGAGAGTACCAGCAAAAATGCCAAAACCTTATCTTGCCAGGACACAAGGTAATGAGGGAGGAGGCAGCTGATGATAGACAAGTGAACTGGAAAGGAAGGTGCCTATTGAGAATTAGGGGTTTATTTATCCTTTCAACAAAAAAAGATGTGCTTTCCTCTAAATATGGCAGCTACTAGAGGTATAATGAGGGTTTCCCAAAAGCAGAGAGGCATGTGAATGAAGGGGCCTCGAAGGGTCAGCACACTGAACAGAGCTGCCGAGATGCTAGGAGCTTGTTTCTGGCACGCAGCTGGATACGCTTGAAAGCAGCAGGCAAACTTCAAACTGGTACTCTTTCTCCCCCTGTCTCTCTCCTTGGCTTCCCAATGAGCACACAATGCCTCACTCCCGGAGCTCCAAACACATGGCCTGAGAAGGTGCGGCAGAACACAGCCCCTTTGGCAGGGAAAGCAGAGGCTGCAGAGCCCAGAGAAAGCTCATCAAGTCCTGGGCAGGCAGCTGCGCTGACCCTTGAAGTCAGCCGCGTTAATAGGCTGCCCTTTCCCCGAAGCTTACAATGTTTCTCTAAAAGGATTAATGGCCAAGCAGTGCTGTGGAAAGCAAAGTCCGTGGAAGAGCACTGTGCACCAATGCTGGTATCACTAGTGATAACCAGAGGGAAAAACAGGAATCTAGAGGGTCAGGGACAAAGCAATCTGTTGGAATAAACACTCCTGTGGGGAAGGGCTAAAGAAAGTGCTGGCCTGGCTACGTCACCTTCATCCACGTATTATTTACCTAACGAGTTCCAGGATGGAAGACTGATAAGAATATAGCAGATGGTACTAATTTGGCCTTTTCTAAAGCATTAGATACAGCACCTCAAGAAATTGTACTTGGGAAATTAATTCAAATTGGCTTGGTTCAGCACACAATCATCGAAGATTAAAAAGTAGCTGAAGGATGATAATCAAAAGACAGTTAAGTGACAGTTCATGCGGTGAGAAACTTGGGGTCAACACCAAAGCCATTCTTGTTTAGGGGTTCCATTCAGGGCCCAGGAAAGGAGGAAACAACTCGCTAATGAGATCTGCAGAGGACACTAAGCTGGGAGGCGGCGGAACCGCACCGACGGGGCATAAAATTACAAGGCAGAGTTCAATTGGAAAAAACAGCTCATCTATCTAGGGGAAAACAACCCTAAACTCGAATAATATTCAACAGACAGGCAGGATGAGGGGCAGCAGAAGCATGTAAAAAGAGCTCTGACAGGCTGTAATGTGACCGAACCAAGTGAGAATGCTAAGGGAACATGAGGAGTGTGTCATGGGGGAATGGAGTGCTTTAAAGGGAAAGCAAACTAAAAGCAGACTGCAAACGGGTGGTCTTCATGCGAGGTCAACTCCACCACTAAAAGGTGGGGGAGAGTGCATTCTGAACTGAAAACATTTTTTAATGGCTACAGAACCACCATTCCCATCTGGCGGGTGTTCCAGTCTTTCTCAGATCTTCACTCACCTTGCTGAGGGTCCGTATCTAGAAGATGGCACTGGGCCGCCATTCTGGGGCTAACAATATTGTTTAAAGGAAGACTCATAGGTCACTACCATTTCTCCTACTTCTTTATGAGGTCTTACTGCCTTGTGGCAATGCCTCACAGGCGCGGGGAAGTGGTTTATTCCTCTCTGTTTACTCAACCTACAACACTGCAATGACCCTGAAGGCACTTTTTCTACCACCAGTCTGAGAGCAACGGGTCAACACAATTATCTCTAAGCTGCCTACAGCTTTAACAGACAAGCATGTTATTACATTGATTCTGCTTAAAATGAGTGCTAAGAGGTTTTCTTCCTAAAACCTCAAAGTTAAAAATTTCACTATCCTCAATACCCAAAAAACAAATAATCCAATTAAAAAATGGGCAGAGACAATGAACAGACATTTTTTTTCCAAAAAAGACATACACATGGCCAACAGACACAAGAAAAGATGTTCAACATCACTGATCATCAGGGAAATGTAAATCAAAACTACAATGAGAGATCACCTTGCACTTGTTAGAATGGCTAAAATCAACACAAGAAACAACAGGTGTTGGTGAGGATGCGGAGAAAGGGGAACCCTCTTGCACTATTGCACTGCAAATACAAACTGGTACAATCACTCTGGAAAACAGCATGGAGGGACACCTGCTGGGTGGCTCATTTGGTTAAGCATGTGCCTTCGGCTAAGGGAATGATCCCAGGGTCCTGGGATCAAGTCAGGCACTGGGCTCCTTGCTCAGCGGTGGGCCTGCATCTCCCTTTGCCTGCCATTCCCCCTGCTTGTGCTCTCTCTCTCTGACAAATAAACAAATAATCTTTTTTTTTTTTTAAAGATTTTTATTTATGTATTTGACAGAGAGAGAGACAGCGAGAGAGGGAACACAAGCAGGGGGAGTGGGAGAGGGAGAAGCAGGCCTCCCGTGGAGCAGGGAGCCCGATGCGGGGCTCGATCCCAGGACCCTGCGATCATGACCTGAGCCGAAGGCAGATGCTTAACGACTAAGCCACTCAGGCGCACCAATAAATAAATAATCTTAAGAAAAGAAAAAGAAAACAGTATGGAGGTTTCCCAAAAAGTTAAAAATAGAACTACCCTATGATCTGGCACTTGCACTACTAAGTATTTACCCAAAGAATATAAATATACTTATTCGAAGGGACACATGCACCCTAATATTTATAGCAGCATTATCTACAACAGCCGAATTATGGAAACAGCCCAAGTGTCCACTGATTGATGAATGGATAAAGTGGTGTGTGTACACACACAGGCAGAAATATTATTCAGCCATAAAAAAGAACAAAATCCAGCAATTTGCAACATGGATGCAGCTAGAGAGTATAATGCTAAGTGAAATAAGTCAGTCACAGAAAGACACATACCATATGATTTCACTCCATATGTAGAATTTAAGAAACAAAACAAACGAGCAAAGGGGGGAAAAAAGAGGGAGGCCAACCAAGAAACAGACTCCTAACTATAGAGAACAAACTCATGGTATCAGAGGGGAGGTGGACAGGGGAAATAGGTGATGGGGATTAAGGAGTATACCTGTTGTTGTGATGAGCACTGGGTGATGTATGCAAGTGCTGAATCACTGTATTTTATTATACACCTGAAACTAATATTACACTGTATGTTACCGGGAATTTAAAAAAAAACTTAAAATATATTTAGAACATAATCTATAAAAGAGCCTTCACTATCTATGCATCCTCATTAAACACAGTACACGTAACTATTTCCAACAGCATAATAAGAAAGCTTGTTGGGGTGGCTGGCTGGCTTAGTCAGTAGAGCATGTGACTCTTCATCTCAGAGTCGTGAGTTCAAGCCTTCCACATTGGGTGTATAGCTTATTAAAAAAAAATTAAAAGATAAAGAAGAAGAAAGTTTGTTTGGCCTTACTTTCCAGAGCAGCTATGCAAATTATTTTCATGTATATCTGCCTGTCACAAATATTCACTAGTGGCAGAGTGACACAGGGCCAAAAACAGGAGTCTAGCTCCCATTGTATTGGTTAGTGCTCCTGCTATGCTGGGAACTTAGAACCTGTTTTTCAAGTTACCACCAGGTCACTCTGAGCCCACCCACAGACTGAGCATAGACTCACCCTCTGAATCCCACTGAAGTGTGGTCTAATTACTATCCATTTCCTAGAGTAGCTAGATCATCAAATAGTACTTAACGATATGAAGCTGCATTTCCCAATACGGGTTCTTTCAGCCAGGCTGCCTTAGTGATAATACAGGCAGGGAGAGAAGGAATAAGTGAGGAAGGATCAGGAGAAACACCAATTATGGATTATATATCATATTATTTTGTGCTGGCCATTAAAGAGCCTTAAACAACCAAAGATACTGGTGTTTTCCCTGAACTCTTTGTGTTCATGAATTAGGTTTTAGACAGGGCCTATTGGGAAAAACCCACAAGAAAGAATCCGAAAAGCTACAATAGTTTGACAGGCTGATTTCTTAGTTGACATTCTGTGTTACATTCTACAGATGCTCTATCCATCAGGATGTGACATGGTGTTAGAGGTAAATGTCACATATCAGGGCACCGTTCTGGGCCGAAGAGCAAAAGAAGTGATCTCAATGACAAAGTCTGAGGTATAGATAACATGGGCCCCATCTCATTCCTCCTCAAACTGTAGAGCATAACCTGGCAACTACCAAACTTCTAGAACTAAGTAAGTGGCTGAGTGCAACATGCGCCTCTTCGAAACAGTGGCTATATTTTCGTTGAGACCAAGCAGTCTGCCGAACTACCCAAGTCAGTTCACCAATAGCTCATTTTTTGCTCTTTCCTGGGAAGTCTGGGAATCACTAAACTACCAGCACCACACACTGACATAAGTCTCTGTGAGTAAGAGCCATAAAGAATGTCACTGGTAAGAAATAACCCGGAGCAGTATGCACGTCCTTGGGGCAACCAGCCGCAGGGAAGGACAAGAATAAAATGTCACAGGGCTTCTCAAATGCTCTCCTGCCAGCGATCAGACGTGTGAAAGGAAAGCTCATTTTCTAATAAATGTTTTCATTTCCTTCGTACATGACAAAAGGTCGAGAGGGGCTAAATGGGAGGGGCTGGGGAGCAGAGGTCTCTGGAGGTAAGAACCTCAGGCAAATGTCCTGCACACAGAGGCAGGACTTCACTGTTAGTCCCAGGGAATGGCAGAATGGTGGTGGTAAAAATATCTTACATTCTCACCTACGATTCATTTGACATCCACATGAGATCGTATGTAATATATGCCTATTTTGCAGATTTAAAGAAATGGAGGCCCAAGTGTACTTAATCAAGGTTACACAGCACATTCAAACTGTGCCCCTTTTCTTTTGATAGGGGAAAAACTGGGATAAAAGCATACTACAAGCTTTCTCGGCACATTGCTTTCCATCCCATTCTGCTCAGGGACAGGCAGTATAGTGAGAAGGAAGAACGATGGGGCTGTTGGCCTCCATGTGTTCCCTTTAGAATTCTTCGTCTCACCTGGCCTCTGCAGCAAGCAGCTCGTCATAGTGAGAGGACCGCTGATCGTCATCCTGCCGGTATCTGATCACCGTGGCCAGACCTTTGCTGACAAGGGCCTCAGCAATGTTTCTGCAACAGAAAAGACAGGTCAGTGAGCACCTGAGGTGCATATGGGGCTGGCTCAGTCAACAGAAATAATAACAGTTAGCACCTGGAGGTCTTAACGCATCCTGACACAGGAGGGAGAAGCCAAGGATTTCAAGACCACTGAGTCGCTAGGCTAGAAATCCCAATAAAAGGTGGAATAACAAAGTTCCCTAGCTCAGCATTTTTCTGGTTACTACAGTCAGATGCTGTATCAATCCATACACAAAAACTAGCAGAAAATATCTGTAAAAAGCCCACATTAGGCAGGGCTATTTACAGAATGTTATAAACAAGCCAGTACCCTCAAGAAAAGTCTTCTCTAAAACATCAGGCACACAGATAAAAAACAAAACACATAAAAGCATGACCTAAATTTCTTAAAATCTCCTTTCTAGCCTATATTCTAGAAAAATGCCTTGTTCCAGCTTGGCAGTGTTAGAAAGATTAGTTTAACATAACCCCCCAGTGCTTCTCTGTCTTCTCAGACAGTGGCTCTTCTACCCAAAAGGGGCTTCTAGAAGGTAAGGCTATGAATGAATTCGGTGGCAGGCAGGGGGTGGGGTGGGGTGGGGTGGTGGTGGTGTTCCTATGGTGGAATGAAAATTCCTTATGAAGAAATGGCATGAGATGGGGCGGGGGGGGGAATTAGGTAAAAAGTGTAAAATCAGAGATGACCAGCTTTGGAGCAATACTCCAAATAAAGAGTCCTTTTAGGACTACAGAAATATTCAGATTAAAACCCTGCTTAAAGCAATTCTCAAATGTGTCGAATCTTCTTTTCTTCACCAGAATAAGAGGTGCCACCGTAAGTGGCCTCCATATCCTCTAACTAGAGAAGAGTATGCTGGAAAGGACTCTCAGACAACAAATAAAAATTTGCATGATTCCTCCCCAAGCTGGAAAGGGACCTTTGATGTGAAGCAAAATAAGCTGCAAACTGCAAAAACAAAATTTTCAAAAATTACCTGTAGCCAGCACTGGAGGACAAGAGGCACGATACTACTGGGGGAGAGTAATGGTTATGTCTCTCTTTTTGTCTGTCATAGTTACACCAAAGGCCCTGCTCAAACCATCTGGTTACCTGCCCTTCAGGGAGGAGGTAGGGTAAGCAATAGGCTACTGCACCATATGCTAGGATTTAGTGTTGTTAGAAATGTAGTTACTGCTTAACAAACTAGTGTTCTTAGAACCTCAGACTCTGGAGATGCTGGAAGCTGGACTAATCACTCTACATGCATGTTTAAGCCACTGAAGGGTTTTCTTCATCAAAAGCCAGTAATTTACTTTTTTAAAAGAAGAAGAAAAAAATATATGCGGGTAGAGAAAAGAGGAAAAGATGCGATGGCTGACTCTCTCTCATTATGTGCCCCTCTGCTGCCTGTTTATCTACTGCCAGCACGATATTAATATCTCCAAACTGCCACGGAATTAGCACTTCTCAAAATCCACTCCCACAAAGAGGCTGCTTTGCTGGCCACCTTGTCTCCTGAGTCACCGCATAAGCGTGCTGGCAAACGCCATCATTATCACAGAGCTGGGTTTGGCAGCGGGGAGAATGCCAACAGCCCCGAACCAGCAGCTGTAGGTATTGATATATGGTGAGAATTTAACTAAGGGTGTTACCAAGAAGCCCCAAAGGGCAGGAGAGTAGCCCCACCCACCAATGGGTCAGAGAGGAGACTGGGGGACAACTCCACCTGTGGCTGAGTGAGATAGGTCTTGGTGATTGGAAATGCCCAAAGAACAAAGACATTATTTGTTACTGCATTTTGAACTTCTGTGCACTGACATTTTATAGTCAGTACAGGGGGTTTGGAAGAGAAAGCTGGAATGACTGAGCAGGCAAGAAAAGATTCACACAAATAAGCCTCTACGTGAAAAGATAGAGAAAGCGAAGCAAAACAGCACAAATGTTTAATGATCCACCCCTGTTAATGCTGCTCAAATCAATTCACAGAACTGAACTGAGTATCTACAAGGCCAGCAGACAACCAAGGGCACAATCGTTCCCTTCTGTATCCTGTCAGCTAACAGACATTATTAGACAAAGCAGATAAGGCCTCAGATTCCCACTCCACAACCTGCCCACTACCAGCCTCTTCCTTCTCTCTACAGCATAGAGCATAAGCCATGTTCTCTTCACTTCTTATCCCTAATTACAGATTTCTCCTGGAGGAACAGTGGTGCTGGTGCTTAGTGAGCAGTGAGCAGAGGAAAATCACATGAAATAATAACAGCTGTCATTACTGGGTGTTTACTATAAACCAGGCATGTGAAAATAACATCACATGTATTTTCTTCTTGGTGTATATTCATTTCCCTGTGAGGATTCATCATACCGTCTTACAATTATTAATTGACTGTCTATCTTCCTTTCTAAATTATGACGTCCGAAAGGGCCAGGGCTGCATCTTTCTGCACTGAAGTGCCTAGCCCTATAAAATAGCTGGCATAAAGTAGGCAGTACCTATTTTCTGAATGAACTTAGTTTAGTTAGACTTATTTTTTAAATGTGGCAAAATCACAGTACATTCCTTTAATTTTGTTTTAATACATCCTGAAAATTTTGAGATACTCTTTGGAGTATCAGAAAAACACCCAATCGTTTTGGAAATATAGTCCTGGAACATTATTATCCTAAGCGACTATTAACCAAGCTTGCCCAGCATAGAATTAAGGACAAAAGCTTTCAGTGTGCCTTACCAGCTTTTGTCTTTCCCCTCCCCGTCATCTAAAATTTGAATTTAAAGAGAATGAAAGGGAGAGAGAGAAAAATGGAATTAGCCTTGATCCATGGACTTGACTCTCTCATTCATTTCTTTTGGCTACTAATGAAAGGTCAGGAGATTTTCCCCTTGGCCAAAGATGGCTCAGAACCCGACACGGGTGCATTGATCAGTTGCCCAGTGGAAAAAAGAGAACATTAAATTATGTGCCATGGCATTAGGCTGCTTTAGACAAATTTATAAGTTTTGCTTTCTTGAGTGTATCAGTAATTCTACTCCAATTACACATGTCTGGCTCAAATGGATAATTCACAATCAGCATACAAAAAAGGACCTAACAGCCTTGGAAGTCTAACAGGAAATCATCTCTGTATCAGCTAGAAACACAAAGAATTAGTGCTGGGACTGAAATGCTTCTCCAAACTAAGAGAGAAGTTTAGGTTCTGGTAAAAGTGAACCACTGCCATCAGGCATGATCAGGTGTCCCTGATACAAACAACTTAGGCCTCACATACGGGCTTTCTCAAAAGGTCTTCACATAGTTGACATCTTCACTGTCTACTTGTTTCCCCAGCAAGCGGGTTGCAAAAAGCTCATACTTTCCCATTATAAGATACCTTCGAAATCATAGGGTAGTATACTCTGCCAACATGGTGAACAGGTATTCTATGCCCATACAGGAGAAGAGGATTCTTAAAAAGTAGGTTTGAGTTATAGTAGTTTATAATTGGTCACATTTTTGCCTGCCTTCCCCAAGCCCAACCCCTACCCCAAGACTGGAATAGCAACACACTGATAGGTCAGATACCGTGATTACTTAACTGGTGTATATGTGTGTAATTCTGAAACAAACTTACAGAAAAGTAAGACATACTGTATGTAACAAAGAACATGCCATCCTTCTTTGATCCATTTGCGAGGGAGTAACCCACCTGTTATACCCTCACCCCCAAAACCTTCAGTATGCATTTCCTATAAACCAGGATATTTTCCTACAAAATCAAAAAATAATGAGTAGAACCAGGATACCAATAAGGACACATTACTACCATCTAATCCACAAATTTACTACTTAAATGTTGCCAATTATTCCGACAGAATACTTAGGGGGAAAAAGGATCCATGTTTCCTTAGTCTACAACAGTTCCACAATCTTTCTTAGGCTACCCCATGGCCTTAACATTTCTGAAGAGTACAGGCCAGTTATTTTGGTTTGTCTGATGTTTCTTTGTGATGAGATGCAAGTTATACATCTTTGGCAGGAATATCACGGAAATGATAGATGTATTGTTCCCTTGGCCTCCTATGAAATGTACAATTTACTGATAATGTTCACTTTGATCACTTGATTAGTGTAGTGTCTATCAGGTTTCTCCACTGTAAAGTTACTCTTTTCCTCTTTATGACTGACAGGTATTTTTTGAGGAGACCCTTTGAATTATGTGATTTTCATCCCTCAAATTCCCAAGTTATTCATTTATTTAATTATATCAATACAATATCATGGAATGTCATTTTATTTAAAGTCATAATCCACTACTATCACTATTTGTTGTCATACTAAAATTGTTCCCAATTTGGCCAGCAGGAGCCATGTCAAGCTGGTTTCTGTGTTCAGTGGACATGCCCCCACCCCCCATCATTCCTTGAGCACTTCCTTGCTTTCTGGTATAACAACATGTTCCAGGCTTATCTTGTACAGTTTTCTGCAGCTCTGAAATTAGCCATTTATTTAATAGCCCACATTTACATCTTTATTTCTATACGTTTATTTCTATATCAATCTATAACTACTGAAAACCATGTGCGGCAGTCATGAAAATGTGCCTCTCGGATCTCTGACTGCAGGAAGTGTAATTGACTGACAGTCCCAGCTGCTGTGCTCTGAAATCCATCACTGTTTCAGCCAAGGCTATGCTTCCCACCAGCTGCTGCTTGCCTGAGCACAGCAGATACTAAGGCAGGCCTATTGCTGAGAGATGTGGGACTCCTCTGATGGCAACTTTGGCTTGAGAACTCCTTGTTGGCTTGGTGGTAACTCTCTTAGAACTTGGAGAGCTTAGACTTTTCCAGTTCAACCTTCCTTTCCTCCCACCCTTTGCCACAGAGATTAGGACTGCACTGCAGTCTGATGGCACTCCCAGCTTCTTTCAGCTCCCTTCCCAATTTCCCACCCAAGGGTTTCCCCTAATTAATCTCTTTCATGTCTAATTCTGTCTTGGCATCAGCTTTTTAGAGAACCTGAACCAACATACCATGAGTTCACAAAGATACCCACAATCCCACTCCAACACTACAGGGTTCATTTTCATTTTCTTCCTTTCCGTATTTGTACTTCCCTTCTGACAGAAATGTGGCTTCCATTATCCTTAATAGTTTATTTATAGGAAAACCTTTACTATATACACACATACACGGTCTCACTCACTCACACATTTAGTGGCTTCCATGATTTGGTCCTAACAGTAGAGCTCACTTAAAGAGAATGCATAACTTGATAAAACAGAACCCGGGTTACATGGATAAGTATTTCAAGACTGGGTACAGAGAGTAATTCCATAACTCACAGACTTGCGCACATGCGTGCAACACCCCCCTTCATTCTCCATCTGAATAGGGTAACAGATAACTCAATGGCTCTGGCTCACATACCTTCATCTAGCTGTTTGAGCTTAACATTTTCCACTTAGAAAACATCTACATTTTATCAGTCACTGAGGTGTCCATGGAGATTGCAAAAGCAGCATATTTTCCTCAAGGCAAACATACACATGGACACATTCAGAAAAATGTAAGCCTATAAAGAAATGCCTCTACACTATATTCCAGTCAAGGCAAAAGAAAGGGTTGAAAGATAATTAACAGCTCAATTCATTCACAAAAGTCATGTCGTATAGATCAGAGGTTCGTATCTCATATGTGTGCATGCATCCCCCCACACACGTTTTCCATACAATGTCTTTACAATAACTTCAAGGCCTTGTAGTCAAATTTCATAAACCAAGCACAACATGCACCCCATGGCTAGTCACTGTGAGAACATGGTTCTGACAAGACATCAGGCATGTAGCCTGGCCCTCTGTCACCCATGATCCTCAAAGACTCCAATGTCTTAAAGCCAGAAAATGGCCTTCACATCCTTTTCACACTGGCTGTACCTTTGGCATAAAGACAGGCTTCCTCACAAGTGCTGGGATGGAGATCCCCAGCTGACAGGGTCCCAATATTGATTTCTAACATACCAGATGGCTCATCTCACTTTTCCTCAGCTATACAGGGATGTTCTACTGTGGGGCAGAACCAGAGAAGCTACAGGGCACTGATGTCTTTCTTTGCAAATAGGTAAGAGAAAAGCAAGGAGAGAGAGGTCACCATAGGATTTGGTAAGAAGGTAGAAAGCAGCAAGGACTAGAAAGCTATTTTCTTTAGAATATTAGGTCCGCCTGTACTCATATGGTTGGCTCTGCACTCTAAAAGATAGCGCAGAAGTGGGGAAAATGATTAACGGCTAACAGGCCCAAAAGCTAGGCTCCCTTTAGATCTTCTTTACAAGTTCACACTAAGACCTCTAATATCCATGCCCTTTGAGGCAGGAACCTGACAATTTCAGTCCTTTTTTTTTAAAGATTTTATTTATTTGACAGAGAGACACAGCGAGAGAGGGAACACAAGCAGGCAGAGTGGGAGAGGGAGAAGCAGGCTTCCCGCCGAGCAGGGAGCCCCATGCGGGGCTCGATCCCAGGACCCTGGGACCATGACCTGAGCCGAAGGCAGACGCTTAACGACTGAGCCACCCAGGTGCCCTGACAATTTCAGTCTTAAGACAGACTTGGTTTTTATAGGCTGACAAAATAGGCTATAAAGGGGGAGAGTGAAATTCTAGATGAGAGGCATCTACGGACAATGGGCAATGAATAGGTCTCTTATCATGTTACTGTTTTTCAACTAGGCCTCAAACCAGGAAAAAGTCTTACAGAGCAACAGGTAGCTTCCAAAACCCAGTTATGATGACTACTCCAAGGGGTAACACATTGCCCCTCCCACCCAGTGTCTTTTATCCTCCAATCTCCACTGACTGAGGTCTCATGAATCTGGAACAATAACTACCCCCCCTTTTTTTTCTTAAAACACATCCAAGAGGCACTTCCCACATAACTAAGCAGCATATGTAGACAGGAGACTGTTTTAGAAGCATCAATAATTAGCAACATGTGAGGTGGCACACAACATCCTTTATAGATTTCCCTCTTTTTTCACTCCCCCTTTGAAATAATGGAATTCTAAAAATAACTAAAATGATTTTTTTTTGTATCTTTTAACCTTTAAAGAAGGTTAAATGAAACCTTTTTTTCATTTAAAAAGTCCTATCACCAGGGTGACCACCAAAGGATCTCAACAGTGGCTAGAGATTTTCCCAGAATTCATGACACCCAAACTGAAAACAAAGAGGAAGATTCAAATGCCTTGAAGTCCCTAGACAGGCTCAGCCAGAGACTAGGGTAAAATGAGGGAGAAAACCAATGATTACCAAGGGCTGTATTAAGGCACCTGGAGTCTTCAGAGAAGACATCCTTGCTCCTGACTCAGTGACCCACCAACCCAGCTGTAGTTATGTGGAACATAAGACATAGCGTGACCCACAGAAAAGCATGACCCCAGAAAGCCAGACTGAAGAATGGGCAAGTATGGAATGAGACTGATCTGAACACCCTTAGAAGCAAATTAAGCAACAAAACAAAAGCAAAACAAAGAAACCCCACTCTTCTGAACGAAACTCTCCAGTAAGTTTTAGTTCACATTAATGAACATTCAGAAGATGTACAGGCTCTAAACACAACTGTTCTGTCAATGAGAGCATTTTCTAGAGACTGGAGTTGAGATATGAAAGTTAAGAACTCTTGGAACGACTCTGTCTTCTCTTTGTACTTTAATGAAACCTAATCATTCTTCCTCAGCAGGAGGGGGATATGGAGAGGAAGAATGAAGACTGATGGAGATGGACTTCAATTTGAAGAACTCAAAAGGATACACAATTTGAATGAAACCAAAGGAGAAAACTGGCAGGCTGGCAGAAATGAAGAAAGGAGGGAGGGAATGAGGGAGGGAGAGAAGGAGAAAGGGAAGATGGAGGGGAAAGAAAAAGAAAAAAAAATCATTCAATGAATAAATTACTGCTTTGCAGACAGATAAATCCTTGAATCCCCACAGCACACATCCATCAAAACTTCATTACTGATAATAGGCTTACTCCTGAGCACTGACAAAAGCCTCTCTAGCTTCAGAGGCCATGTCCCACTGAGCAACCAACACTACTCTTCAGTTTAGGAAGAAAAGAAATAAAAGCAAAGTTACCTAGAGACCAGGGTTTCAAAAGTGGGTGATGAAGAGATGTCACTTCATATTCAACCTGTCCAGAATAGCTAATTTTCTACTCTAAGGTGTCTCTGTGCCATATCATACCCATTCCCTTATTTCCACTCATGCGCCACAGGAGGTCATATCTACTCTTGATCTCCTGAAAGAACAACTAACAGAAGAGGAAAATAAGATGGAAATATACTTGGAAGCAGCAGAATTAAACATCTAACCTGCTATGTAACTCTGGCTAGGGGAGAGAATAGTGCTGAAAAATATGGGTCAAAGTGATTTAGAAAAGGCAGGGGAAGAAGCATAACATCAAATAGTTATATAAAATAGTTATGCTTACTAAATAGACAATTTTATTCTGCCCCCAGGATTTCTGCAGTGCTGTAATCTTATTGCCACCTCTTACATGATAGTTTCATTTACTCAGCAATATCATGGTTACGGCTTTCTAAGACAAGGAAATCTGTGGTATTATACTCCATTTTGCCAGCTCCTCTGAGTTTCACTGCACTTACCAGTCATATCAGACAGTCAGGACAGTGATAACTGCTGGATGAAGTAGGAGGGGCATATTAAATATAAGTGGCAATAAAATGATGTCCACCTTCAAATATCTAAGATTTTCCCCGATCTCCCTCAAAATAAGATAGAAGAGAAACAGTGAAGAAAAAAATGTCTGTTTCATAGACAGAAACTGCATGGACTTTCCTGCAACTCCCTTACACTATAGGACAGAACACAGAGTATGTACCCAAAGTGACACTCCCTCTATTAGACAAGCATGCTTCTTTCCCAGGACACAAACAGATCTTTCAAAAACAACTAAGCAATTAAATACTGAATCCAGCTTGAGGAAAGTAAACTGTCTAACAAATATGTACTTCCAATCCAGCCAAGTTGGTCCCCTCAATGCTAAATATGCCATGCAGTTACATTTCCAACTATTTGCAGGACATGTGAATTCATATGATTCATCACCATGTAAAACTCAGCATTTCAAAAATAAAACTCCCTTTCCCAGATTAAGTGTTTCTAAAACCTACTAAATCAGCTCATTCTCCTAACATCTCTAACTCTAACTGTAGGGCCATCATACTCCCAGTCACCCAGGCCTGTCGTCTCTTATTTCCACATAAAATTAGTTGTCAAAACTTTGAACTCAAATTTCCAATGTTTCTCTCATGAATGCTTTCTTTTCTTTCTCCCAGTTGTGGGCTCCCACTGTCTCTCACCTGGATTGCTTACAACAGCCTCCCTAGTTTCCTTGCAATGTCAACCAATTCTAAACACGGTCAACTGAAGCCCCTTAAAGCACAGGCCTCGACTGTGATCCTCATTCTCAAACCCACCACAATCACAGAGACTTTTTCCAATATGGAGACAATATTAAGTTATCATATATGAAATGATGATGGAGGAGAAAGAGAGGAGAAGGGGGTGGAGGGGGGAAAAGGGATTGGGGAGGAGGGAGAGAAGGGAGGAGGAGGAGGAGGAGAGGGTTAGGAGAAAGAAAACAGAGAGAAGGAGGGAAGACTGACCTTTTATAGTACTATTCTACATTGGTCACAAAATTCTGAGGAATGAGGAACTCTTATCATCCCTATTTTACAGATGAGAAACGTGAGGCACCAGCAGTTTATAAAGGTCACGAGTGATAGTTATAACCAAGAAAGGCTACGTAGAGACTTGGCATTTCAGTGATGAAAAGGATCTTACTAATCACCTTACCCAAGCCCCATGCTGTAAACATCAGATGACAGAACAATTTCCTTGATTTTCACTCAAAAGATAATTTCAGATTTAATGAACATCTACTGCGAGTTTACTATAGGACAGGGATTTAACACATTTAACCTACTCCTGCTTGCGAGGCACACAGTGGTATGTACAAATAGTAAACAATTCAGACTTAACACAAGCAATCCTCTTTCCTTGTGGCAGAGCCATGATTAGAAGCCCAATTTTTTATTCCAATTTCAGTTTTCCTTTGGCTAAACAGCGCCATAAATAATAGGGTAACAGAATATTAAAGATATTCTTTTTTTTTAATATTAAAGATATTCTGCAACAGAGCCTCATATGCCTCCCTAATTCTAGTCCATTAATCGCTTCTCAATCTTCTGCTCAATCTCAGCCCATTTCACTACCAAGTAAGAGCCTTGCACGCTCCCGGTCTCTCCGCTGTTGGCTGTGCTGCTCATTCTGCATTCATCTTTGCACTGCTGTATCTTATTATCTCCCTTTGTATATATATCTTGTCTCAGTGCCAAACACTTAGTAGGCCCCCAACAAATATTTATTGGCTAGTTGATTGATTTCACTCGAGTTCCCAGGGAGTTCTGTGGGCGCTGGATGAAAACAAAGTAATAAATGAGTCACAGAATTTTTGAGCAAAAAGTGCCCAAAGAGATAAACAAATCCAATAACCTCCAAAGAGAGACAAAGATAGACCCAGAGAGACACTGAACATTTTTAAATGGGTTGTCTAAAGAAACACAGAGTGACACCACCACAATGGGCATCTAAGATCCTTCAGATTCTCAGCCTATTTCCCTTTATGGTACAGCTGTCCTTTAAAAATTCTATAACATAGGGGGCACCTGGGTGGCTCAGATGGTTGAGCATCTGACTCTTGATTTCGGCTCAGGTTATGATCTCAGGGTCCTGAGAATGAGCCCTGCGTTGGGCTCCACACTGGGTGTGGAGCCTACTTAAGATTCCTTCTCTCCGTCTGCCCCTCCCTTTCTAATTAAAAAAAAAAAAAGTTCAAAAAAGTTTTATAAAACAGGAATAAGTGTTTTGTGTACATGAATTATCCCAGATGCCCTTAATCCATTAAAAACTTATCAGAACATTAAAAATAATCTAGCTACCTATTATAAATTGATCATTCTATTACTATTAGCTAAAATATATATATTTAACATTTAATTATTATAATTATTTACTTATCCGGGCATTTGGAGGACTTTTTTTCTGGGGGACGGGGAGAAATTATTCAAAATGTGTGATGACTTTTCTCTCATATATATTCCAACTATACATTGTAGACATAAATATGCTTTCTTCATCCCCGATTTTCTCTGCTCCTCTTTCCCTTGAGGAATGAACATTTTGCAAAAGAGCAGCATAAGGAGCATGGACAAAGGTGTGCGGTGAGAATGTCCTCAGACTTCTCTTCCCCAGGAATAGTGGAGGGCATTCACTGAATTTGTCCAGTCACACAGGGGGCTCCTTCTCCTACCACTGTCCTAGACTCATGAATCAATTCACTGACCCAGAAGAGGTCCTGCTACAAAAGATGATCATAGTCATTCATTTTTGTCCATGGTCTTTATACACATGTTTGAAAGACAAATATTCAAATGTTAGGGAATGGATGTAAGATGCCATCCCCCTTTCAACAGAGGGCAATATTCCACTGTTGGAGCTTTCTACCATGTAAGATGAAAATCATCAGATGCCTACCCTTGACTCTGTCCCTAGCAGCCAGTGCACGGACATGCTGACAGCGGCTCTGTCAGTTAAATGCTCCTGCCTTGGGAGTGATGCCAAGGAGAAGTGGCAGTTGGAATTCATTTACCATGGTGTCTTGCCTTTGGGGCAGCACCCCATGCAGGTGGTGATGGCGTTCTAGCCACACAGCATCAAAGTAAAGACAATTTTCCTGCTTCCTGCCCCTTTGGAGGTGCCCTGATCCCCATCTATTTTCCAAGTCTGATGACACTCTGGCCTTAGGTCAGTTCTCTTAGCTCCTCATAACTTCCCATATCCTCCTCTTTTTTAGGACAGAGTTGTTGGTGTTCCTTACAACCAACAACATCTTAATGGATTTAACTGACATCATGAAGTTGCATTCCCAAGAGTTTAAAGAAAAAGTCCCTAAGCACAGGTTATATAGGTCAGTGGCCTCTAAACCAGGAAACCTGGGAGCCAAGGCCTAGGGTGAGAGGCAGGTGCCCTAGTAAGGCTTGCAGAAGTCTGTAGGCCCTATAAAGGTCATATAAGGTGCTCTCTTCCCAGAGTCCCACTGTATCACCCACATCTCACGCCATCACAGGTCCAGGGCTGGTGGCTGGGCAAGCACCAACCTTTAACTTTTTGCTTAGGTACTTAGTGTAAGGGAGTACAACTCTATTTTGCCCTCACTGCTAGCTGGGTAAGGACTTATTGGTATGATCTGTACCTGAACACTGGATCCTCTGTGAGGTTCCCCAACCAACCTGTAACCCAACAGTTCCAGCTACTTGCTAAGGAAAAACAGAAGTGCAGGAGAAGATGAGCAGTAAAGTAAGGACAGCTTTGAGGATATTGCCATCAAGAGAATACAAGTCAGTTTAGGAATGCCCATAAACATATTAAAGTGTGTAATATGAAAGGCGATTATCTTAAAGTCATGAAAACATGTACCTATGCCTTTACAAAAATACTATTATATTCAGGTATAGGGATCTATTAGAAGTGCTTCTAAGAACAAATGAACAAGGTAAATGTAAAGAAGGTCTACTGTTAGTGAAAGAGATATTCTACTAGTTATTTCATTTGAGTTTCTAAACAAAAATGATGTCCCAACTACATTCATCTTAATGGAAAAAACAAATGAGAGGTGGTAAAATGCTTACCAGTTAAAACAATTTCATATCTTTAGGAACTAAAAACATTCCATTTTAGCTTAGTTTGTTTGGTCTGTTTGCTTTCCAAAATGCACACGATAGGAAACTAACTTTCTAAAAAAGACATTCATAGTGTGGCAGAGCTTTGTTTTTGTTTTTTTAAAGGAGGTTCTAACACAAGGCATTATCTCATATCAACACTTTAAGAGGGCAAAAAGTCTTCATCTAAATTATAAAAAATGAGTGAAGAGACAGAATAACAGTAAAACAAATGAATATGATAAAAAAGAAATGTTAAGAATAAATGATCAATTCTCCTTCATCCGACGAGAGAAATTACACACAGCATTTATATTTTTCTTCAATAGTGAAAGCCACTTAATGTTTCCCACTTCCTCCAGCCCTTTGTGGCCATAGAGAGCAATTATGAGCTTGTTTCATAAAGAACTCACGGCACAGAGCAGTGATTCAGGGCAGAGGATCTCAGTTCTTACCCCAGCTCTCTGGCTGTTTAAACTCTTGTGAAGGAGCTAAGCCTGTATCTATAAAATAAGAGAGCAGATCTAAATGCTCTATAAAATGGATTAGAATATATGTGAGCTAGAACATAATTTAAAAATGAACTAGCAATTACTCATCAATAGTCATACATGTTTGATAATAGCTTCATCTTTCTACCAGTATTTTTATATAGCACTAGCTGATAATATTCAAGGCAAAGTAGATTATGTATCATTTCAGTAAGTATATAAACACTAAGGTATGTTTATATACATTTCTGGTTATGGTTTGTAGAATACTGTGGCAGGAGGCACAGTTTCTTCCAATCCTTCTACTAGGGACTATAAGAGCCCTATCCTTTCTGTGCGTTCAAAAAATGGTGGAAAAGGGTGGGAGGCCAGGCTGCTTGACAAATTTACTTATTCTCGACAAATATTTACTTATTCTTGACAAATATTTATTCTACTCAACTGTTTAATGTCCACTATTTCTCTAAGATATAAGGCATTGCCCAAATATTGTGGAGTATTAAAAAAAGAGGACAGAGGGATGAACAAATAAAAGTATATACATACATGGTATATTTTCTACCAAGGAAACTAAAGACCAATTTTGGATTCTTCACCAGCTAAGTTCCTTATACTCTGGCTAAGTACTTCTTTCAATGGCAAGAAACTGCCGTTACTCACTAGTAGAAATGTGTTCAAAGAACTGATTCAAGAGTAGAACTGACATTTAACAGGAATTTATTACATTTCTTGAACCTCTGAGGCTCACTAGATTAGGTAGAGTAGGAGGTTTACTGATCTTATCACTGAACATAGTGAAAAAATCAGACTCATCTTTACATTTACATAGTTTGTCAAGTACTATTTTGGCCTATCAAGCTTACACTTGAGTAATATAAGTAGCAACAACATGTCAATAAAATAATTATGAGATGTTTCCTGAGTAGTCCTATGAGACTATATAAGATTACTGCACAGTAAATATTAACGAGAGGTAGACTTCATTACTATAGACTATAAGAAAATATCAGAAATACTTCATTCATTATAACTACAGAGTTTAGAGCTGAAAGGGTCTTTGTGTTCTACTCCAATTCTCTCATCTTACAGATTGTAATGTCTCTGAATCTCAGATTAGCAAACTATTTAGTGACTAACCTGGACTAGAACTCAGGTCTCAAGTCATAAAACAAGCATCCTTCCACCATGACAAGCTGCCTCCAGTTTCATAAAAAGACTGGAAAAATTGACACACACAACTCAGACGGCACTCAAAGGCATTATGCTAAATGAAAAAGGTCGACCTCAATGGATCACACACTGTAGGAGTCCATTTAGATAATGTTCTTGAGATGACAAAATGATAGAGATGGAAAATGGATTAATGGTTGTCATGGATGTTGGGAGCGGAAAGGTGTGGTAGTGGCACAAGGAAGATCCTTCTGATGACTGAATAGTTTTCTGTCTTGATTGTGATGGTGGGCACATGAATCTACACGTGATAAAATGGCAGACACACACACTGCACCAACGCCACATTCCTGAACTCTGTTTTACTATAGTTATATAAGTTATAGTTTTTACTATAGTTACTATAGTTTTTTACTGTAGTTATGTAAGTTATAACCATTGGGGGGAACTGGCTAAAGGGTACATGGGATGGACCGCTGTACACTTTTGCAACTTCTGTGACTCTATAATGACTTCAAAATAAAAGTTAAAAAAGAAAAAGTCAATAGAACTTGAGCTTACTAAAAAGAAAACAAAAGCACCAAAGATTCTAAGCTCCATTCTCAATCAGAATAATCCTCATCCAGAATAATCCTTTGAAGATTAAAGTCAACAAAACTTGCCATTACTCCTCTGCTCAAAACTCCACAATGGCTCCTATCTCATTCATTGGAAAAGTCAGATACTTAGAGTGGCTTACAAGAACATATATGGTCAGCTATCCCCCTTCCCGTTCTTATTGACTTCATCTCTCACTGCCCCCACCCCTGCTCCCCCTGCTCCAGCCATAACGCATTCTTTCTATCCAGGTATACTTGCACCACAAGACCTCTGTCCCTGCTGTTCTCTTTGCCTTCATACCACTTGCTCCTTCACTTCATTCAGGTCTTTGCTCCTGCTACCTTATCAGTGAGGCCTGAGTACCTACTGAAAATGTGCCTCCTTCTAATCCTGGAATACCTCCTCTATCCTTCCTTAGCTTTATTTTCTCTATAGCACTTCTGACCATCTACATAATTCTACATATTCTATTTCATTTGTTTGACACCACTGGAATATAAGTTCCCACCGAAAAGACAGATTTCTCTCTACAGTATTCATTACTTTATGCCCAGTGCCAAGAGTACCTGATACATCATGTACTAAAGAATTAACCTGCTGAATAGACCAGAAAGGAAAAAGAAAATAATAATAAACCAAAGTGGAAAAGTAAAACAAACATGTTATGTTCACATGGCCTAAGGAAAAAGTGCATTTAGGGATTACATATAAATGATACTGCATTTCATTTAGATTTGCAAACATGAGACCAATTCTGGCTTTAATGAGGAGAAACCTGACAAAAGACATTTACCTTTTAAGTCCCGTTTTTCTGTGCTATCATACCAAGGGGATTAAAGTGAAGAACCTCTAGGGTCCCAGACAAAGCTAAAATTCTCAATGGGTCCATGTGAGAATGGACATGGAACATCTGCATTTCAGGTCTAACCCAGGTCTAGAAAGGAGATAAGCATGGGGAGTCATGGAAGGTATCTGAGCACTGGTTCTCTCAAAGACCCTATATGTGGCAAAAATCGTAGTATGCACTGGGAATAAAAAAAGAGAGATTTGTGACCTAGTGCTGTAAGTGTCGTGAACCTTACAGTAAGTAAGTGCAGGGTGCTGATGAAGCACATATACACATGCCCAGTTAGGGTTTTGTTTGGGCAGTGTTCCTAAGGTAAAGCCTCCCTAGGATGTAAACTACTAAAAGATGAGTAGGAGCTATCTAGGAGCAATGTATGTTCCAGACAGAGAGAGCATAGTGAGTTTAAGCTGTTTTTGTTTTTTGACAGAAATGATGGATGAAAACCAGGGAATGTTAAGTATAAACATGGAGAGGTAAGCAAGGGCCAGATCACGGGTTTGTATTAATCCTAAAGACTGTGGATGATTAAGGAAGTCTTTTAAGCAGGAGAATAACAGATTTGTTATCAGAAAGCCAATTGTGGCAGTAGTATGGAAAATGGATCAGAAGGGAGTTAAGACCAGTAAGGAGACAGCATAAACCAGGCAGTGAGGAGAAAAAGGCTGGAATGAACTTGATATATACCAGCAGATAATCAGGTATGGAGAGTGAGAGAGGAGGAGATAAAGATGACACTTTTGGATTAGCGGAACAGAAGACTAAATGGTGGCACCATCAATCAAGATGTGAGATCATTCCAGGGAAGGAATAGCTTTTTAAAGGGGAGAACATGAGCTCAGTTTTAGCCATACTGAGTTTTGGTATCTAAGAAGCAAGGTGCAGTAAGCACTTGGATATATTGGTGGGGAAAGCCTGACAGAAAGAATTGGGCTAGAGACCTAGGTCTGGGAATCAGTAACATCTACCTGAAAATTGAAGCAATGGGATGAGTGAGATCACCCATGGAGACTGAGGCGGGATAAGAAGACAAGATGGAAGCCTGGGAAGCACAAATATTTAAGGGGCACTCAAAAGCAGACTGAAGAGAAGTCACCGGAATTGTAGAAGGAAATCCAGTCAAGTATGCATACTAAAAGAAAAGAGAAAAAATTTCAAAAAAAAATGTGGTAAGTTTTAAATACTACAGAGATCAAGTGTAAGCGAGGATTGAGAAGTGTCCTTAAGGGAAGCACTGGTCTCCTAGGTAAGCTCAGTTTCAATGATGTGGTGGGGTCAAAGCAGATGGTAAAGGGATGAAGAGCAAATGGAGACAGAATTAAAAGTTCTTTTAACTCTTTTAATTAACTTGGCTGTGAAGAGAAGACAAGAAGAAGGAAAGCAGCTACAATAAAGAGAAGACTAGAGGATAATTTTTTAAAAGTTAGTTAAAAAGAAAAGGGATACCTGATGGCACAAAATTCCTATGAGACCAAAAGAGAGAATTCAGAGCATTTATGTAGAAAAATTAGTTTGGAAAGTAAGAGGCTGAAATCTTCCATGGAGATGGGAAGGCAGGAAGGAGATAAGAAAGCAAGCAGGGGAAAGACAAGTGTGGAGATGTGAGAACCAGGTTAAGGTGTTTCCTAGGTAAGCCTGTATTTTTTCCATAAAGCAGGAAATGAGGTTGTGTGCTGAGAATGAGGGGAGAGAAGAAGAGAGTAGGGGGCTGAACTGAATATAACTGTGAAAATTGGAGCTAGCTCTTGTGGTAAAGGCATAGGAAAACAGCACTTACGGGGAACAGAGCCGGTAGCGGTAAGCAGGAAGAACCGGAGACGGACAGCCTGCAGTGAGGAAAGGCTTACGGAGAAGGCTACTGAATTCACTGAGGTCTGAGTTGTGGGGTACATGGAATGGAACGATGGCCAAAACAACAGGGAAGAAGCGATAAGGGAATTTGTTAACAAATCAACATATCCATCAGCCCTTCCTAATTACGCTGCTTCTCCCAAGACCTCCAGAGTGTCACCAAGGCAGGATCAAACATCCTCAGTTATCACAGCTCCTGGTGGGAACTAAAGCTATGGATGGCTTGTCCCTGCCTCGCCCCTGACTTTTAGACATCCCAGGCCAAAATGTTTGCTCTGCTTCTTGAACGATGGCACATAATCCAATTTACTGACCCATTAAACCTCAACGACCATGCCTATTTAAAGCACATCTGGAACTATACCCTGTATGAGCAGTCATCAATTCTGACAGCTGTCCGATCAACCTGGACAATTCTTCAAAATGATCCTAGTCTAGAAGCTTGGCTTCTATCCAAGCTCACTACGTCACAGACTGATATGAAAAGGAATAAAATCAGTTAGTGAGCACTACAAAAGTGGGATCCACTCCATTGCCTGGGGTGCTTTTTAATAAGCTATACAGGTGATTCCAGGGCACACAAGTTTGAAAACCATCATTTTTAATCAATATTAGTGTTAAACATAATAGCTTTGAGATGAGAGGAGGACATACAAATGGTAATGGAAAGCAGGTATGTGGTAAATTAGGAGGGATAAGCAAAGAAAAATAGAGTTGATATGATGATGTAGAGTTGATGATTATCACCATTCGGGGGATAGGTGAAGCTCCACATTAACAAAATACTGTTGGGAAGCCATGCACAGAGAAAAAAATACCAGGATCAAGACTGACCCTTCGAGAATGTGAAGCCAAAGGACTTAATTATATCTCTTAAATACATATATATATCAAAGGCAAGGCATGTCACTTAGAAAGAGCATATCCATTTTCCTGCTTCTCATTTCACCTCTGAAGTTCATTTCTAAAGATTGATAATCAACAATGCTTTCAACAGCTGTATGGCATCTTTTCTCTAAAGAAATATGCAATATGCTATTGCTTTGAGCCACATTTACCTAACCTACTTCTAATCTTAATCTTCCTAAATTAACCAAATGGAGAGAAACCACCTCCAATTCTTTACAGATAGGAGAAAAGAGGTCTGGTAACTTAGGAAGGGCAATGGGCAAGAATAAGTAAACTCTAGAGAAATTCAAGAAAGCCAGCATATGTGTGGATGTCCTTAGAGGGACACACTAATGTAATCACCAGTAGTCTCTCTCTCTCTCTCTCTCTCTCTCTCTCAATGGAATTCCTGCTTGACTGCTGATCTGGGTGCAAGCTAATTCCCCCCACAGTGAATATTGCTGTTGAGATGCAGAACTCTCTACCATCTGTTACACAGAATTAGCATAATGACAGATTATCTAATCCCTTACATTGAATTGATACAAATGGCACTCTTACACCACCAGTTCAGGCGTATCCTCATTCATGTGGTCTTATCTCCACTCCATAAAAACTGGTCCTCCCACCTTGCTGGTGATGGATCTGGTCTGGAGTTTACCCCCAAACTTGCCTGAAAGTCCAGGTGCTTTACCATGAGACACTTTCCTAAAATATTTTATTCAGGAGTGGGAGTACAGCTGTTATTCCAGATGCATCGGAAAAGGGGCATGCTGAACAAAAAGAAAATCTGTCTCTAGGAGACTGGCAAAACTACTGTGTAGGGCAGTGCCTCCTTGAATTAGATCGGGTTGAAAATTTCAAAAGGAAAGACAAAAGGTTAAGTCAGGGCTGATCTGGGGACAGTGACAAAGAGAGAAAGGCAAAAGGAAAGAAATCAGAAAATCAAATGGGTAGCAGTACAACACTAACAGGAGAGGCTCTGCTGTTTTACAGATTCAGGTGTTCTACACAGACCCAGGGTAGTATTAAACAAAAAATGGGAATCAGACACCTAGAAAATCAAGGACATGTTCATAGGACCAAATAAGTAGAAGAGCACAATCAATAAGAAGTAGAATGGACAGCTAGCTGCCTGTGGCACCAAACAGATGTGAATTGTCCTAGCACCAGTGACCAGTATAGAGACAGTTCAATTAGAAGTGAAAAGCCATCAGAATGTATTGAAAATAATTTCCAAAACCAGCATTTCCTCAGAAAGTGAGCTTCCAGGGTCAAGAGAAAACATTATAAGAAATGCACTTGCACATAAAGGGATACCAGGTTACCGGGGCGGGGGGGGGGGTGGTGGTTCTTGTTCATTTTGAATATATAACTCTTTGGATATAAGTGAAATCATTAAATATTTATTTAAAACATTTATTAACTAGAGGTATTGTTTAAAACACTACATTTCAGAAACAGGTGTCTTCAAGCTACACTCTCTACAAGTGTATGCAACATTATCAGAGCCACTTGCTAAGATTGTTTCCTTTCAGCTTCTTCCAAAATTTTTATGCATAACTGTTTTGGAATCTACATATAATGGTGCTATCAGAAATACCTTCCTTAAGTCACAAGCATCCATTTTCATAACATATGGGTGGCTGGTTTTATCCCTTGTTCTATCGGTATCTATTCATTCCTCCATAGTGTGAGTCCCTACCTAGAACTGAGGTTGCAGTCTCATAGTCTGTTTTTAATTGCAGTTTTATTGGAACACAGCCACGTGCATTTGTTTGCATACTGTCTGTGGCTGCAAAGGCAGAGTCGAATAGTTGCAATAAGACCATATGGCTTTCAAAGCTAAAATATTTACTATCTGGTCCTTTATAGAAAAGGTTTGTCACCCCTGCCCTAGACTAGTGCTTTTAAGGGAGAACTTTAATAGGTCACTTCCGGGGCACCTGGCCGGCTTGGTCATAGAGCATGCAACTCTTTTTCATCTCAGGGTTGTGAGTTCAAGCCCCACATTGTACGTGGAGACTGCTTAAAAAAAAAAATAAATAAATAAAATAAAAGGTCACTTCCTATGACACCCAGCACTTGCAGTCAGGGAGCCATACTCACCAGAGTAAGTGTTACACTGTGTAAAAAAAAATTGGCTCATTTTTAATGATGCTGCAATGTGATCCTCCTGTAGCACTGACCAAGGTTTTAACAAGCTCACTGATGTGTTCAAAATAAACTAACTGGGGTGCCTGAGTGGCACTGTCGGTTGAGGGGCTGACTCTTGGTTTTGGTTCAGGTTGTGATGTCATGGTTGTGAGATCAAGTCCTGTGTCAGGCTCCACACTCAGCCTGGAGTCAGCTTAAGACTCTCTCCCTCTCCCTCTGCCCAAACACCCTCCCCCACAGCTACTAGCACACGCTTGCTCACACACTTTAATAAATAAATCTTAAAAAGTAAATTAAAAAAATTAATTGAGGAAGCACTAATACATGAGCCTCTGTAAAGACTCTAAGTAGGGAGACTTCCTCTCTTCTAAGCACTGGTGGGCAGGGGAGGCCCACACCTGACATTTACTTAGGGTACTACGCTCTAGCCACAAGACTCTATAGTACATAAATTAGCCCCTCTCTTCCAAGGACAATCACAATACTACCATTAAGAGTCAGGAAAGCAACCAACACTGTCATTTCTGTGGCAGCAGCAGGCAGGCAGTACAGAGAAAAGTCACATGGAAAACTGGACTTGCAGCCGGATGAATGTTACTTCATGAAGCTGTTGTGAGCAAGAAACAAGAGACTATACTTAGATTCTGCCCGGCAAATAGTAAGCGTTGTGTGTTGGTGATCACTCTTGCTGGTTTTCATTATCATTGACCCTAGCCTAATTGTGTCACTCCTCCTGGACTCAGCCACCTCGTTCATAAAATGAGGGAGGTGGCCTAGATAGTCTTAAACATGTTTCCCTACTATAACATTTATTTTACTAGAAGGAAAAAAATGTTCTATGTGCGGCCATGAAGATACACATTCTCAACTCAAGCATTTTTCAGGAAATAGCTGAAAAGGTGAGCCTGACTTCACAAGATCTGTCCAGGAGATGAAGCTATAAGAGCAGACTCCTACTTCAAATCCAGTGGGCTTGGGAAGAGGTCACCCTGAGCTGATAAAGACATTGTGTTCACCCCTTTGGCAGTGGAGCATGGCCTGGGAGAGCAGCCACCTGTCCGCAGCGCTCCCAATCACACACGCCACTGTGGAGGCAAGATTCACAGCTCCAGCGGCAACAGGCCAGTGTTATCCAATATGCATGAAATCAAAGTTTTCATCATTTCCAGTGGTCAAAGGCCAGTGAGTGATAAATCCCAGGATACCAGGATTAATGAAGGAGTCATTAAAACCCAGCATTAAATCAGTTCTGTAGCCAATGCTGAGAGTGATGTCTGTAATACATTACAAAGCTGATTAGAAAGAAACAAGTTCCAATTTAGAAATGAATTGCCTGAATTTTTAAAAAACTGATTGGATGGCTATCACAGCAATTTTGTTATTACAGGAGAAAGAATGGGTAACATATAAGTTATGTCATGGATAAGAAATTATCATCTCAAAATCATAGGGAACAGAATTTGGGGGTGAATAACTTCCTAAAGACAGTAAGATGGAAAAGGGAGTCCTGAACTGGCCAGATTTTACTTCTTTTTTTAAAATTTTGAGTGCAGTCTGTGTGTGTGTGTGTTGCGGGAGAGGTGCTATTAACACTTTATGCCCAGGAAACAAGTTTAATCTAGAAAAACTCTAGAATAACCACATTCTGATTAAAGTCTGAGAGAGGATATGAGTTGATACCAATGAACAATCTTCTCATCCACAATGAGTACTGTCTTATTGTTGAACACAATCTATCAATGTGAAAAACAAAAGCCCTCAACAACTACTCTAAAGATAAAACAGTGAAAAACATGGGACTGGCTCAGGTGGGCAAGGCTCTGACCTATCTATACCTACTCCAGTTTCCACAAGTTTCTGACTAGGAAAAACAGAGCCTCCAGCGGCTTCTACTTACTTGTGACTGTTCTATTCTGGGACAGTGCACTAGTTAGAAAAACAAATGCCACCAAGTAGATGCTCTGGCTGAGAGAATCCCTTTACAGGCAAGGACTTACAACCAAACCCCCTCAGCACACAAAGCTCAACAGTACAGGCAAGGTAATGGAAAATAGTTCCGGTTCAAACAATCCAAACCAAAATAGGAATACTTCTTATTCTTGACTCTCCCCCTCTCTGCCAAGCTACTCTGAGACAAGACTGACATCTTTCCCTGAAAACAATCTTTGAAGGATTCTCTAAGACCAGGTGATATAATGCGAATTCTTATCTGTTATAATTGGATAATATTAAAAATATTTAACATATGGCACTGGTTACAGTTTGTCATTCTTGTATATACCAGCTGAATGTAAGCCTTGTTTATAAAAATAGAAAGGTATGCAAGAGAACAGCCAGGGTCATAAATGTGGTTGTATCTAGAAGGGTATCAGGATAATACAGCAAATCACCTGAGGATATTTGTTTAGACTGAAGGCTGACAAATAATTATCCCTCAAACATCAAAACATACATCATTAATTTCAGATGCATCAATCTATACCCCCAAAAAGAAAACAATTAATTCTAGGGCTTCTTAAATATTTAACTACCAACTTGAGTCTTTAATAAACCCCATAACTAGCATTTATTGAGTCTAACAAATAGATAGATTATACTTGAATTTCTTTGGTCCCCAAACTATTTAAAAGATAAGTTTGGGTTAGTTAGCAACAACACTACCAATAACAAAGACATTAACAATACCTTCTACTGCCAAACACTTCCTCTTAAGGAGAAAATTAAAACAACAACAACACAGTTACCAACTAGTCAAAAATCTATGAATCTGATAATTACAGATAGAGGTAAAAGGAATATTAGAGGTCTAAAGTCGAAGCTCTTGGGGCACCTGGGTGGCTCAGTCAGTTAAGCGTGTCTACCTTTGGCTCGGGTCACGATCCCAGGGTCCGGGGATTGAGCCCCGCATTGGGCTCCCTGCTCGGCTGGGAGCCTGCTTCTCCCTCTCCTGCTCCCCCCTGCTTGTGCCCGTGTGCTCTCTCTCTCTCTCTGTCAAATAAATAAATAAAATCTTAAAAGAAAAAGAAAAATAAATTCGAAGCTCTTTCCAATGTTGTATCTTGTTATCTCAGGTAAACAATTTACCTTCAAGTCTGCCAGTGGTGAAAGGCAATGAGGCCAGCAAGTCAATTGGCAGGGATAACTAAGAGTTAGCTACTTGGGTAAAGTCTGATTCTGCCAATCCACAGACTTCCAACTAAATCTAGTGTTTATGATCAAATTCCTGGGGAGGGAGGGCTACATAAAAGGAAAAATTCATGGTTAGCTCTTTCACAGCCAACACCAAGAGCCCTAGGCATCTCTCAGGACAAATGGCACAAGTGCCACAAGACCAAGGGCAGAGAAAGCCCTACCATAAGAAGAGGAAGTATGAGGTGGGACACCCCGCTGCCAAGACTAAGACTGGCCCCTGCTGCATACACACAGTCCGTGTTTGGGGAGGCAATATGAAGTACCCTGCCTTGAGGCTGGACATGGGGAACTTCTCCTGGGGCTCTGAGTGTTGAACCCACAAAACAAGGAGTATTGATGTCGTTTACAATACATCTGCCAACAAACTGGTCAGCACCAAGCCCCTGGTGAAGAACTGCATTGTGCTCACTGATGGCACATCTTACCGACAGTGGCAGGAGTCCCACTAAGCACTGCCCCCTGGGCCACAAGAAGGGGGCCATGGCAGCTCCCAAAGAGGAAGAGATTTTAAACAAAAAACAATCAAGGAAAGTTAAGAAATATAATGGAAGGAAAAAGAATGCCAAAATTAGCAATTTTCTGGAGGAGCAGTTCCACCAAGGCAAGATTCATGCATGCATGGCTTCAAGACCAGGCCAGTGTGGCTGAGCAGATGGCTACAAGCTAGAGAGCAAGGAGCTAGAGTTCTACCTGAGGAAAATCAAAGCCCGGAAAGGCAAATAAACCTTCTTCCCTTCTATCTTCAGTCATGTAATAAAGGTGTATATTGTTCTGGGAAAAAAAAAATCCCTGGCTAGACTTTAAAGCCAATGGGCAAACTTCTGGCTTCACGGCTACTACTTCTCTCTCCCTGAAAACACATCCCTAGTTAAAGTTCTCTTTCTTAAGAACCTGAGAAGAGGTTTAAAGAAACTCTAGATTACTAAAAAGAGATACTAAGAGATTAAAGGATATTAGCAATACTGTTTGTTACTTTCTCCTTCACAAAGGCCAGATAAGGGCCTTAGGAAAAGAGGGTGGGTGAATGACTTACTAAGGTCATGTTACATGCTGGAGGCAGCACTAGAAATAACCATTACCCCTTTAGCCCCTTCACTGCTCTGCCATTCTGTACGTACTCTAAACAGAGCTGGTACGATAGAATTAATGCAGGTAAAAGGCTATGCTTTGGGAACAAAACTGATCTGAGAAAAAATACATTTGTAAAGTTTCTTTTATTCTTCCTACTACCTATATCTGTACTTATTTGAGAAGAGAGAAGAATGATGGTTTTGGAGCTTCCTGTTTCCTCTAGACTTCTTTTCATAGTGCTTATTAATACTGGCTGCACATTAGAATCACCATTCAAAACACCAATGCCAGGTCCAATGCCAGGCCAATAAACCCAGAATCTCTAGGGGTGAAGAACAATATTTGAAAAGAACAAATTGGGGGGGCGCCTGGGTGGCTCAGTCGTTAAGCGTCTGCCTTCAGCTCAGGTCATGATCCCAGGTCATGATCCCAGGGTCCTGGGATCGAGCCCCGCATTGGGCTCCCTGCTCGGTGGGAAGCCTGCTTCTCCCTCTCCCACTCCGCCTGCTTGTGTTCCTTCTCTTGCTGTGTCCCTCTCTGTCAAATAAAAAAAAAAAAAAAAAATTGGGGGGGTGCCTGGGTGGCTTAGTCGGTTAAGCGTCTGCCTTCAGCTCAGGCCAGATGCTGGGATGGAGCCCTGCATCAGGCTCCCTGGCTCAGCAGGGAGTCTGCTTCTCCCTCTCCCTCACCCACCCTCATCACCATCCCACTCATGCTTGCCTACCTCCTTGCTTGTTCTCTCAAATAAAATCCTAAAAAAGTCGGGGGGGGGATAAATATGGGTACCTAGATTTCAAATATGGGGCACCATTTTTTTTAAGTGTCCCAGGTGGTTCTATCATGTAATTTTGAGGAAAAGTACCCAGACAGAAAAGTTCAACTAATATATTCTCTTTTTCCAAATTTCAAGGGCCAAGAGTGACCTAACACAACTTAAGGCCCCAGGATCATAAATGTGTTAAAGAACCTGGCACTCCCCAAAGAACAAGAACCTAAGCATAGACCAATTTTTGGAACTGGCTCAGGAACAGCAAATTCATTCCTATTGGTTCAATTTAGGTCACAGGAAGACTAGTGATAAGTTGTGAGAGCAACCAGAGAGAAGATTCCTCAGATTCCTCATCTTTGTCTCTTCAGAATAGAACTGCCAGTTGCCATGCGGCATTTTCTAGGCAGCTGTGATGAGCCCCCTCCAAAATGTAGGCATCACTTGGGGAGGGGGAGTTCTCCGCCTCTCAGGGGAAGAGGGACAAATAAGCAAACTCGTGGCCATTATGACAAAACCAGGCCTACGTACCCAGTCTATTATTAGCCTGACATTAAACACCACTTAAAAACAAAACAAAACCACCCGCCCACACAAACACACACCCCAAGACAGAAAATTACATAATGGCATCTGGAATGATCTGCTCTGACAGTGAAAGTAGAACCAGCCAAATCGCAGAGGTCTAGTAAAGACCAAAATGGGCATGAGGTAGCCCCAGAGAGTCATTTTCAAGTCCTCTATAGTCTATGCAAATGTTGAGATACATAAACAATGCTTTGTTTAGAGGAAGAAGTTCAAAATAATACCCTAGGTTCTGGAAGGTTGTCATCCTGCTCTAAAGTCACTATTAAGTGGCAGAGTAACTAACTCTATGTTCCTTTAGCAAATCCAATCATTTTAGAGAAATTAGAAGAAAATTATCTTGGCACAGGTTGCTTCTTAGGGTGGAAGCTCAAGAGAAGTTCTGTCATATGGGTCAGAAAGAAAAAAAGGGCCCAGTAAAGAATTCCACTACCTGTCCTGTTACAGTTTACAGTCCACACCCCAGCCAGCGGGCACCACGGGAAAGGGAGAGTGGTGCTCTCATTCCCCAGAATCCATTAGCAACTGGGCCAAGCCCAGTGTCAGTGTGGCTGTGGTTTAGAATATGTAACTGCTTTAGACTTAACTGCTTTCAGAATCTCTGCAAGTAAAAGCTCTAGAAATGAGTCTCCACTTATAAAACTAAGTCAAAACCAATAGTCTTCTGGTGGTCAACATTTTTCTCTAAGAATTAGAAGACGTAATAGTTTTTCACTAGATGATTCTTAGATCTAATATAAGCAACAAATGAGCCCCACAAAAAGGCTAAGGATTTTGAAATTTCTTCTTCTCTTCTACTCTTTGGGGAGGGCAGGGTTATTCTGGTCCCTGGCTTTGAAACACAGTAAACCACTACAGAGCCTTTGCGGTCAACCCTCACTCAATGGTCTGATCTCTCCACAGCCACAGGCTCTGCTAAGTGACAAGTGAAGAACAGTTCCAGAGGGAGGTTTTTGAGGAAGTGGTGACAAGAATAAATGCTCTGTATAGCTGCTTCTGAAAGAAAAAAAGTGATTTTGCAATCAATGCTAATGTGATGGGGGGGGTTGGTGAAGAAGAGATGGTCTAAGAAGTACAACAGAATTCCCCTTGCTGTCGACCCAATATGTGATGGTTTATGCATCACAATTTTAACACAATAGAAGCTCACACTAAGGCAATAGTTTGCTGAGTCACAGTTGATATGTAAGCAGGTATATCAGAAATCTAAAAGGCTCCATGTAAAACCCACACTGGAATCTTAACAGAAGACAGTCCCAAGTTTCTTTTATCTGTTGGGAAGTTCATGCTGTTATTAAACATCTCCAAATTCTATCATACACATTGACTTCAAAGGTCCAACTATTTCCTCTCTCCAAGTTCCACTTGTAAACATTTTTACTAATGGCACCAAAATTCACAAGGACATCACAACAGAAAGGGTCATTCAGTAAGTTTCACAAAATACAACTTTCAGGGACGCCTGGGTGGCTTAGTCAGTGAAGCAGCTGCCTTCAGCCCAGGTCATGATCCCAGGGTCCTGGGATTGAGTCCCACATCACACTCCTTGCTCAGCAGGGAGCCTGCTTCTCCCTCTCTCTTCCTCTGCTTGTGCTCTGTCAAATAAATAAAATCTTTAAAAAAAAAAAATACAACTTTCAGTAGAACTCTTCGGGGGTGGGGGGACATGTAATAGCACTTCCTAAAACACTTAAGGTTAGTAGTCCTCTGCCTTTTCAACCACTTCAGGTATGTAGATAGGCATATCACTATTAGCACTATATCCAGATAGATTGCTTGTTAGCACACCTCTTGCTTTGAAGGATTTTTTTTTTTAATTAATTAATTTTTTAAAGTAGGCTCCATGCCTAGTGTGGAGCCCAGTATGGGGCTTGAATGCAGGATCCTGAGATCAAGACCTGAGCAGAGATCAGGAGTTGGACGCTAAACCGACTGAGCCACCCAGGTACCTCAAGATGTTTTCAACAAATTACTTTTACTAAGGGATAAACTGTATGTGCATTAAACTTCTTGAAACATGAAAACTTACTTATGAATACCACCTGTACCTTTATGCAAGTACTTATCAATCATTACTGTATTAACATAGTATATATTTAAGAATTAGAGGAGGGATGCCTGGGTGGCTCAGTCGGTTAAGCGTCTGCCTTTGGCTCAGGTCATGATCCCAGGGTTCTGGGATTAAGTCCCACATCGGGTTCTCTGCTCAGTGGGGAGCTTGCTTCTCCCTCTCCCTGTGCCTGCTGCTCTGCCTACCTGTGTGCTCTCTCTCTGTCAAATAAATAAATAAAATCTTAAAAAAAAAAAGATATAGAGGAAAAATGGATATAAGTTAGCCATCATGGTAATTTTTAAAAAGTGAGAAAAGAGATAAATCCAATTGAAGGGCCTGGCATGGAACAATAAAAATGGACTACTAAAGGGGCGC
This sequence comes from Callorhinus ursinus, assembly GCF_003265705.2. Lineage (NCBI taxonomy): Eukaryota > Metazoa > Chordata > Mammalia > Carnivora > Otariidae > Callorhinus > Callorhinus ursinus. The sequence continues at coordinate 67,581,124 of NW_027397074.1, read as the reverse complement.
CTGGGTGGCTCAGTCGGGTGAATGTCTGACTCTTGATTTCAGCTCAGGTCATGATCTTGGGGTCCTGGGATCGGGCCCCACATCAAGCTCCCCCCGCTCTACAGGGAGTCTGCTTGTCTCCCTCTCCTTCTGCCCCTCCCCCACCTCTCTCTCTCATAAATAAATCTTTAATAAAAAATGGCCTACTACAAAATCCAAGCCATAATCCAATGAGGCATTTTGTTTTGTTTTTTAATTAACCTACAGGCAACTACTACATACCAGGCATTTCCTATATCTTACTTAAGCTAATACTTAAGTTCTAATACTTAGAACATTCTGTGAGGTAGCAGTTTATCAGTGGATTAGCTTAGCCAGGAAGAATGTTAAGACTAAGAAGAGGATGAAATATAAAAACATTCAAGAAAAATCCTTAAAAAAAAGTTTGAGTGAAAAAAAAATAGCCAGAAGTGTGTGAGAGAGGACAAAGAAAGAAAGGACAGGGCTGGCTGGCTCAGTCAGTAGAGAATACAATTCTTGATCTCCGGGTCATGAGTTCAAGCCCCACGCTGGGTGTAGAGATTATTCAAATAAATAATAAATGAACTTTTAAAAAAAGAAAAGAGAGGGGCGCCTGGGTGGCTCAGTCGTTAAGTGTCTGCCTTCGGCTCAGGTCACGATCCCGGGGTCCTGGGATCGAGCCCCGCATCGGGCTCCCTGCTCGGCGGGAAGCCTGCTTCTCCCTCTCCCACTCCCTCTGCTTGTGTTCCTTCTCTCACTGTCTCTCTCTCTGTCAAATAAATAAATAAAATCTTTAAAAAAAATAAAAAGAAAGAAAGAAAGAAAGAAAGAAAGAAAGAAAGAAAGAAAGAAAAAAGAAAGAAAGAAAAAGAGAGAAAGGACAGAAGCCACGAAATATGAAATTACATCAATGGCAACCAGTTGAGTTCAGAGGCTTGGAGCTGATGTGAGAACTTGACTGTTAGGTCTTAGTAAATATGCTGAACATTTAAATGCATTAGTACATTTAATCCTCACAACCACCCGATGAGATGTGAGATTATTATATCTAAATTACATAAGAAAAAACTAAGGCTCAAGATTGCACAGCTATCCGGTAGCAGGGCTGAGGTTTTACATCACGTCTGTTTATCTCTAAAGCCTACTTTTATCAGACACCCAACAACAACCTGCCTTAGACTTCATGTCAACACTAGGTCAAGTAGCCAATTTTCCTGTTCCTAGATTCAATTCTCAAGAAATAACCAGCACTCAAAAGGAATACCCCCCACATAAAAGCTATTATATTAGCATGATTAAACAATAGATAATTTCCCTTTATTTCCTAAAACTTCTGAAAACGTTACAATTTTTTTTGTGATTTTATTTATTTTTATTATGTTCAGTTAGTCAACATATACTTCATCATTAGTTTTTGATGTAGTGTTCAACGATTCATTAGTTGCATATACAATTTTTTTATTACTTAAAAAAAAAATCAATTCACTCAGCATGAACTAGAGCAAATCCCCTGTAAGGCAGCATCACGACTGGGAGATAACAGAATCTACAAAAACTCCATTCCTATTTACCTTACCACTTTGTACTGTGCTGGTCAAAGGAATTGTAAAGAGAAAGGTGCTGAGAAATGGCATATAAAAGACACAGAATTTTTGCTTATTGGTAACCATGTCAAATGTCCCCTCTCCTTATCACATCAATTGCATTATCCAAAAGAATAAAGAAAGAATGCTTGAGGGAGGTCAGAATGGCAGACTGAGAACTTATGTCCACATGACATCCTTTACAAGGTCCCACTGAAATGAGAGAAAAGACAGATATGGACAAGAATAGAGCCCTAATGGTGCTAGCAAACAAGAAAAAGTGTGTTAACAGCATATCAGAAAGTTTGCACAAATCCTGAAAGACAGAAAGCAGATGGGATCCGATTGGTGGAGAATTGGCAGTGCCTCAAGGGCCTTTATTGACAAAATAAAAAGCACCACAGCGAGGAGGCTTTGGGAACATCATTTGAGCAATTAATCAGGACCCACATTCAAAAGAGGTGGATCAGCCAGCCTCATTCCAGTCCCTATGATTCCCACAAAGTTATTAAGAGCAGAGGGTTTTGACCCTTGGCAGAGAGCCAAGAAATAATCTACCAGCAAGCACAGGCATTTCTTATATCACATACTATGTGTGTTCCTGAACAGTTCACATTCTACAAAACCACCCAGAAACCACTAAACAAACAGGGCTTGAGAAGAAAAACTGGATTATGGGTGGACTACTTAGGCCCTATGGAACTTGTAGCCCAAGTACTAGCAAAAACAACCCTAATAAAAACAGGGGTACAGTTAAACCTCTACTGGCAGAGTAGCCATAAATCACAGGGCTCCCATGCTTTCTCCTCCTTCTAGAGGGGTTTTGTTTCTACTAGAGACAATTTTAATCAAAATAGAAAATCCAACTCAGGCTGTAGCCTTCTTCATTAATCCACTGTTTAAATACTGGAGGAAGTGTCTTCGCAGCTTTTTCAACTATCGTAGCAGGGTGCTACTGGGGTTAACGAAGCAGAAAGCAGAAAGGCACTTAAGTAGTCATGACTTACACTAAAGGAAGATTTCTCAACTTTACATTCCGAGATTTTTCTTTTTCTGTCTCTCTATTGCTAAAGCTCTACCTTTAATTGGGAGAAGGCTTACTTATCGATTCACTATTTTAAAGTATCTGAGAATACCATTTCTAAACCAACACAACTTCAACATTATGCCAGTGAGATTCCCCAGATTACCAAGGTCATGTATAGGACAATTCATGGTTTTAGAACACAGGGTAGGTGATTTAACCAGGGAAGGACCTTAGATGCAGGTTGTAGCCTGTAAGAAACACAGAGGCACAGCATTTGAGACTGAGTCAAACAAACACATCACATCCCCTTCTCTCCCCACTCCAGTAGAGCACACGTAAGTTTGTCACCAGCAAAGGAATCCTGCCTTTGCTTTGACAGATTTAGTGGGGTCTGAACTTTGCTTGCTTCCTCTATGTTCCAGGTCCAAACACTTCAGGCACCCCACAAGGAAGGCTGCCTCTGACTCTGCCTGCTCACCAATGCCCTTTCATGACAGAGACATCTTGGGGAAGCAGGCATAGAAACTGCAGAGGGGGGTGCCTGGGTGGCTCAGTTGGTTAAGCGACTGCCTTTGGCTCAGGTCATGATCCTGGAGTCCTGGATGGAGTTCCACATCGGGTTCCTTGCTCAGCAGGGAGTCTGCTTCTCCCTCTGACCCTCCGCCCCTCATGTGCTCTCTCTCTCTCATTCTCTCTCTCTATTAATAAATAAATAAAATCAAAAGAAAGAAAAGAAAAGAAAAGAAAAAAGAGAAAAGAGAAAAGAGAAAAGAGAGAGAAAAGAGAAAAGAGAAAAGAGAAAAGGGAAAAGGGAAAAGGGAAAAGGGAAAAGGGAAAAGGGAAAAGGGAAAAGGGAAAAGGGAAAAGGGAAAAGGGAA
>NW_027397074.1:67490090-67577626 GCF_003265705.2 Callorhinus ursinus | reverse complement strand
GGGAAAAGGGAAAAGGGAAAAGGGAAAAGGGAAAAGGGAAAAGGGAAGGGAAGGGAAGGGAAGGGAAGGGAAGGAAAGGAAAAGAAGAAAAAGAAACTGCAGAGGGACACCATGCCAACCCCAATCTGGTCCTTTCTTCATACATATAAATCAAGGTTCCCCAAATATTTAAGGATTTATGAAAGAAAATAAACAAAACAAACAGAACATTTAGTCACGGGGGATAATTCAATGGAAGATGGTTTTTAAATTTTTAAATACTATTCTCAGAAAGAGAAAGAATTGTATTTCTTGCTTCATACATATAAATCAAGGATCCACCTGAACAAAAAATTTAAATATGAGTGCTGAAATAAAAAACAATTAAAATGGGCTAGATTAAGAGAATCATCTCTGCAAATTTCATAGAAGAAATCATTTCAGTTTTAGAACTACCAATACATTCCTGATGCTTAACACAGTGCTTAGTACACACCAGGCATTTTATAACTACTTACATGAACTAATGAGTAAATGAATGAATGAGATGAGAGAGTAAGAGAGTGAGAATGAATGAAGATGACTCAATATGCATGGCTGGCTGGTGAAGCAAGCTGAAAGATAAAGTTGAAGACAGCTCCTTGTATGTAGAACAAAAATGCAAAGTCTTATAAAAAAATAAAAGTAAATTTACAGAGATATAAAGCATAAGGTACAATACTGATAGAATTTCCAGAGTCAGAAGCAAAAGGGAGAGAAAGAAAATAATTCAGGAAGTAATAGAAAAAAACATCTCCAAGTTGAAGACATGAGTGTTAGGCCCACTGAATATGCAGCAAAAAAGGACACACCTAGAAATATTTCAATAAATTTTCAGAAAACCAAAGGTAAACAGAAAATTGTAAAATCTTCCAGAGCCAGGAAAAAAAAAAAAAGTTAAAGAAATGGAAATTTAAAGGAGTGGAGATAGAATTCTCATGAATATTGGTGAAACAATACAACAACATGCCTTCACAGTTCTTGGGAAAATAATTTTGAAGGTAGAACTAACAACAAAGAATATAGGCAAAATGAAGATATTTTCAGACATGCAGAACACCCATGCATGTAAAATCAAGGTTCTTCACCAAATCAAAAGGAAATACCACAAAAAGAATGAACTGAGATACAAATGGCAGGTGCATATGAAGAAGTACAAATGGGGGCGCCTGGGTGGCTTAGTTGGTTAAGCATCCAACTCTTGATCTCAGTTCAGGTCTTGATCTCAGGGTCATGAGTTTAAGCCCCAAGTTGGGCTCCACGCTGGGCGTGGAGCCTATTTTAAAAACAACAACGAAACAAACAAAAAAACAAAATGGAGAAAGAGACAGACATACACACATAGAGAAAAACACATATAGGGAATTAATTTAACATTTCTCTGGGGATAAAATGACATAGGATTTCTTTTTCTGTAGGTCTTCTCACTCTATCATACTTGGTTCAACAATAACTTAGAACTACTATGGGGTGGAGGTGGAGGGTAATTTTTTTTTGGTTAAACTCACAAGCAAAGCTTAGAAGACAATTACACTGGGCGCCTGGGTGGCTCAGATGGTTGGGCGTCTGCCTTCGGCTCAGGTCGTGATCCCGGGGTCCTGGGATCGAGTCCCGCATCGGGCTCCCTGCTCCTTGGGAGCCTGCTTCTCCCTCTGACTCTCTCTCTCTCTGTCTCTCATGAATAAATAAATAAAATCTTTAAAAAAAAAAATAAAAAAAAAAAGAAGACAATTACACTGACAGAGGAGTAATGTAATAAATCTTGAAACAGAAGAAAAACCTTTTATTTATTTAAGAGAGAGCGAGAGAGAGTGCAGGGGAAGGGGTGCAGAGGGAGAGGGAGAGAATCTCAAGCAGACTCTCAGCTGAGTGCGGAGCCAGATGGTGGGGTGGGCTCAATCTCATGAAGCTGAGATCACCACCTGAGCCAAAATCGAAAGTCAGACACTTAACCGACTGCGCGACCCAGGTGCTCCAGAAGAAAAACTTTTAAAAGGAAAGAGGAGTCCAAAAAAGGTAGCATTCTAACTTTCTTATCTTTCAGAGAGGGAATTACTCTATAAAGTTAATCAGAAACAGTAACTGAATTTTATAAAGTTCACTAATAGTAAAACTTAAATAATATAACAAAATTGGGGGTTAAAGGAAGGAAGTAATAGTGAAAATATTAAAAAATATTCATCTTTTATATAAGGAAGCAAATAGATACAGTTTAAAGTTAAACATTTTTAAACTAGTAGTGCGAATTTTTAAGGCTATAAAGATAACTGTCCAAAAATTAAAAAGCAGACATGGCTAAGAAGTTAACATCTGTGCTTCCATGGGAACATCTGTGGGAGGCAGGGGCCCAGTCGGTGACATTAGTATTGTCTCCATACTTCCTCAGGTGCTAAGAGTATCTTCAGGATGCTGCAGGCAGCTCTAAGTAAGAACACTAGGTCCAGAAAATTGGGTTTCAAGAGGCCACTTTTTTTCCTATGTTTAGCTTGAAAGTCAGATATTAGTATGTTTTAAAATTTGAAGACTTGAGAGATAGGAGGTTTGGTCTGATTGTGAAAGCCTTAAAGCTACAGAAAAACACTCAAGCTATAAAAGCTGGGGACTGTAGGACACTTATTCCTACTGTGGCTGAGAAAAACCAAACTAGGATTCAAAAAGGATTATTCTAGAAGGACTAGACCTGACTTCAAGCTTCAGTCACTTATAGAAGACTTTAGGAAAGAAGTATTCCTGTGAACTGGAACCAGAGAAAAAGAAAAAAGAAGCAGAAGTCTCATCCCTTGCAAGTGTGATTGCCTGGTTTACATAAATATAATAAAAGACAAGCTCTATCTATGAAGAATCCAGAGAGACACAAAGAAAGTTCAAAAGGATGGCTTTGAGGCTGCTGGATGACTGTCATTAGAACAAAGAGGTAGTAACTAAGATGTCCCAAGTCCAAAAGATCTTCGACAATACCTCTGGCAGCAAGGCCTCATACTTGTGTGGGCATCAAAGGAGCAGACAGCAAAAGGGCAAGGCAGGAAAGCAGTAGAGGGAAACATGGTTTCAAAAAGAATGTTAGGAAAAAAAAAAAAATCACCCCCCCTCAAAATATGACGTTGTACAAAAACAGGCCATTTCCAATTGTTTCTGTTCTACAGTTTCATCTCTATGCCATTCTTTCCAAAAACAGGTCATGTCAATGGTCTCCCACCATTGCGAAACACTTCACAGGAGAAATACTGGGGAAATACCTTAAGTGATACTGTATCTGCTGGATCTGTTACAATTTTCCAGGGCTGGAGGGGCGCTAAATGTGAATGTGAGTATGTGAGGCTTAACCCTAAAGTTGTATTTTTTAGATGTCCCCTTATAAATGTGAACAAATTTTAACACCTTTCTTTAAAAAGGTGACATGCAGAAAGAGTGAGCAACCAGTTAATACATTATAATATGGGTTTGCCAAATTGGAGCTTCAAGTAATTGGGAAGTCCAGCACAAGAAAAGGTCACCCCAGAAAAATTTCACTCCTCAAGAAGGCTCTGACAATAAAGAAAGAACGAGATTTTAATCACTGAAGCTAATTACATAGAAGACTAAATCACAAGAAGAGTTATTTCAGTGTCTTAAATACAATAAAAAGTAATTAACAGGAAGTGCCATCTTGACAGCTTCATGTCACAAACCAAGCCTAAAAGGCTCAGCTAATTCCCAGCCCGGGAGCCAGAGAATGAGAAACAACTCTATGTCTGATCTTTTTATTTTTTATTTAAACTGTTTTGATTAACAGATAACAACTCTTGCCAACTCTACAGTGAAGTTAATCAAGAAAAAAATTTTAACTATTAGAGGAATGATGAACCTCGTTTTCACTGATTCTCTAGAGGGCAAGAGATAAGAACAGAAGACTGTCACACCAGAGGTACCTCACAGAGATCCTGTGACTCAACTCCCTCCCCTACACCAAAAAGAAAAACAGAAGGACTAGACTGAACCGTATTGAGGATACAATTCACACAGTTTGACATGTGAAATACACCAAAAAATCTGCTCTGATATAACTGCAAGAGACTCCACCTCATCTGCCTCCCCCTCTCAGCAGCTTGAGAGACGCTCTTCCATAGTTAGAGGAGCCCAGCTGATCTCTTGAACAGGAAAAGCCTCTAGATGCTATAAATGCCCATATTTTGGTGTAGGCCTACAGAGGTTGATAGGTATAATTTGGATTGGATGACTTCTTAATTCTGCAACATTTCTACCAGCTTGAACAAAGACTATCTTTCAGAGGTGATGCATTACTATAGGAGCTCTCCTAAATGACCTTCCCTGACCTGACCTGTACATTCCAGGATTTCAGCTAATGCCAATGAGAATGAATGAGGGCCACTCAGACATACCTGTGCACTTCTGTCCCAACCTGTTGAGCCATTTGTTTCTGATCCCATAACTATTTATACTGGTTGTCCTTGTTATTTTTAATTATGTACTCCATTAAATATTTTATTAATAACTGAAAAAGGAGTACATAAAAAATGTGTTTATGAAAACAGATGAATATTTCTAAAAGGTTTAATAAGATGAATGGCTTTCAAATGGCTACAAAATAAATGAGAGGGATGTAAATCACAAAAATCTAGGGTTTCATAATTAGTGTTTTTAAGTACTTATTCTAAAGAGGAAGTTATGCAATTTATCAGGTTATCAAATAGCTGACCTACTCTGCCCATATATCAAAGATTTGAAAATATTTGTACATTTTTATGTTTAAAATGAAATGAAAATATTTTAGATTTAAAAAAAAAATCCCTTCTCTAGACAGTGTTTTTGAATAATTAACCATTACACTCAGAAAAAAGGCTGTTAGTATACCTAAATCCTGACTGTAAAGCTGAGTATTTGAACATTATTCATTTAACTTTTTTTTTTTAAAGATTTTATTTATTTATTTGAGAGAGAGAGAGCACATGAGAGGGGGGAGGGTCAGAAGGAGAAGCAGACTCCCCGCTGAGCAGGGAGCCCGATGTGGGACTCGATCCTGGGACTCCAGGATCATGACCTGAACCAAAGGCAGTCGCCTAACCAACTGAGCCCCAGGCGCCCCTCATTCAACTTTTTTATAATATTATTTGGAATGATTTGCAAAAGTACAGAAAATTCACAAGAATAAAAACAAAATCAAGGCAAAAGTGAAAGTAAAGAGAAAGTATGAGTACGAATGGAACATAAAAAGCATAAGAAGCATTAAAATGTTCTTCTTCCAGAAACAGCCTATCTTTGGCAAGGACGTCCCAATAACCAAACAAAAAAGGAAAACTATTCAATACAACTTCTCCAGTATTGATTATATAACAACAAAATCAGGGCTCAACAGAAACAAGTGTCCCACTATCCCCTGTTAAGCTTCATAAAGGGACACCCTGCAATATAATAAACAAATAATTCAAAAATTTATTGAAACTCCTACCATATGCTGAATACTAAGACTACAACAGGGAATTTAAGTGACAAAAATCCCTGTCTTTAGGGAGCTTACGGTCTAGTGAGAGTCTGTCTCAAAAGTATCCGTAAATCTCAGTTATTTCTCCTGAAGGCAGCCCAGCAGTTGTTTCACAAAGTCTAGTTCAGTAGAAACAACTCTATGAAGAAACTCATGATGCTTCCCAGGCACCCTGCTAGGCTGGTCTAATCAAGGAGACAATTTAGGTATCTAGAAGAATCAATACGCTTGTAAATACTTTGGCAAATCATACAAAAATAGTATTTCTTATAATCCAGTTACAAGAACTGAGAGGTAGAGAAAGGTCAAGGTTATCATCCCAGGCATGAACCTAAAGTACAGATAGTCAATGCTGTCAATTAAGACCCATCCACTTGCATTAACCAACCAAACTGAAAAAAAGATTGATACCTTCTTATGAAGAAGGCTTGAGAATCTGACCAAAACCTTGGTTGGAACAGAGAGTCACCTAACCTTTGCAGAAAGGCATGGTAGCCTGAAGGAGTAATCTCCATCAAAGCCAAGATCAACAAAGTCAGAACCTCAAGGTTTCATGGCATGGAGCATGCCCACAACACCCTACTATGGAATTTTTAAACTAGCTGTTTCAAATTGTCCTATAAAAAGAAAAAGCTCTGTAACACACTCAGGTTATGTAGATTTTAAGCAGTGTGAATTTACTTTAAGAATATACCTCAGTGGTAACTAAATGAAATAACCTACTCTAATGGACTGTTAAACATGGGTGGAAACCATCTACAAAAATAAAGACGTAGATTTTTACAGTAGTGACACTGTTGTTTGTACCAGTATATTAGATAGCAGGAGCAGTTATTTACTGATGACTCCTTGTTTGTGACAGTTAAAATTTTAATATATAGGAATACTAACTTTCTAGCTCTCCATAATAGAGTAGCATGCACCCAGCTCCTAAGAAGTAGTGACAAAGTGATACTAATCATTATTGCAACTTATACAGACAGGAAAATGACCAAAATATGTCCTAGTCTTTCCCGTGTCAAAAATATTATCTGATTTGTCAAGATTCTACTTCTAATAAAGCCTGTCACTTGTGATGGTATTAAGGTAGTGACAACAAAAGCCTGTATCGAGTTCCTCTCCACAAAGTCTCTTAACTGTTGTGTGAACGGTAATGTTTACATAAATATAGGGAGTGATAATAGTGACCAAAAATAGTTATTGCCGAAGTGTGATAGCAAACGAGCAGAAAAGGTTCCTCTTTGGTATGAGAGCTTCTGGAAGGTACATTAGCTGCAAGATCCTCTCTTTCCTTTCAGAGGCACGCTGTCGCTTAGAGGTATTGCTCCTAATGGGCTCCATTGTACTTTCAATAAGACAATCCCTGTTTTGATGGGAAACCTATTCTTTTCTTCTCCTCCACTATGCCCTCTTAAAAGAGAAGAAAAATACCAGTTTGGTAACAAACAGCATTTAAGATTGTTAACTAGAAATGGAAACAATTATCACGTTGGTATATTTTACGCAGAGTAAGAACTGCTACTGTGGACTGACTGTTTTAATATTCATCGTGGAAGCATGGCCCAGCAGGCTGCAGGCTTCCTCCTTCCCCGTCAGATACCTCCCTTGAAAGACTGTTCATCAACCAAGTTCCCAAGAGACTTTGGAATAGAACAGGATATGACCAGCACAAAAGAGAAAGGCCCCATCATCTAATGAAAACATACATCTGTATAAAGAAAATGTCCAATGAACACTTCTTCTTCCCCTGCCCTCCCTTTTTTGAGGGGGAGGGGGGTAGTCTATAATTGAACTTCCTAAATGAATGTGCAGATAATTTTTCCACCTAATGTTGGATAGTACCTAGGGCCTGACAATAAATGGCATTATTAATAGTAATAATGTATGCTACATAGTGCCAAGCACACAGAGCCCAGTAAATCTTAAACAATAAAAGAATATGATTAGCTAATGAATGATTATAAAATGCTTTGCAAATGTAAAGTGCTACACAGATATAATAATTAAGCAGCACTGTGTTAAGAGCAACAGAAAGCAAATCAGGGAGAAAAGAAAGGAGAGATGTGACTGAGGACAACTTGCAGCTCTGGCTGAGTCCCTGCTGGCCAGAACACTCACATTCCTCCAATGGTGACAGTGGCACATGTCCGCTCTGAAAAGGCAGGCACCGTCTCTGTGGCTGGGCTGGCTGGTCTAATGTAGTCCACAGTCACATTGACCTGCAAATAAAGAATCAAGGAAGTTAAGGTTGAGAGTCTGTAACACAGCTCACTAGCAGCCATGTGTGCCTGCCCAGTTGTGAAAGATCACCTCACCCAGTTTGATTTTCTGGGCCGAACACTTTTTTTTTTTAAAGATTTTATTTATTTATTTGACAGAGAGCGAGAGCAGGAACACAAGCAGAGGGAGTGGGAGAAGGAGAAGCAGGCTTCCTGTGAAGCAGGGAGCCCGATGTGGGGCTCGATCCCAGGACCCTGGGATCATGACCTGAGCCGAAGGAAGATGCCTAACGACTGAGCCGCCAAGGCGCCCCTGGGCTGAACATTTTAAAAAACAACAATGGAAAGATAGCTGAACCACAGACTGGGGAAAATATCTGCAAAAGCCTTATCTGACAGGATTGCTAACCAAAATACGCAAAGAAGTCTTAAGATTCAACAGTAAGAAAATGAACAACCAATTTAAAAAATGGGCTGAAGACCTAGACATCTCACCCAAGAAGACCTTCAGATGGCAACGATGTTCTCCATTGTGTATCACTGGGGAAATATGAATTATAAAACTACTGAGCCACCGCTACATTAGGATTGCCCAAATCTAAATGCTGACAACAAATGCTGACGTGGATGTGGAGCAGCAAGGACTCTCACTCACTATTGGTGTGAATACAAAACAGCATAGCTACTCTGAAAGACAGTTTAGTGGTTTCTTATAAAACTAAACCTATTTTACCATACGTTCCAACAATCACGTGCCTGGGTTTTTATCCAAATGAGTTGAAACTTATGTCTACATAAAAACCTGGATATGCATGTTCATAGCATCCTTAATCATAACTGCCAAAATTTGGAAGCAACTAAGGTGTCCTTCAGTAGATGAACATATAAACAAACCATGGTACATCCAGATAATGGAGTATTATTCAGCACTAAAAAGAAATAAGCTATCATGCCATAAAAAGACAGAGGAATCTTAAATGCATGTTGCTAAGAGAAAGAAGCCAACCCGGAAAAAACTGACATATTGTATGGTTCCAATTATGACATTCTGGAAAAGGCAAAATTATAAGGACAATGAGATCAGCAGTTGCTGGGGGTCAGGGGGAGAAGCGAGGGATGAACAGGAAAAGCACAGGGGATTTTTTAGGGAAGGGAAACTATTCTGTATCATACAATCACGATGGACACATGCCATCATACATTTCTCAAAATCCAGAGAAAGCAGAACACCGAGAGTGAACCCTATTTAACTATGGACTTTAAATGGTGACATATCAATGTAGGTTCATCAATTGTAACAAATGTACCACTCCGGTGGGGGATGGTGACAGTGGGGGAGGCTGTGCTTGTGGAGAGGTAGGGCATAAATGGGAACTCTTTATTTTCTGTTCGGTTTTGCTATGAACCTAAAACTGCTCTAAAAATTTAAAAGACTGGGGCGCCTGGGTGGGTCAGTCGTTAAGCGTCTGCCTTCGGCTCAGGTCATGATCCCAGGGTCCTGGGATGGAGTCCCGCATCAGGCTCCCTCCTCAGCAGGAGGCCTGCTTCTCCCTCTCCTACTCCCCTATGCTTGTGTTCCCTCTCTTGCTGTCTTTCTACCAAATAAAAAAAAGAAATTAAAAGACTGATACCAAAAGAGAAAGACAAATGGCCAAACATTTAAGGTCCCACGGATATTACACTTGACAGAAAAGAGGTTGGCAATATTCCTGCAGGAGTCCTAGATAACAATATGTAAAACAGCTCTTTAACCTTTTCAGACTCCCCTGAAGATCTGTTTTTTTTTTAAAATATGAAATGCCTCTACAGAAAAACTGCATGTAATTTCAGTCTACCATAACTGTTCCAGAACCAAGTTAAGAAACATCAAGGAGAACAAACAAGATGACAGTCACAAGGATGCTCGGGACAAGTATCACAGTATGTAGATAAAATGACACAGCTAACTACACACAGGACCAATACAGTTGAAGTTAGGAAGTTTTGGGAAACAAAACAAGGATTGAATGGACTAGAAAAACTTTAAATTTCGAATGAAGAAAGGGTATGTGTACAAACAGGTTAGGAAGCTAGGGACTTAAAATGAGAAAGTTGTCTAATCCTAATATACATGATATGGATATGGACATACTGAGCAATGATCTTTATGACAACATTTAAGAAGAAACAATATGTGGTATCCATTAATAAACATGCAGTGTCTGTTTTACAGAACTAAGGTATATGCCTGGTTTGGGCCATGGCCAAGGTTTACATATCTGCATTGAAGAAAATACACTGGATCAAGCATCCTGAAGCCATCCTCATAGTCAGAAAGTCTAGAATCTCATTTTCTAAACATGTCTTTAGTTCCCACTGATCAGCTTAAAGACAGCATATTGCATAGACATCAAGTTCAGCCACAGTGCTGGTGAGCACGATTAAAATCCTTTCAAACTGCCTGTTCCTCAAAAACTCATTTTAAAAATGAATACAGAAATTTTGAAAAGGACAGCTGCCTCAAAATTCGGATTGTCAGATCACTCACTTGAACACTCCATCTAATCACGGTTTAAAAGCAACAGGGAGCCCTACCAGAGAGAAAGCCAAATAAGGACTGAAGGTAAGGTATTTCTTATGAGAAGTACTGTTGTCACACAAGACAGACAAGAATACACCTTAGGCCCCTAAAGTCAGGTGTGTATACCGAATTATTGCTAGGTCTCATCAACTTGTCCAAAGCTCAGGAGATGGGTACCTATGAGGGATATGATCAGACTAGGGGCGGGGATGGGGTTGAAGAACTAGTCCTTCTTTCAGAGATGTTTTAATAGTTTCCCTGTATGCAGCTGGCCACAGTTAATACAGGCCAAAGACAGGACAAGGAACGAGAGGGGCTACAAACAGAAGCATGGCTGACTCAAATCTCTCGGAGAGGAAAATCTTGTCCCCAAGATGTCTGCAGTGACACACCCTGGAACTCTGTACACTGGCAAGGCCCTACAACTAACTTATAAGAAGCAGGAGGAGAGCCAGGAGAGCCCCTGGATATCTGTTTAAGTCATGGCAAAATCACACAGGAAATCGGCAGTGTACAGGAGCTAAACCTCAAGGGTGCCCATACCATGGAATGTAAAGGAATTCAGGGCTAAGTTTAAAAAGGGCACAGCCACAGAATATGGTGAAATTGGGGGCATTTGGTGGGAAGTCAAACATTATGTGGAAGTGAGGAAAGAGATCCATGTATCTGTGTTCTCACCTGATCCACCTAACAAGCTCAAGCCCACAGTTCTATTACAATGGAAACATTCATCCTTGCTTAAAAATAAACTAAGCGAATCTCAAGGTTACCTTGCACCTGCCAAAGCCAAGCCTCTACCTCAGCAGACAGGAGTGGGACAGCAGTTCTTCAATGCAAATACACAGAGTAACATTAGCTCTCTACACAGAGAGCATTAATTTGTCCAGAAGGCCACGTGAGTAATGGTGGTGGTGATGATGGTGGGGGGGGGGGGGTAATGATAATTAACAAAAATGAACACCTGTCCATCTTCCAGTTCAGAAGGCCAAAAGGCACCGTATTCTCAAAACTGACTTTCAGGAAAATAAGTGGGAAGACCAAACAAACAAAACTTTAATCTTCAATAACCTAAAGAATCAATAATTACATTCATCTCCCAATTCCTTTCTTCCTTTATCTAGGAAAAGAACTGAAAGTAAGAGATTAAAAAAGAGCTCTTTTGGGAGGCAACATTATTAAAATAAACCTCAAATACAAATGAAGCCCTGAGAACAGCCCACAGCCAAGACACACACCTGCAGGCAGCCATGACAAACCAAGAATTAAAGTCAATTTATAATTAGCATTTATGTCCCTCTCCTGTGGATTCTGAGATCTGTTTCTGTACCTTGAAGCTATCTCTAAATACTCATCACTGACTTGTCGATCACTTAAAAAAGAGCCACAATTTAAATAATTTCAATTAAAACTGTAACTCTTAGCAAGGTCTTTGAATAAATCATAACTTTAGTTTTGTGCTTGTGGGTTAAGTACATACCGAATGGTAGGAGTTAAAAAGTAGCAGGTTTAAAGAAAAAAAATAAAAAGTAGCAGGTTAATGCAGATAGGTTCCTCATTTATCAAGCAAAGATACTCCTGGAACGTTTAGTACACAAGTATTTTACATGTACATAACACAAAGGGCCTGATCTTTGATCTCTCTTTACAGCAATGACCCAAAGGAGCTGCCCTGGGCTCTTGCTTGGTTCCTTATCTCTCACAAAAAAGTCACATCCCAACTTTGGATCGCACGTTTTCACCTGGAAAATTTAGAGCACTGGACTAGAACTTTACAGTCACTGAACTTTCGAATTCCAAGATAGCCAAATATGGTGTATTACATGGCGTTTTTCTTAGGCCTTTGTAATTCCTACCTTACCTTTACTACAGTATATTGGAACACATAGATTATAAACTCCAGGAGAAGGCAGGTCATGCCTTTTACTCACTAACACTGTTGTCACAGGGCCTGTACAGGAGTAGGAAGGTATATAGCAAATATCTGTTGCATGAATGGATATATGTAATCAGGAGCCCTTTCAGACATAAAATTCTAAAGGACACCTCTGAAATGAGAAGGTTCAATTTTGAAGACTACTGTGTCAAGTTGTTGACCTTTCCACTGTTTTATTTGACAAAAATATATTTATTTAAAAGAGAGGGGAGAGCAGTATTTTGAAATCATGATAGAGCTTTAATCACAGCCATTCCTGTAACCGGTTAAGCAAGCAAAATACATGTAATTTCCCATATTATTTGTTTCTCAAACACATTTTCAAAGAAAAAAAAAGGGCATGGGGGCAACCTAATTTGATTCGTCCTTGGTCCATTAGATTGTAGGGTACTTTCAAGGACCGTTCAGAGAAATGAAAATGAAAGCTTAAGACCAAATTTATATCACAATCTCTTATAAAACATGAAAGCAATTTAGTTCAACAGAATAGCTTTGGGCCACACCTACAGAATTCTGAGGATCTATGGATGGATATTCTTCATCCAACTGATCTCTCAAAAAGCCAAACTACCAAAGAACTTCATAGACTTTATGGTAGTGATGATAATGAAATGACGAAATGACAAAATCTGAACCATGTATAAAGGATAAGAAGGGAGGAAAAACAACTGCATATCCACAACATTTCCAGGTCACAGCCTGAGTTTAGTATTAATATAACTAGGGCTGTTATGTAAGGCTATTTTGCATAATTATCATATGATCCCACCCACTATTCCACATGGCCAATCATAAATTCACAAAGAGCTGTAATAAATACCCTGCCTCTGGAAATAAGCTCTTAAATGACCCCCATCGCTCTCATGACAGAATTCCAGGTAGTTACAAAAAGCTTCTATGCACCCCAGAAAGACAACATCGCCGTCTGGGCAAGTCCAGCTAATGCACCCAGAAGACAAAAGTAAGTAGAACAAACTATTTTACGCAGCTTAAATAAGAGCATGGACTCAAGCCACCAGGCTGCAAGGTTTGGTTCCCAGCAATTCTACATAAGAGCTGTGTGAACTTGGATTAAGTTACCCAACTCCTCTATGCTTCAGTTTAACATGGATAACTCTGCCTATCTCACAGTTATAGGAAGAAATGCATTAATAAACACAAGGCATTTAGAACAGGGCCAGACTCAGAGTAAGCTCTATGTGTCAGTTATGTTTAGATAAACATGTACTGATTTTCTCGGAGGAGAGCCTGGCACAAAGTCAGTGCTAAATAAGTGTATGTGAGATAAATAAGTACATGAATACATACATATATGCATAAATAAGATGCATGTTGACTTAAATCATTAGACTACTGAAATCATTAAGTAGAAAGACTCAATTAAATACACTTTTCTCCTTAAGAAGCCACAGCAAACAAGAATATGTACTTCATACATATTCATCCCAACTTAGAGATAAGTAGGGCTTATTTTAAAGAATGATACACTATTTAGTATTTATTTACACATTTTCTAGATTAATTTTGTAGGTACTAGTTATTGAAGATTTTATTTACCAAAGATAATTAAAGCAGAGTGTGGGGAATAATCTCAATTAATTAATAGGTTAACTATAGATACTTTAAGAGGATACTCCTTGCCTTACTAAATTAGGAAGACAATGAACAAAGAGACCAAGTCTCTATTTGTCTGGACAAAATAGTACCTTCCGTAATACTCCTCAATATTTATGTATGCTTAATCTTTCTTCCCTGCTAAAAAGCACCTTATGTATTAATTTAAAAATATATACATCTCATATTTTTACATTTTCAAACAAATTTTAATTACCCATTCACACAGATATAGGATGAGCTTCAAAGCAAACTGCTGAGGAGGCACCTCTTGGTCCTGCTTCTGGGCACGCTCTCAGCTTACCTCCCAGCCAAGCTAGCTACTCAGATACAAGCACTTGTGGAGCCACTCCACCCCCACAAGAGGACATCAAACTTACCTCCTCCTAGACAGCACGGGGTCACAAAAAGACCATGAGTCACAACTAAGAGCAACATATGTACATTCATATTTTCTAGTAGCAACGTTAAAAAAGGGGAAAACAGATGAAATTATTTTTAATAACATTTCCTATTTAACTAAAAATATACAAAACATCTTATCAACAAATAACCAATATGAAAAAGACAGATTATTTTTTTTTAAAGATTTTATTTATGTGACAGAGACGCAGCGAGAGAGGGAACACAAGCAGGGGGAATGGGAGAGGGAGAAGCAGGCCTCCCGCAGAGCAGGGAGCCTGATGCGGGGCTCGATCCCAGAACCCTGGGATCATGACCCGAGCCGAAAGCAGACGCTTAACGACTGAGCCACCCAGGGGCGCCGAGATTATTTTTACTTTGATATGAAGTCACTGAAATCCGGTGTGCATTCTGCAGGTCCAGCACATCTCCATCTGGACCATGCACCTTTCAAGTGCTTGGGAGCCACATGCGGCTCTAGTCACCACACTGGACTGCAGACACCTAGACTCTCTCTCTTAAGGCACAAGAGTCTTAGCCTCATCCTCAATTACATGATCCTACCTATTGTGATTCTAACTTTCTCCATTTCTTCCTGGGAGCTTTGTTATCTTCTATTTTATGAATCCCTGTAAACACTCTGAAACCAAATAGGAACAAACATGGTATGAAAAACAAAATGTTTATCCTTCATTTTCTTTTAAAAAATCTGTTACCTGAATAGACCAGAAAGCTTTGGAACTTTCAGTTCCTAAAAACAATTTCGGATGTGAGACTAAATTTGTACAAAGGGAAAAACCTTTAATTTATGACTATCACTGTAAAATATATTCCGTTCTGTATTTGATGAAGATACTTTTCAATCACTTCTATCATTTCAATGGCCGAGTTTTATTTATCCTTGATTTGCTGACATAATTCTGGAATTCTTTACCTTAGTGGTTGGAATTTATTCTACTAGATTGATGGTGACTAGAAATTCAGGTTAAGGAAATATCTGCTTTTGTAGTGGTGATTAATACTTCTGTTGAGTATTGATTGATATTACCAGGAAAAAAAATGAGCAACTGGTAGATGTGAACTATTTAATTATATAACCACAATCAAAAAGCTGAAATTTATGTTTCATTAGGGTATCGCTGAGCTCAGATCTTTCTTAAAAAAATTTTTACAGAAGGCCAAACTGGATAACCTAAGCAATTTTACAGATAATGGACAAAAAATTATACATCTACACTGCAAAGATAAGGAAACAAACAAATCCTCCCTTCCTACCTCTCCAATCCAGCCTAGCTGTACTGCATAACATCCCTCCCTGCCACTTTGAAATCACTGTAATTAGGTGCTAAGGCTGGTTGTTTATTCACATACATTTATGTTGCTCTCCCCTATCTACAATCACCCTTCCCAACTCCTCCACAGAGTTAGAACTATTCTGAGCATATTCCAGTTTGATCAATGGAATGTTAACCTATAGTGCTTACAAACCGCTGTAAGCACAGAGACAAGGAGCATTTTTATTTGATGTATTTCTGACAAAATGAACTCCTTACCCCCCACCACCCTGCTGGATGGGCAGATGCTTTTATCTGTTTTGAGAGGAAAAGCAGAAATCCAGCTTAACACAGGGCCTGTGGAGATGCTGAGAGTCTCTACTGACATTAAGCATCCGTTTAAGTGGACATCACTGCTTCCTGGTAAGCATTCAGTTTGGTAAATATTTAATTAAAAGCATACACAGGCATGAGATCCACAACTACATGTGAAAACATTTTATATAAGGACCCATTAGAGACTGGTAAAGATCTCTAGAAGTAGTGGCTTGACAACCATAACATTAAAATGGTCTCAAAATATTCCTTAGTTTATGTATGCGGTAAATAACGGCACATATACAGTTTTGAAAATACAGTTTTGACAACTGAAAATATTTCAAGTAAATCTGATGGGGACCACAGAAAAACGGAGACCACTATATGAAAATAACCTCACAGCTGCCAGTATTTTCATTAATCCTCTAGAATCTTCAGCCCTTACAAGCATGCAAATGTATGTAAAAAGTATAATCTGTGTTTGCACGAATGCTCCATCATCTTATTCATTACTATATCACGATATAACTCATCCCAATACCTAATTGTAATACCACAGTGTCCCTAACGAAGAATGCTGAGGCCCCACAAGTAATACCGGAAACTGTCCCCAGTGTCTACCCCTGGTTCTTCTTACTCCTCATCAGAGCTACCATCTCCCACTGCTTTCTTCTAGAGGATGGAAGTTGCATGAGGGTCTTTTTTTCTCCCCTGTACAAGTGTCAGTCACAGGCATCTGTGTCCAAAATTTCCAAGGTCAGCAGCAGTCAGGGGAAATTAAATCATTTCGTCCAGAACTCTCCCTGGAGGAGTTCCAGCCACACAAGCAGCACAAATAGACAGAGATCCTTATGCCTTTGTGTAGAAGACACACAATGTCACTCAGTTTTTAAAACAACAGCAGTAATAAAACTGAAAGGCTCAGGGATATGAAGAAAGAGGATTTGCTTAATGGCATCCGAGAAGAAGAATTACTGGGGGAAAAGGAGATATTATTAAGACATGGATAAAAACAAAAGGTTATATTTTCTCTGCAAATATATGCCAGTCTATGAAGAAAATGTCTCCACTCACCAACAGGACAAACGACAGAACCTAAGCAATAAAGTGGGGGCTAACGTATTCACCTTGTCAAGTGTTCCAATAAATCCTTATTGCTCTGGGGGCTAGGTATTGCTTGGGTGAGCAAAGCCCGTATAGAAAAGCCATCCCGCATTCACTACCGTTCAAAGCACACCCATTTCTCCAGCATGCCCGTGAGCTGGCATTTAGACAAAGGAAATACATATTGAGGTAAATTAACTAAAGGCCAAAGTTAGAATGGTGAACTGAACTAAAAGAAGTGTATTATGACCTCCAAGAAGAATTATGAAGAAAAATATAATAATTCTTAAGGAATGCCTGCCAATGGCACAAAGAAAAATAGCCAAAGGATACAGCTCTTCTGTATTTATAATATAAATTATTCTTGGTTTTGATGCTAAGAAAAGATTCCAAAATAAACAGATGTTAACATCATAGGTCTTTCTTCCTTTAGAAATATCACCATCTCCCTCTATTTCACAGAGAAGATAGAGGCCTATTAAATGAAACCAAGTCCCTTGATCAAAGGCACAGAGCAATAACACCTAAGGTCAATGCCTGAAACGACACACAGAGACTCATCAAAGACCATCCTGCATTGCATCTGTGTCTACCTCCAAATCCAGGTCTCTTGGTTTGTATGCAGCCACTGTTTAAAAAAACAAAAACAAAAATAAAACAAAACAACAACAAAAAATAGTTTATATGCATATCGGCAGCTCTCCAGCCCACAAATACATATTTGGAAACCAGGTGAACATAAAAATGGATGATAAACCTAGGTCAAATGCATTATTTGCATACCTAACTGCCTAAATTCATGCAGCTAAGCTTTGGGCAGCTATATAGACAAGTCTTCGAGACTCCTAGTGCCCCAGTCTCCCCTGCTAACTTATCATAGACATGAAGTAAAAAATTGCTGAGGTTCTTCAAAAACTTAAAAACAGAACTACTATAAGAACCAGCAATTCTACTTCTGGATATCTTCAATTGAAGGGGTGCCTGGGTGGCGCAGTCAATTAAGCGTTTAACTCTCGGTTTCGGCTCAGGTTGTGATCTCAGAGTTGTTGGATCAAGTCCCGTGTCTGGCTCCCCACTCAGCATGGAGTCTGCTGAAGTTTTTCTCTCTGCCTCTCCCTCTGTCCCTCCCCCTGCTCTGCACACTCTCTCTCTGTAAAAAATAAATAAATTATTTAAAAAAGAAAAGAATTAAAAGCAGGGTGTCAGAGATATTTGTATCTCATGTTCACAGTAGCACTACTCACAATAACCAAAAAGTGGAAGCAACCAAAAAGTCCACTGATGGATAAATGGATAAACAAAATGTGGTATATTCATACAATAGGATATTAGTCGTCTTAAAAAGGAAGGACACTATGACACATGCTATTACTTGGATGAAACCCAAGGACATTACACTAAGTGAAATAAGCCAGTCACAAAAAGAAATACTGTATGAATCCATTTAAATGGGGTATGTAGAGTAGTCAAGCTCAAAGAAATAAAGCAGAATATTGGCTGATAGGGGCTAGAGAGAGAAGGGAATGGAGAGATGTTGTTAAATGGGTACACCATTTGTTTTGCAAGACAGAAAAGTTCTGGAATTTAGTAGTGTTGAGTATATTACCATGCAACCACACAGTACACTTAAAAATGGTTGTGATTATAAATTTTTTATAATGTGTATTTTACCACCATTAAACATGGGTTTTTTGTTTGTTTTTTTGCTTAGGATTTTCTACCCACACACATTCCATTAGGCAATAACTTGGCAGCACGAGCCAGGCAAAGGTCAGACAACTCTTATCTCAGACCTAGCCAACTCCAGAATCTCAAAAGGATACTTCCATCACATTCCCAGAAAACAGAGGTTTACCCAAAGGCAATAATAATGAGAAGTTATGTCCAATAACCCATTAAATAAAGGAGCAGTCTCAGACAGTCGTGGAGGACAAATTATTCCACCCCTCTCAGGATATGAAATACCTTTATGTATTTTTCTGATTCCTACAAAGAAAAGCCAATTCAAGCTGCATGTCTAGGTACCACAAGTCTAACTGTTACCTGCTTCACCATTTCTCAGCAGCACAGAGTAAGACAGAGTAATCGACAGCTCATTGACTTCTTATAAAATTGTCAAATAATTTTGGATGTGTTATGCTCAGACACATTTCCTCCAGGAGGAACAGACCTCCCTTAGAGATGTGTCAAGCGTAGATGTAGATTCTGGGGGAATTTTCATTGCATCCCACTACAATTTTTCCACCTCCGTCTGGTTCTCCAGTTGAATCTAATCACTACTGCCCATGCTTTTGTCTAATGAGCCTTCAATTTTCATGTGCTTCTCTAAGTGCTATTTTCCCACTGTTGGCAGACACCTAAATTGGTGTAACATCTTTGGAGGTCAAACTGACAACTGTACTAACGCTTATTATGTAGATGTCTTTTGACCCAGCAATTCCACTTTAAGGAATTTAGTCATAGAAACAAAGATGTATGTGCAAGGCCTCTGTCCTTTGCACTCATGGTAGTTTAGCACAAAAGCATAATTACAAGTTGTGGTTTATCTCTCATAGCAGCCCATGAGTTCCAAGTTGGTAGTGGCCATGGCTCTTTTTTTCCACTAGTATATTACCAGCACGTCTCAGTAAATATCCCATAGCTGTTGAAAACAATGGAGATCTATATACTCTGCTTTGGAAACATGGCCAAACAAGAAAGCAAATGTGCAATGGTACATAAATATAATTCTATTTGGGGAAATTCAGGACACAGATAGAAAGATAATCCAGAGGAATATACCTAACAAACTGTAGGAATATACCTACAATTATAGGGTACATTCAGTTTTTCACACCATAAATTTCTGAGATTAAAATTTGTAAGTTACATTTGGAAGAGGAAAAATAAGATTAAATTTAGGAAATGGTTAGTTGCGATAAAATATATAAAAGATAACATGCACCTTTACTAAGAGCAACAACAACAACAAACTGGCCTGCTCAAACCAGACACTTCAATGCTGAATATATATTACATCACACTAGTTCCCAGGCTGTGGCCAGTGTCACTGTTCAGTAGTGTCTGCCAACCAATAAGGATTATGCAGGGCAGGCTAAACACTGTTAGAAGGACACGATCATGAGGGCTTCCGGGTGCCCAGTGGTGTACTGTTTCCATGGCAGGTGGGCATCACTATCTGCAAATGAACTGCCAATCTTGCTGTGAGCTGGTAATGATGCAGCTGCCACCACCTGCCTGCCATATGTCTTCTCTACTTGTCACGTAACAAGGAACTGCATTTTGGCACGCCGGTCACTGACAAGTCTGATGCTACTGGTTTATGTTTGTTATACCTAGCTGCAGCCCTTCATATAGCTGAGGAACAGTGGATGAAAGACACAAAATATCACTCTACCAACTGACCATTCACTAAGCTCCAGTATTTTGCGGCAGGCTAACCCGTTCTTTTTTTTAGTTCTAAGGCCAACAGCTACTAATGTCTGAAGGGCTATGCCCCATCCCTAATTCATGCCCTGATCCTGCTTCCCACTGGTAGAGCAGACAAGGAGCACACATTTCCCATTGCAACAAACTGACTTCATTCTGTCTCCCTAAATCATCACAGGATAGCCAATAAAACCTGATGTCAACCCATGGAGTTTCCTTTTTTAGTATAATGTACTGCAGAGCTCAGCGAAGGCTGTGACATCAAGAGCCAAGAATTAGTGCTAATGAAACACTGTCTCATAGCAGCAAATAATCCGAAAATACTCAAATATGGGAAGATATTTGTTTGGTGTACCAATAAACTGCCACCAGTCACTGCACTACTATACCTCTAACTCATACATTCAAGTCTGTATCTAACAGAGAATCTCAAAATATAAGGCTTGCTATCTACACCTAGGCAACAATCTAGTTAACTAGTTTCCAAAAAGGAGAGCCGGAGATTCTCAAAACCAAGTTTAGATAAAACATGGTGAACATACAAAAGTGAATGGAATCAATCACACATGCTAACCAAATGTCTTGCATTCCCACTAAAAACGGGAACTTATAGGTATCCTATAGCACTTTCCATGAATTATCAAGTCACTGGGCAAGTATGTATTTCCCTTAATGAGAGGACTCCTCATACATTTCAGAGGCCACCCCTACTACCCACTATTTAACTCACTGGGTCAAATGCCAACCAGCAACAGCATCAAGAAACAAATACCAAGTGCTTCTCGTGATTCATTCAGCAGCCATTCCACCAACATGCAGATGTACCTTTTCATCTTTGAGATAAAATTTATATAAAATTCACCAGTGTAACCATTTTAAAGTATACCAATTTAGTGGGTTTTAGTATATTCACAACGCTGTAAACCATCACCATTATCTAATTCCAGAACACTTTCATCACCCAAAAAGAAACCTTTTATCCATTAAACAGTCACTCCCCATTCCCCCATTCCCCCCTTCCCCCAGGCTCCGGGGAACCATTAATCTACTATCTCCTTGCATTTGCCTATTCTGGACATTTCACATAAATGGAAACATACAGTAAGTGGTCTTTTGTGTCTTCTCTCACATGGTCTAATGCTTGTAATGTTCATCCAGGTTGTTCCACAGATCAGCACTTGATGTCCTTTTATGGCAGAGTATGTGTGCTATGTGTGTATACCATATTTCATTTGTCCGTGAAGATATACTTTTGAGACCAAAGCCATAATAAGAGAAAGTGCATGGAGAACCACTTTAATAAGATCTTATTATAATAGCAATAATCTTATTTTTATAATACCATAAAGTGCCTTGAGAATGAGTTGAGAGAGCAACTGATGGCATACGCAGAAGATTTATCATTAACAAACACAAGTAAGCCCTCAGAATCAAATCGTATAAGATAACTATTTTAATCTCTTAATCTATCCAGTTCAGAGAACCTCAACCAAATCCATCTTTTTTAAAAAGCCACTGTTTCGTAAGAAGGAAGAAGTCTTTTGGTGCCTAAGTTTCAGGGGATGGTCCAAATAATAAACTAATCAAGCAGCTACTTCACAGGAATGCAAACTTCCTCACAATGGGTCCTCTGGTTAGGACAAACTGCACAGCACCACTGTTTAGGATCCAAAAAATGATACAGAGTATATAAAGATTCTTCCAAAAATTACAATCCCTATAATAGGCTTTTACCCTCTCACCAGCTGTGTGTGCCATCTAGTTTTCTTGCACACACTCAACTCACTTAAAACGAACTGGACTATATTTCTGGATTCAAGGACTCCTCATCTTCATTACTCAGCCCGTTTGACGACATCCGTGGTACACAGAGAGATGCACCCCTCTCTGATGTGTCACGTGTGGTGTTTCTATGTGATTCTCTCCTACCGGCTGACCCGTAGCTCTCCTGCCTCCACCTCTTAGAGTCCACAAGGGAAAACTAACGAGAAATTCTTCCACAGCATAGTAGTGTAGGAATAAACAGAAACACCCAGTGAACTCTCCGTAATTTAGCATGGGAAGAATTTTTGTTCTTGTGCTATTAAAAAAAAGTCTCTCTCTGCTCATGAGATGTCATCTCAAAAACAGGACACAGTTGGTTTACTCAGATAATTTTTTGAGTTATAAATTAATCTGTTCATTGAACGACCAGCCTAAGAAGACAGTAATGATATTTAAAATATTCTGTCAAATACAGAATTACCACACAAGTTCAGGCAATTTCATGGGAAATAAGAACGAAGCCAAAACTTCTAGCAGCTCCTGACACAACCACCGAGATGACACTAGAAAATCAGCAATAGAGGTTTATTGCAATAAAACTTTATTGCAACCACTGGCCAAGATTTTCATGCAAACTATCCTAAGGAGAGACTTCTCAAACAATCTCAAAAGAATCATCTAAAGCCCAATCACTTAAAGAGTACCTCTCAGAACAACCACTAGGTATAGGAAATAGAAATCAAACTTAGTATATTAGAAAAAGAGCAAGCAAAATTGCTACATATATATGTACACACACACACACACACACACACACACACGAAATCAAACCAAACAGTAACACATTAAATATATTAAAGAACAACACTGAAATTTCAGGTTAATTAAGTGCTGAAATAGAAAGGATTGGTCCATAATAAGATCCTTATTTTCACTGTAAAAGATAAACCAGTATGCATAGGTAGGTTTAGTTTAAATAAAGTGATGCATTTATAAATATAATCTGCAAAAGAAATGGTTATAACCAACAGAAGGTTATAAATTGAAATGTTTTATCTTATCTAATGAAGTGAGTATTCTTAGTGACTGACATCTGCTAAAATTCCTGCAAGTAAACATCAAGATAAACATAATTTAGCAACGAAATCAATAAAATATTCAATGATAAGTATGGGATTCAAAAGTCTTAAAAAAAATCCCATAATTAATAAGAAATAGTGCACGTTTGAGATACTCTGATCTGGAGCAAACAGGGAGAACAGAGGTGAATTAACTGGTATTGATCTAACAGGCAACTCCCAAATCTGAAAAGAATGAATATAACAAATTTTTACTAATTCCACAATTTATTAGTAATTGATCAATATCTGAAAGCAAGAGCCCCACCCCTTTCTTCATTTTTGCTTCTCTTGAACATTGGGAGAATACTTTTTTTAGCTGCTTGGAAGCGGCTGGGCTGTGGAGCAGAAGGAAGACACAGGAACATCAACAACAGTTACTCAGACAGGTTAAATAATATGTCCCCAAATTATGCAATAGTGGCCTTCTGCAATATAAAATGGCAAAGTCATACAATCTGGAATTAGGCTAGCTTACAAAGAGTAGAAAGAGAAAATATATCTGTATAGTAAGTTACTTCTTTAAATGATTAAGATTTATATTTATTATATAAAGATTCATTTTTTAAATTCCAACTCTTAATTAGATGATTGAGCTTTTAAGTGATAAAGTAAAAGGAATGCCATTTAAAATGAGAAGGAAACGGACCACAGTTATCCCATAAGGCAAACACATGACACTATACAAGAGAAAGCAGATTCAGTGGAGTTATATGAATTCTCCAAATTTAAACAGCAATTCAATGAAAGTGTTACAACGAGATCCTAAATATCAGAGCAAATAAAATCTGAGAGTCCAAGAAAAGGAATCCACAGTAACACGAAGCCATTTCAGTAAATTAAGCCTGTTACATGCCTAGAGAGAATGACAGTCTAGGAGGGTCAGCCCTGAAATCTCCCAAGTCTGAGTCATTTAAGAAGCTACTCTTAAAATAAATGGATGATACAAAGCAGGTGGCTGAAGGGTAGTTCATGAGATGGCTAAGAGAGCGAGGCCTCCAGCTTCTGTTATTGACTGGTTCCTCCCAACCTACCCGGCTTAAGCTATCCCCACTAATCTATAATACAAGAAAAGCAAAAATAAAATTATAGAGACTATTTTGTTGCTACGTTGTTTTTAAATAATGAAGAGGATAATGGAAGGCTAAAAAATTAAGCACTAGGGACGCCTGGGTGGCTCAGTTGGTTAAGCGTCTGCCTTTCGCTCAGGTCATGGTCCGGGGGTCCTGGGATGGAGCCCTGCTCAGCGGGGAGCCTGCTTCTCCCTCTGCCTCTGCCACTCCCCCTGCTTGTGCTCACTCGCTCTCTCTGACAAATAAATATAAGTCAAATCTTAAAAAAAAATTAAGCATTAGAACCAGGCTAAAAGAAATGTAAGAAAAAAAGGAATAAAATGCAAATTTACCATTAGAGAATTAAAATCCCAGGAAACACAAAGTTGACTTTCTGAGTGAGATGAAATGCACATGACTAAGGTGGGGGGGGAAACTAGTACACTTCTTAAGTGACCAAATTCTACCTAAAAAAAATACTCAATACCATCAATTAATAGACAGGGAATGACTCTTTTAAACTTTAGATCCTCCCAGGTGTGATTCTGTATGCTCAGGGCATCTATTTGATTCTATTATACAGTACAGCCTGTTTACTAAAACATAAAACCACACTGCCATAGGTCTAAAAAATTAAGATGAATCAACTGGCGTAATAAATTATCATACAATCATGGAATTAAATGACAGTCATTGAAATTACTACATTAGAAGTTCACTGAAGGGCAACCGTCTTGGGGCATCCTCCCTCCTTGGGAGCTTTGTACTATCACTTTTGCTATTGCTCAATAAACCTTGCTTTGCTGCCCACAAAAAAAAAAAAAAGTTAATTGAAGGATTTGGGGAGCTGTTTGGGTTACACAGTAAATTGAAAAAAATAAGGTCATACAGACTGATTCCAGTAGAAACACATATAAGTTAAAAAAAAGGTTTACAGTAATTTGAAATACTTTTATTTTTTCTTTATACTTTCCAAACATATAATGAACATACACTGCTTTTATAACCAGGAAAAAGAGTAACAAAAGAAGAAAAACAAGAGATCATCATAGTTAAGGTATAATCTAAGGTAACGTTAGTTACATTTCTGAAAGGCAGTAAGCTGTATGTCACCAGTAACGGGAGACTGGATTCAGTGCTATGTTCCTAACTTCTTATTTTCAAAAATAACTGACAAATCAATGGTAACTGTAGAACGTACTCCCCCTCCCCCGCCCAAAACACAGATAAAAAATTTGGCAAATCACAAGCTAAGATGGAAGTCAACGGGGTTATTCACTAGAGGTTTGAAAAGCTTTCAAATTTATGAAACTAAAGGAACAGGATGATAAACCTCACCAAGACGGTGAGGGCTCCCCGGAACGAAGACACTCCGTTCCTCATTTTTTAAAGCAAACTTAAATAAAAACGGGAATGCATGAAGAGATTTCTATCTGTGGAAACTACAAAGGAATCCATCCTTTCCTAGCAGTGGGAATGCCAGTTCTACCAGAGTAACAATAAAGCCAGATGAAGTGATTAACACAGTGAAAATGAATAAAGATGGGAATTCACATTCTTGGCTCTCTAGCCAAAGGGAAAAACCCAAGTTGGTTTAGTCCTTAAAAGAAAAAGGCTTAGGAAGTTTCAGATAACATGAAGGCAATCTCAGAGGTGGCATCTAACACTTGTTCTGTGTCCAACGACCAAGGAGAGAAATAGATTTAATTACATTGGGGAACTTAGCTTAGATGTTTATAAAAACAAAGTAAAACCTCACTACTTTCCTAAAAATGAAGCTTTCTATAACTACCTTTCTATGACAAATTCAAACTTTCTATAACTAACTTTCTATGACAAATTCAAATTCAAAAAAATAATTTTTATGGGACAACAAATGACAATAATGCTGAGGATATAAATAAAATCTGGTCATTTATTTCAATTAAAATTTAGGTTAATATGCTCTTAATTGTAAAAAGGACATCATTATGGATCAGTGGTAACACAAGTGACACTATGGAAAAATGACGGTATAATATAACACTGTATCTGTAGAACCAGTTTGCCTACATTAAAAATAAAATAAAATAAATAAAGCAGCATTTCTACTTCATTTTGTTTGCAATATACCCCATACTTAGCACCAGGGTAAATCCTTAATTGTTTAAGTGCTAAGATATGAGGAACCAAAAATCATTCTATAATACAAATCATAACAAAACTCTCACCTGAAGTATATCCAGTGCAGTACTGTAAACAAACTGTACTGCCTATGGACTTAGAAACAAACCTGCTTCACAGCATTACCTCAAATTTAATGAATATCTGAATTAACTACTCTTCAACAGTCCAGCCTTTAAGAGTAAATGTGTCAAAGCTGCAAATAAATACTATTTTGAAATATTTAGTTAATTGAACTTTCATTTGGGGTGCTAGAAAGCAGGGTAGCGAATGTTTATTTCTAACTAATGATCAAACAGTATGATTGGATAGGTAAGTTTAGGAGGAGACACCTCAATTCTGAGCTTCAAGTCTGGGATTTCAGAAAAAAGGGGGTGGGGGAATTGCTGGATGGGGCATACTTGGCTCTTTATTTCCCTTCCTTTGGGTCACAGTAAATTAAATTCTCTCAGATCTCCTGCCAGTTCCCATAGGAACTCTATCAGGCTGTGAAAAATGTACCAGAATTCTCAAAAAAGAAGGAAAACAGGATGTTAAGAGTTCTCTCCAAGCTCTTCCTTACCCAGGCCCACTCCCACTTTCTCTCTAAACTGGGCAACCCAAGTCAGGGCCAATAAGCACTTGGGAGATCAAAAAGACAATCTTAAGAAGAAGGGCAAACAACAGACTATAATCTTATTAGACTGGTTTTGAAGGCAACAGGACCTAAGGAAAATAAAAGTGCTGGCTACTGTCCCTCCTAAGGATTCCTCTCTATTCCTCCCCCCGTCCCCCCCACCCCAGTGCTTCTTTTTCGGTTCCCTTTCTCTATCAACCTTATCAGGACATAGAATAGAACTAGGTCATTTTATTTGTCATAGTATATACTGCTCCCTGTTCTTAATTTTCCCAAGCCCTGACTCAGTAGTTTGCTATTATTGATTGAGTTCTTACGATATGCCAAGCATTGCACTAAATGCTTAACATACATTACCTCACTTAATACTCATCATGACAGGCCTGAGTTAGGTAATGCTACCCCAGAGATTCAAACCCATGTCTGTTTGGTTCCAAAGTCCATATGCTAAACCGCTCCAAATAGCCAGCATTAGGATATTGATTAAACATTCACTTGATAGTAAATGATAAAAGTACCTCATGTAGAAGTCTAATGACACAGGGAAACCATCATAGTGAAGGTTACAAAACAGTAAGTACCATATAATTACTAGCTAAGTTGAAAATTATGCAAATACCCAAATACATAAAAAGAAGATTGGAATATATACACTCAAGTATTAACAGATGCTACCGCTGGGTGGTTGTTTCCTTTTGCTTTAGTTTTTTTTTTCCAAAAAAAATTTTTTTTAGAATAGAACAATTAGTGTTGCTTTTGTGACAACATGGGCCGTAAATGTTATTTGTAATGCAACAGCAAAAACAAAATTCAGTATCAAAACCAAGATAGAAGGGACAAGATCACCAATATTAGCAGAATTCACAATTACATTTTCAAGCAGGAAAATTATGGCCACATAGAAAACTAGGATGAAATTTCACTGGAAAAGTATAAGCTTTCCCTAAATTGTGCAGATCAACAACAGCAATCATTTAGTACTTTTAAGCATGTTAAAAGTGAAATACAAACGCAAAGATACTATTTTTGGTCATACATACAAAATTTTAACTGTTTGTGTAAAAAGGGAGAAGTATATCCACCTACCCATAAACATCTGCCTATATTGGCCTAAGATATCTCCGGGAAGAATCACAAGGAAGTAGTAAAAACAGTTGTTTGAGAAGAAAGTGAATCAGCAAAGGACCAGGGTAGGGTAAAGGGAGCTCTCCAACTGTATACCCTTTATTATCATTTGAGTTTTGAACCAAATGAAACAATTACCTACTCAAAATAATTAAAATAAAATGTGAATACTGCACCAAAGAGAGAAAAACTTAAATGAATAATACTAGTTTTCTAGTAAATAAAAGTGTCCAAAAGATAAAAGATATGTGAACTAATTTAAATGTCTGCCTATTTTATACAATAGTCTGTCAAAAAATATCCCAGGTTTCCATATTGGTTTTCTTGCCAAATGATTTTAAAGTGTCTATTTCAGCAAATGAAGCAACCAAAGCATTTAGTTTCTTGATTTGACTGTGAAAATCCTTAGGAGAAAATATAAAAAGAATCACTGCTTTATCCATATATGTGCTTTCTAAAAATGATATCTACATCTATTTTTTTTAAAGTAAGGAACTTGTTATGTTAAATAAAACCACAAAAATGTTTTAGATTCTGTCTTCCTGTTTAAAAATTAAATTTAAAAAATCCTATAAGTAAAAGTATCTTTGCTTTGTCATGGAAATCGCATCAATGCAGAGCGCAGTCTCTGAAGGAAGGGGAAAAAAAGGAGGACCCAAGCCATCAACGCTGCACTACTACACATCACCCTGGACACACAGGATGGGGGGGGGCAGGGATGCTGACATGGAGTCAAGGAAGAAACAAACCTGAATGTGAATTCCAGGAGGCTGTGCCATGCAAGGAAAACAGGCTTGGATGACTCTGAAGTCATCCAAATTGTTACTCTTCTTTTAGCCGATACAATTTTCAAGCACCTCACATGGTACTTGTACTTAGGGTAACACCAAGCTGAGGTGTCATCAGAGCACCTAGCAAGGACATCCATACCCTGGCCCATCAGCTAGATAGAATCCTTCAGGGAAGGGAAATCCAGACAAAAAAAAGTAACTGACAGTTGCTTCCTCCTTCATATTTTCTCTATTCCAAAAACAGTAAGAAATGACAGTTAAAGCACTCAGGGGTCTTAAATATACCACAGTATTATCTATCCTGGAAAATTCTGTGTTCATCCAAGAGGACCCAAGCCCGAGGAGAAATTGGAACCATCAAGCAAACTAAGTAGGACCTTCTTCAGAGAGAAGTGAATGTTCTATCAGCTTGGTACTGAACCAAGTTTCATGCTGCTGAGAGGAAGAACAGAAACAAGAAAAAATGACATTTAGCAAATCACTTTTTTCCTCTTAAGGCCAGAAAGGTCCCAGGGATCCACTGCAACAGCCAAGTCAGACAGTACGGCAGATGGGGTGTGTGTACTGGAAAATGAGAGCTACTATAAGCTAAGAATGTTGAAGGTCTAATCACCTGTGAGGAAGGGGAAGGAAAATGGAAGGCAGAGAGATGGAAGGGAAAAGGAAGAATAAACTGAGGGAGGGAGGAAAACAACAAGGAGGGTTGAGAGAGAGAAGGAAAGGAAGGGGGGCTTTGTGTCTGTAAAATGTCAATACCACTTTCACTCTCTCAGTCGTAGAGAAAATAGTTAAGTCTACTTAGACTTAGTGATCCTGTTACCATTTTCCCTTTGGAAAGCTATGATTAGTGACCACCAAACCAGAAAAACTGAAGAGCAGCAACACGATCCATCTTTGTCTTTCATCTTCAAAAACTTCATACATGGAGAATTCAAACCACATGCAGCTGTTCTTCCACATAGCTGGCAACGCCACTGGCAAGAAGAGAAACTGGTGGACAACGTGGAAGTGTGGAAAAGTGCCCGGCTGATGTCAAGGAATCAAGCATTCTGATGGATTTGGCTTCTAAAGCCATCATTTTAAAATTTAGTGAATTGATGAATAATGGAAGGAAACAAACACCAGCTCTCAAAAGGGTGAAAATCATTTGAAGACATAGGTCCTAGGAAAGGAGAAAAGAGGCCCTTGCCCCAAAGGAAACTAGACTGTAACCCCAACTGTAACAATTTAAACATTTCAGAGGAAAAGATATAAAAGATGCTCTGCCTACAACTCAGTAGCAGAAGCACAAGTAGGAAAAGAATGAATTGAATCTCCTAGCCTTCTCTTGAGGACGGAGAAAACTGGTGAATAAGAGACCATTGGAGCCGCTTCACAGAGGTGGTAAAGAACTACTATAGTTCCCCCAACAATCTTCTCACATTCAATGCTCTTAGTAAGTATAAAGAACCACCCAGTGGTCAGACGACTCAGGTGTGTGTGTGTGTATCACACACTTACACACCTACCCTCCTCAAATCTTATCATTTTATCTACCACAGGTATTCACATTCATTGACATTTGAAATAAACTTTTGGTAGCAAAAGATTAAACTTTCAGAAATGAAAAAGGATTAGGTAGGTCAATTAGTGCTAACAGGGCAAAACATCTTCACTACTAGGTTAAGGAACCAGATCTCTGGGATTGCCAGTCCACTCCCCTTTCACAGATAAGGAAAATAAGGACTAATATTAAAGAACCCATCCAAGGTCATGGAGTTAGGACAAGATGCACTTCAGGTCTGGGGGTCCAGGCACCCAGGGTTTTTCTGCCTTCCACCTATCCTGTGAGGTGAAGCCAGCTTCTTTACGGTGGCCCTCCCAGAGTCTCTACTAGGAGAAATACACATTTGTCAGTAAATGTTGTTTGAGTCTGATTAGAGATATTAGGATGACTAATTGAGGCCTTCTGGATTTTGTTTTTTTTTTAAGATTATCTTTTTAGAGGATGGAAAATAGATTCCTTCACATTTCACAATTTAAGAAAACAAGGAACACTGAAAGAAAGGAATTCATCCCTAGTGTAAGAATATGAACATATACAATCTTCAGCTGCCTATCTTCCTCCTGCCTCTGAGGTCACAGAAATGTCCTACCTCTTCACTGTAATGTGGGCTGATAAACTGTGGACAAGGCTGGAAGTCCGCATTTGAGATACTAGTTTGTATTTCCATCCTAAGGAACTTAAAACAGTTCTTTTCTGCCCCGTCCAAAAGTTACTCCTAACACAGTGCTCTGCTTCCATTCCTTTACTATCACACTGGAAGAATCATGACTGTCAAAACACTGTACCC
Source organism: Callorhinus ursinus (assembly GCF_003265705.2). NCBI lineage: Eukaryota > Metazoa > Chordata > Mammalia > Carnivora > Otariidae > Callorhinus > Callorhinus ursinus. The sequence goes on along the minus strand of NW_027397074.1, from coordinate 67,546,314 downwards.
TTTTTACAAATAAGGAAACAGAGGCTTCAGGAACACTCAGACCATATACTTAAGATTACATCTCTTAGCTGTTGAGATTCAGCCAGAAAACTAAAGAAGTTCTCCATCTGCATGTGGTACCATTTCACCAAAACTTGTTCACCTAATTTCTAATCAGTGCTCAAGTCATTTCTGTGATTTTCGTCCTTCCTTTCTTCCATTCTTTTTTTTTTTTTAAGATTTTATTTATTTGAGAGAAAGAATGACAGAGAGAGAGAGAGCATGAGAGGGGGGAGGGTCAGAGGGAGAAGCAGACTCCCTGCCGAGCAGGGAGTCCGATGTGGGACTCGATCCCGGGACTCCAGGATCATGACCTGAGCCGAAGGCAGTCGCTTAACCAACTGAGCCACCCAGGCACCCCCTTTCTTCTATTCTTTATTTTCTCTTCCCTTCCAACTTTTTTTTTTTTTTTTTTAATAAATAAATAAAGCAGGGCCAGAGGTTTAGAGGTGGTAGAAACCCGGCCTAGTGGAGCTCAGTCAGATGCTCAAACTGGCCTTCTCCTTTCTCAGCACTCCACCATGCATCAAAGTCAAGCCTGCCAGGCTCAGTCGGAGGAGCTGGGCTCAGCAGCAACTTGCCAGGCTTAAAGGTACCCCATACACTGCAGAAATGGCAAAGTGGAGCAAGTCAGCGACTTATTTCCAATTCATTCAGACTATTACTGGAGAATAAGGATATTATGAACCCCAAGTGAAGGGGGATAGGAACAGCAGGGAGTAGACAGGGCCATCAAGCTTCTGTCATTTAGAGCTTTAAAATAATGGAGATTCAAGTCAACAAACACTAATTCTGCATACTAAATCCCCTCTGTCAGATCATTTTAAAAGAGAACAAATCAGAGATGCTGCACATTTTCGATTACGGAGTAGAGACACAGAAACAGCCGCAGACAAGACCTCTGGCGCTGGGGAAGGACCGCTCAGGCAGCCGCAAGACTCCAAAGAGCAACCTGACGGTAAGGGCTGGACTACATAACGCATGGAGCATACTACCACCGATCCGGTGGAGAGGTGAGTTCATAGTCGTAATCCATATACAGGAATCCAAGAGAAAAACATATTTACTTTATGTATTTTTAATGCCTTCATGTGTCTCAGACAATGCTATGCCTAAAGTTTCACTGGTCAGGCTCAAAGTCTTTATCAGTATGAGGAAATTAAAGAAAGCAGGTGACAAGGAAACCAGTTCCAAAGCTTAGAACTACAGGGTGAGCTTTCTATATCCCTTCTCTCTATCTAGATATCCCCAATCTTTCTTAAGACCTTCTAGGTATCAGTTTACAAATCCCACCTCTTCTGTGAAGACTTAATGGGGATTGAACTCAATTCCTAACATTAGGGACCAAGAGCTGAAGAAAAGACCAGCTCTTTGCCCTGTAAGGCTGGGGGAGGGAGGTCGGAACTGGGTATTGCTCTTGAAGAAGTGGGCACAAAAGTATACTAGGAGGACAGAGAGCCCAGACTTCACATGGGGAGCCAGGAATCCAGGACAGTGGTAAGATTCTTACAGAAAAACAAGTGTGAAGGCAAGAAGCTGTGAAAAGGCTGGGCCGTGTCTATGGAATGGGGAGAAGTTTGTTGTGACACATTATATGGATAGTAAAGTAGGAAGTAAGACTGGAAATGAAAGCAAGATCCTTAAATGACATTATGATATTTTATAAACAACTGTCTTTCCTTTGATTTTATGGTCATTGAAGAAATGAGATACTTTTCTGCAGGCATCTGGGGATCCCGAGTTTGTGAAAGGAACAGAAGTACTCAGGTAGAAAGCAATCTGACAGCAATGTCAAAGACTGCAAAGACCAGAAGGAGCAGACCAACCACCTAAGGTGGAGTTGCAGTAATTCAATTGAGATATATGGGCAAACAGACTAAAAGTCAAGGGAAGAATCGTGAAAAGGAAGATCTGAAAGAGCTAACTGTGGCAGAATCAGGCAAACTTAGGATGAGGATAAGGAGACTGTGGACGCTAAAGTTCAGGACAATGGGCAGGGGAGACATTATTTAAGATCAACTACAAAGGTAGCCAAGGCAGTCTGTGGGCAGGAAGAAAAATCATATGGAGACCACGAGCTACATTTTGGACATAAGAGATGTCACCTATTTACTGGAATCTGTATTTGAGTACCCAGTGGTCAGCAGCTGGAACAGATCTGTAGGAAGAGAAAGAAGTTAGGAGTGGAAGCATTCCTAAGAGTCAGCAGTACGTGCTGCAGCTGAAGCCGGTAAGTGCACAAGGTCACACAGCAGGTGAGAACACTCTTGTTTCTGAAAGACAACTATGATCTGTACAATCCACATTACTATTAATCCAATATTGCCAAGAGACACATTTCTGTTATCTCACCAGTTATTCAAATCTGTTCCTATTCAACTTCACACACGTTATGTAATCTTGTCTGAGTTAGATTATAAGCAACTTGTGACACAGATGACATTTCATTCATCTTTACTTCCCCTCCATAAAGGTACCTAATAACCGTATGTGCCTTTTCTAAAATATTAATTCCACGAGAACAGGTGTTTGTAAGGCTCCATCCCTAATGCCTAGAACAAGGTATAGCACAAAGTAGTTGCTCAAAAAATATCTGCTACATGAATAAAAATGAATTGATTTCACTAGGCTACCACCTCTGGTCTTAACATATCAAGTGATTAGGCATGCCAAAGCTTTAGGGGCTGAGTCCTCAAAGAGAATAAATCTACTTGAGCTTTGTCTTCACAAGAAGACTACCTGCTCATCTGCCCAGCACAGCCCAGTCCAAACAAACACTTGTTGAAACCAGAAGAGGAGAGAAGGCAAAATTGCAAGGAAAATACCTTGCTCAAAAAGGCCTGACTGAAGACAAAACCTGAGATTCCTAGTTACCGAAGGAAATGCATGCATAGTTCTGCAGTCAAAACGTTAGACATGGTGCTCCAGAAAACAGACTTGTAATTATTCCTAATGTTCTATTCATCACCCTTGAATGGGATGAGAATGGTTCATCAAAAGCTATTGCCAGGAATGATTCCGTCCCAGAGGATGCCATATTTCAAACTGCTGCTAATTATTGAAGCAGAAGTGATCGAGACCCTGAATATGGCAGCCTTCTTAAGAGGACAGCAGCATTCACCCCCAAGGAAGAGAAATAGGACAAGTGTGAGGGTGAGCCTACAGACAAAACTGGAAACACACTCAAGTCTAATCAATTACTCTATAGCAGTTGTCAGTTGGCCTGGAGATGACAATGCATAAAGCCATAAGTAATGACGAAAGAATGAACACAAATATAAAAAGCAAGACAAGACAGGCAGGGGACCAGGGGTGAAAGAACATCACACATTCAAACCCTTTCCAATGGATCAGTTTTGCAGAGGAGCTCGTTACCAAAGTACAAATCCAGAAACAAAAACTCTAACCAAGAGCCAAATGGCCAGATACATGAAGAAGCTAACCTACTTTCCTACTTTATCACTTTCCTAGGGCTGCAGTAACAAAACCCCACAAACTGGCTGGCTTAAAACAACAAAAATTCATTCTCACAGTTCTGGATATTTCAGGTTTGAAATTAAGTCGCTGACATGCTCCCTCTGCAGGGAAGAATCTCTCCTTGCCTCTTCCTAGCTTCTGGTGGCTCCTGCCATCCTTGCATTCCTTGACTTGCAACTGCGTCACTTCAATCTCCACCTCCATTGTCACATGGACTTCTGATGAGGGTACCAGTCATTGGGTGTAGGGCCCACCTGACCCAATCTAGTATAATCTCATTTTAACTTAAATTATATCTGCAAAGACCCTATTCCCAAATAAGATCATATTCAGAGGTTCCAAATGGGCAAAAATTCTGGGGGGTGACTATTCAGCCCACTACACCTATCATCATGAAAACACCAGGAAAGCCCGTCCAAGCCAGCCATCCCCAAGAGACAGAATTGCAGCACGTTAGAAATACCTGAAAATTTGCCAAAGAAAAGAAAACTAGCAAATGAAAGCAAGAAGGCAGTTCCAGGTATCAATAAAAGAACTTGCTTTCAGATAAGAGCAAAAAACTTCACTCAGATTTTAAACATGCTAAAACAAGGAGCTTACAACTACATGGCCCCAATTACAAAGATGTAGCCCTAAAATACCATTTCTAACCCCCAGTTGTGAAGAGTCAACGGAACTTCCACCTTAGAGCCAACAAACACTTTTGTATACTACCTTCTTGTACATGCACAGGTTGTTCATACCCTCGGAAAAGAAATACACAAGCCACCAGAAGTATTAGTCTAACTTTCTGAACATTAAAAAAAAAAAAAAAAAAGCAGAGGTCACACAGAAAGAAACCCTGGAAAGTCGGTGCTTAAAAATGTAACTCGCCAATTCTAAATAATGTGTTATTTTGCAAACATACAAGATTTTTGTTTAAGTTTTTTTCTTATTAGAAAAGTTATAAGTACTATCTCTGTATAGATCCTTTTAAGAAGAAACTATTGGAGAAAAAAATATTGAGAAAAGATAGCAAGAGTCGAGTTTCCTTTCCAACTGAACACATCTGTACCCCATGTCACCTGACACTTTTCTACAACATAAGATATTCTGTACACTATCATAGAGCCCAAGTGTAAAATAATCCATTCTCTGTAAACCAGGAGGTATAAGAAGTTTGAGGATTTGCAATTCAGCACATTTTGTAAGGTTTTTGGCACATAAGGGTTATTTTTAAAGAGGGAAAAAAAGCCTGTCCTCTCCCTACCCCCAAACACAGCTGAGCTGATTCAGCACAAATCTCCCCTTAAAATAAAATCCTAGTTTCCAGAGAATAAGCATGGAAAGTTCCAGCCCCAAGGACGACATTTCAGAAACCTAGCTGAAAAGATTAGGAGTGGGTGGCTTAAGAGAGACTGACCACAAATCATGTTCTAAACGTAAGAACTATCACCAGAAAACTGCGAGCAACTTGGGAGTCCAGGGAAGAAAGTCTTTAATAATAAGCAATGTAACATATGAGTATTACCCAGAGATATGAGAATCTCAAGGATTCTGGTAGCTAGTGAATCATTTCCCACAGGTGAGCATACAGAAATTTCCAGGAATGCAGCTGAAGGTTTTAGTTTCTTCATTTAACTTAGAGATGCTTTCTGAAGAGGATATTACAATATACATCACACAAATACTACACTTCACCAAGGAGCAATGTGCTCAGCTCAACGCCCTGATGGCCCCTAAGGCGCAGAGGTACTTTTCACAATCTGCAGATAAAACATTCAAGAGCTCATTACCAAAAAGAGCATTGAGGTGGCAGCAGGTAGAAAGCTACCCTGCCCAGAACAGCGAAATTTCCAGAAACAGACAACTCTACAGTTTTGTTAATCACCTTCACCAGACAAGGGAACTGAGTCCAGGTCATTCCCCAAACCCACAGGATAAAGGGCATCTAGGTGACTCCTGGTCTCCAGTGCATACTGACACATTGCCTTCATGTCTAAGTGGGAGAAGTCTTACTAGAAAAAAGCATAGTCAGAAATTACGAGTCATTCAAAACATCTCTTGATCTGGTGAGTATCTACAGTCATTTATTCGAAAACTGGACAGCCACGTTGATGGTAACAGCTGGCACAAAGAAGGCAAGGACACGCAACCTTGTATAAACCTGTCAATTTACATCACAATGCATTCACAACCTGAGGGCCTGTTCTGATCATTAATGTAAGGGACTTTTCCATAGCGTGAGTGAATCAAATTAATATGAAGTGGGAAATGTGGAGATGACAAAGGGAATGTTTATAAAAACCAAACTAAAACACATCAGAGGTAATTAAGAACAAAAATCCCCAGACTGCCAGCTTTGCGCTTAACGCAGCTGATTAAGAACACACTGCAAAAGACAGAACTTACAAGTGTTTTGAAGGGAAAGGACAGCCCTGTTAAATAGCCAGCAAGGAGTGAAGGAGTTCCTCCTCAAGAAAGCGCCAGACCCTTGAAGAGCTTTCACAGGCTGAGTGAAAAACTGCTTCTGCTAAGGAATGTCACCCCAAGTGCCTTCAAAGATCTGTCCTTGCACAGGGAAATGAGCAGTGAGTGTGCTCCTCAATCTCTCCCTGGCTCTGGGCCAAGATAAAAAAGCAACCTGACCTTTCCTTTCTCCCAGATGCTCCCAACTCACACCTACACCAAGAGATCGAAAAGGAAATCAAGCTTCAACACTGGCTTAGCAATGTTCCCCACGACCTCACAACTGTCTGTGTAACTAGCAGAAGAACATGCAATCTGACACAAGTTTCTCTGAAGAACAATTTGATGAAACATCACTTCACAGGGGCATCTCAAAGACTAATGAGATCATGTCTAGAGAGCTGAAGGCATTCCGAGGGCTGATCTATGGTGCTCTTGCCACCTGTTGATATCTGTAGACCAGGATGATACAGTGAAAGAGAATCAACTTCTTGTAGCACGTAACGTATGTGTTATATACAAGAACTGACATTATCCCAAAAGGGACCGTGACCCAGGTTATCTATGTTATTCAATACACACAACATGGAAGTGGGTCTTTCTAGACAGCCTTTAATTTAGCAACTAAATGCACAGACACCTGGATAAAACAATTTCTATGAGCTTCCGTTTCTTTACCTGTAAAAATAGGAATACATGCATACATCTTGGGAGGGAGGTGAAAATTAAGTAAAGTTAAATAAAAGTGAAAATATTCAGTGCTTACCACGAAGAGACAATTCAATAAATGACAGCCCTGACCCTGTTACGCTCAAATGAGCATTATGTAAAATGTCTTAAGAAGTCTGTCTAGTTCACAGTACAAATTGGAATGGCATGAAAATCATAGAGAGGTGTTCACCAAATCGCAAATGAGCCACATCTTCTATAGTTGGCATCCCAAGGAAACAAGGCTATTAACAGTAGTTGGGCTGCCAACCAGTTCTTAAAGCACATTAACCCAGAAGAGAGGGAAGATCATTTACATATAATATCAACCATTTCCAGATTGACTTTAGAGTTCAGAATGAAGAGACAATCTCATGCTACTTCTTCCATATCTGGCTAACCCTAGGCAAATCAGGTAGGACCTATTTCTAGCTCCCTTAATATATTCTTATCTGGGTCCACACAGCCTTCAACCTAATGCTCCCATTTTCCCCTGAAGTTAATTAATTTAGAAGAAATTTACTGAGCACCTACTGTGCATCATAAATTGTATATACGGAACCCTGGGGTGGTGAGCAAAACAGATGTAGGCCCCAGTTGGCCTAATAAAATGAATCTGATGAGAGATATTAACACAAAATACATTAAGGTGTGAAAAATTATGTACAAATTATCAGAAGCGGGGTTGTTTGGGGACAACTTGCCCCAGGAAGTCACGTTTAAATTGAATATGAAGGATAACTGTAAGATAAATAAGGGGAAAGGAGGACAAAAAAAGTATCCCAAAGAGAAGAAACTGCAAGTGCAAAAGCCCTGAGGTGACAGCATAATGCATTTCAGAAACCTAAAGGCGGCCAGAAAGGTGGCCAGGAGGTGCATGAGAGAAGGGGGTAAGGGCTTCTTTCTGGGAAGGGGTAAGGGCTTCTTTCTGGGAAGCAGGCTAGAACCAGATTATGCTGGACCTTGTAGGCAACAGGAAGCAATGGGAAGCCAAAAGTGTGTCATTGGTGAAGCTCCCTTTAGCTGCAGGTGCAGAACAGACTGGAGCGGGAAAGAATGGCTGCAGGCTCCAGGAGTCTCGGTGAGGGGCATCTGACACAAGGCTGCAGCAGCACAATAGAAGGAAGAGGAAACACACACATCTACACAGCAGGAGTTGGTGAGGGGTTGGGGTAGAGGGGTAAAGGAAGGGGGGGCATCAAAGATGTCTCTGACAGCAACAGAATGGCATGATTTCCAGGACACTGGACGAGTCCAGAGTTTCTGACAGAATACCACGAGTTCAGACTTAATGAATCTTGGTGCAAAGATCATTTCCACCTACCCCAAAGAGCTCCATGCCTTCAAAGTACAGACTTCAGGAAAGAAAGGTTTCCAAAAGAGAAGAACCATCTAATGCAATATGAATTTGAAATAACTGCCAGTATTATTTATAGGCCAATAACTTCCCAACTGTCTGCATTTATCAAGAAAAACGCTCCATTTTAAGTGCCTAAAAAAGAGTCAGCCTAGTTCACAGAACACATTTTGATGGCATGAAAGCCAAAGTTGGCTGTTAGTTTACAAATGAGCCTCATCTCCAAATGTGCTTATTCAACAAACACTGGCAAAAACATTGAGGGAGCAAAGACATATTTTGGGGCCGAGGACTGTGGAGATAGGAGAAGTGCGGACTGAGCATATAGTGCCAGGCCTGAGGCTTCTCTGCACTCCTGCTTCTTGCAACCCCATCTCTTCCACTCGTCCATTTTTGACCCCTCAATTGTCCAAGCAAGTTCCAAGTCCGAACACAATAGTTCCCATGGTGATGGAAATTGTACAATTAAGGGACAGGAGTTAGTGATTCATAGGTCATTTGTAAATGCTGTATTACATGGATTTAAAATACTCTGAGATTCTACTTTAGAGATTCTATGAGACAGCTGGAGAAAATTCCCAGCGAAGATCCCAGTTATTATCACCTTCTTCCACTGAGCACAAAATGATTTAGGCACACAAACTCTTCCTGTCAATGGGCTGGCCTTCTCTAAGCATTGAGAAAAATATGTATATACACAGGAAGACATTGCTCCTGCTACTAGAAGAGGACTGTCGCCCTGGTTATTTTAGGACATCAATCTCACCACCTTATACACACCTAGGATGTCATGCCACAAAACTAAAAGATGTATGAAAGTTACCATGGATTCCATTTCTCCACTATGTTAGGGCCATGAAGAACCCCAGAAGAAATTAGCGAGACAGTTCTTCACCAGACATTCTCCTTAGTCAAGATTTTAGTGTAAGCACAGATGGTAGATGGTAAACAGAGGATGGGGAGGGAATTCTACCAGGCAGTATGGCAATTCAGACAGCTTCTGAAACACTTCCAACATACACACGTATTCTTGCACGTCTCCCTCAAACCAGAGAACACACACACACACACACAAACATACATTTTACACAACACATATACACTTTACACATACACAAACTGCACAAGGAGACACTCATTTTGTGGAAGCTGGAAACTTGATGCCACATCTAACCAGATACCACTCAAATCTGTGCAATGGGATGATGTCAGTCAAATAGTTGCACATTGATTCACATCTCTTGACCTCAGAGCCAGTTTAAAAAAAAAGTAACTGTTAGATTCTATAAAAAAAGGCAGCACTATTAAACAAGACAACACAACTTACCTGACTGGCATCTGGAAAAACATGAAAGGTTAATATCATCCTAGATTCTTATAAAAATCCCATGAGAAAGGGAAGGCAAATACTATTCCCAGTTCACAAGTGATGAAACCAAGGCTCAGAGAGGTGCACGGTTACTTTAATTAAGGCACTTGGCCAGAATTGAATCTTGGGAGTGAATCAAAGTGAACTTCCATAACCGAAATGGAGACCATTGAACCTAACGAAGCATCTTACCAGTTTACCTTCAATCTTATTTCTCTATATTCTAGAAACTCCTCAAAACTGTCATATTATAGACTCTCTGGGATGGTCAAATAATAGTCTGGGCAGAGAAGATGATTTTACCTCCATTATCTTGCTTAAGCTGTGACAGGCTGCCCTAATCAGCTTTCGTACACAGAGGCACATAGGCACACAGGCACACATGCTCCCTCTCGGTGCCTCTTAATCACCATGTGCCATGCTGAACAGCTGTGGAGGTCTGAAGGGAATTGGCAGAAATGTGCAATGATGTGCTAGCCACCCCCCTGAGGCAGCAACTGCCCTGCCTGCTCCCAAACTCGAGAGAAAACCTGGGTGTTCGCTGTCGCAACTGAAGGGCCCAAAAGACAGGCAAGTGGTTTCAGGTGGTGAGTCAGGAAAAGCAGTCTGCATCAGGAACGTTCCAGCCCAGCAGAGCTGAGCAGCATCCTACTCCCCGTGCAGGGCTACAGTATTCATCATTTATACAATGTCACCGTGGGGGACAAACCTGGGCTCAGCACAAATTGAATCCAATCAACTCTTATGCAGAAGAACCAGTACACAAGGCTTCTCCCACCAAGAAGGAACCTAATTGCTTAAGAACTGCCACCATATCTGACACATGGGATCAGTCCTTCTATCCTGAGATAGAGGTCTTTACAGAGGGCTGGCACATACCGTTTGAGAGCAGAACCCTTGGCTAACCTTCTGGGACCACTCAGCATCAGCTGCAATAAGCTGTGATCTACGCTCCCAGGGATGAAACAGAATCAGGTGAGGGCAACATTCAAAGAAGCCAGGTGGGTGCCATACCACATGGCGCGCAAACAGTTGCGTAGGAATCAAATAAGTGCTGCCCCCCCCCCCCGTTACTTTTGGATGGATTTCCATAGAAATCCACACTCTTGAGGAATTCCTTGTTTGCTTCTATGCTATTGTTTATGGGCCAGCAAATGAGCGATAGGTTATAAAGTTGGTGAAATAGAGATGTCGACATTAGATCAGATAATAGGAGATCTAGAAATTGAAAGAGGCCTAAAGCCATCATTCGCACTACACTTCATGAATGAATACAGCATTCTGTCAAGTTTTACACAATGACAAATGAGCCTTTTCTCTGAAGGAACCTGAGGAGATTTAACACTCATTTTAGGGAATCCAGTTTAGTTTCTCTACTTCAAAATCAGCAATTTCATCCCATGCCAACTTTAAAAATCTCTTTGCTATAATTTATATTTCTAGTGACTATGGTATATAATAAAACTGGTTATGTTTATGACAGACTACTCTGGCCTTAGTGCAAAAGCCAGAGCCTTATGAAACCTGTTACATCATTAAAAATCTGCATTTAGGTAAAGAATGCTAATGTGGCATTAATGTGTGTTAAGGGCAGATTATACAGAATGGCCTTATCTTTCTCAAGACATGAGAAAAATCAGACCCAAAACATGGTATCTTCCCAGAAGAACCCTCACTGAAGCAAAGTACAGAAAAGACAAATCACAGTCCCTCCCTGAACAGATTTTCTTCAACCACCATCAAAGGAACTACACCACTCATTTCCTTTGTTCATCGAGGACACAGACACCTGCCCAGGATATTTAGGGTGGGGAGGTCAGGGAAAATAGGGAATGCTCAGCAGCTCACTCTCAGCCTCCCAAAAAGGCAAGTTCTGCAGCTGGTCACAGAATACACGCTCTAAGAACACACGAAAATGCACTCTTAGGGCCTCTGGGCTGTTGCACCAGACCAGAAAGTCCCCATGCTGCACCACAAGCTCCACAGAAACTATTAGGAAACCACACAATCGTTCCCCGGCAAGGCTGCCCTAGCACCTGCAGTAGAAGCTACAGGAAGTATGACAAGCTGAACAAGTGGAGGTGGCTTATGCACCACAGTGCATTTCAGTAAGCATGCTCCCGTTCCAGGAGAGCCCCTCTTCTCAACAGCCAATCTATTCCTCAGGAGTAAGGGAGGCAGAAAAAACCGGCAACCTTCCCTCAATAGCATATCCCACAGCACCGACTTTTAATGGAGGTGGCTGAAGAGAACAAGGGAGCCAAGTAAATGAAGCTCGGGGCAATATGCAATTATTGAAACTGGAATTGAGCCTGGACCTTGGAAAGAACATGCTGTGAGAGCTTTGGCAATCACACTGTGGTCAGGGCCCCAATTTTAAATCTCTCCCACGGGATACCACTTCCTGAGACACAGCCACGCCCCTCTTCGTATCAAAGTAATTCCGCTTGACTTGGCAGAGGGGTGTCATCTGTTGGTCTCTGGGATTCCATCACAAGGGCCCAGCTTAAAATGATCCCCAACCATTTGCAACTATGTTTCTGTCTCATTTACCTTTTTCCCAATGAGCTTCTTTCGAAGAAATTCCCGGGCTTCAAACATGTAGGGAATATCATATAGGGGACGTAGTTTCTTGTTCTTATCCTAAAAGAAAAACAAAATATCACATCAGAAATGAGAAACAAACATCAAAAAACGCACAAATGAACACAGCCAATAAAACAAAAGTACATCAAAAAACGCACAAATGAACACAGCCAATAAAACAAAAATACTAGAATACATCTGAAATATGCTACCTCCCAGTATCACAAATATTAACTAAGTGCCAATACACAGTAAATGATTAACAGATATTTGGATGAAATGCTTTACAGGGAATGAGATCATCTTTTTCACATGACAGACTCAAAAATAAGTAATGAAATGTTTGTAATTATCCAAACTGGAAACAAGCAAATGTTCATCAACGAGGAAAAGACCTACATAAACTGTCGTATAGAAGAAGCTAAGTATTAGGGCCCTTCAAATATTTATAGATACACTATGAATCTAGTTCTATTATTCTGTAAGCCATTATTAAGGACCTACCAACTCTTAGCACCACACAAAGCTCTGTGTAAATATATGTTATAATCCTGGATTCAAAATTCTTACAAACTAAGAATAATAACAGAGTAATACAAGAAAAGCTATGACACTGCAACAGATATGAAATGGCAACACAAAGCAGTTTTGAGTAAGTGCTAAATTGTGTGATACAGACTAGGGACTAAGTGCTATCAGAGTTTAGGGAAGTGGAAAGAAAGAAGTAATCAGGAAATGTTTCACTGACAAGGTGACATGGTTTCATTGACTTAATATGAGTTTACAGGACAAGAAAAAACTAGAAAGAAAATTAGAATTGAAAAAACAGAACAAGCTAAAGGAGGTAGGAATAAATAGTATTTCAACACAACATGTACACACATAAAAATCAACATACACAATTCTTTCGTTATCTCATAGGTCCCAGACTTCTCCCCAAAGAGGTTACTGTTCTAAGCAATGTAACTACAAGAATATGTGAGAAGGTTCTGGAGGAACTTGACAAAGAGGGAATGGATAGGAACTAAAGTGATATGAGAAGCATTAAGAGAGGCGCCTGGGTGGCTCAGTCGGTTAAGCGTCTGCCTTTGGCTCAGGTCATGATCCCAGGGTCCTGGGATCGAGCCCCACATCGGGCTCCCTGCTCAGCTGGAGGTCTGTTCCTCCCTCTCCCTATGCCCCTCTCCCTCTCCCTGTCTCTCTAATAAATAAAATCTTGGGAGGGAGGAAGGGAGGGAGGGAGGAAGCCTTAGGAAGGAAGGAAGGGAGTGGATAGAGGGAATAAAAGAAGAACAATCCAATATTCTAACTCATGATGACATGCATATGAAGTTAAGAGAAGTTTGTCTTTTGATGGGGGGTGTGGAGGGCAGGAGGATGTTACAAGAAATAGGGAGATGTTGGCTAGATTGCTAGGTCTGATTAATGTCAGACCTAAGTAATATCTCTCCCCTGCTGAGCCCCTAAGTTCCACAGGAACAGAGATCCTGTCCATCTCTGTTATCCTGTGACCCTGGAAACAAGTAGAGTGCCTCCCACTCATAGTACATGCTAAATAATAGTTGGATGAACTAACTACAAAAGAAATATGCAAAATGACATACACACAAAATCAAGTATGCTAGAAGAATAGGACTACACGTATAGATTTCAGAATCCCTAGGACCCAGATCATACGGCGGGGGGGGGGGGGGGGGTTGGGATTCACAAATAAAGAAGAAAATCAAGGACTAACTAATCCAGAGGTGTGCGGCTGCTTACCCATCCTGTAGCTCACCTGGCCTCACCTCATTATAATCCACTCTATACTGAAAGAGGTATTCAAGTTATTTTCCCAAATAGCCAACTACTCCTAAATAAAGAACCTTTATCATTTAAATACCCCATGTTTAAACTAATCCTAATGACAATACTGAGGTCAAGGGAACTGAAATAGGTGTTTCCTCCTATACCTAACCAAGCCTTGCTGCCCAGAACACATCATTTAAACAACTCATTGACATCACCAAGAAAAATCTCTATGAGAATGCGGAGAATTGAGTTTGAGCTCCACATTAATCGTGCAACTGCCTTCTAGTTCCTCTGGTTAAAACAACAGTAACAACAAGGCGGCGGCAGCATCCCAGCACTCAGTGCCTTCTTCTTGGAGGTTAAGGAGGCAAGTTCAGAAATGGAAGGCGAGCTCCTTTTCCTTCTTGGATGTGTGGGACTCCACAAGTTCTCAATGGGAACAACATGGATTGCCACACCTGGATCAAATTCCTGGGGTGTCATGATCACTGTATAGTGAGGGATGGCCCTAAACATGAAGTTTTTTTGCAGGAAAAAAAAAAAGAAGAGGAAAACAGGATACGTGAGGGTTGCTGGGGTAGAGGGAGTTCTGCGTAACATAAGGGCAAAATACACAGGATTATGGATATTTTATGAACATTCAGGCAGCCAAATCAAAATAGTGAGTCACTCCTGAGGAGCTAAGTATAATATATAAGCCATAAAATAGAGTTTATGATGACAGTCAATGATACAGTAAGAATGCTTGCTAGACAGAAGATTCTCGGTGCCAATAATGAACAGGATTTTTAATAAAGACAAAATCAACGGTTATCAGAATCAGCCCTCAGGAATAAAGAAGTGCCAATGTTTACATTCACAATGCAATGGAGGACAAATCTATTTACAGAGAGTAGCCGTGTAATTACACAAGCCTAAGTGAACATCATCATAAAGAGTGAAGTGAAGAAAATATTGACATTTACCTTGCACAGCCTCTTGATTTATCACAGGACCTGAATGTGTGAACCTTACCCTACTTATTCTGAAACACCACAGAGACCACAAGGCAGTATGACTTGACTGGACTCTGAAACAATGAGTGAAAGCTAAGAAATAATAGTTTTAACAAACATTCAAATGAAGATCACGAGATGAGGTACACCTAAGTGAGTGAAAATGACTGAAAAAGAAAGACACTCAACAGACACTCCAAGCCAAAAATGCTCTCGGAAGAATGAAAGAAAATAAGATAGTATATCAACAAACATCCCAATAAAAAACCGGGCAACTTCAGAGTCTGATTATATGTCTCTCATGAAGCTAGGAAAGAACTAATAGCAAAAGCAGAAAACAAGGTATCACAAGTGAAAACAGAATGATCTTGTTACTCTAACCCTTTAGAGCTAGTAGCTATTGACATCGGCAAACATCTTACAAGAGAGATATTATAAGTCCCTAGGAAACCACAAAATAAAAGCAATTCCTCCAAATTACCAGGTACATAAAAGCCTTTGAAATCTCTAAGAGGCAATTGAAGTATGGAATGTATTCTGAGAAAACGGGACTTTAGCGGAATCTTGCCTGCGAAAAAGGACTATCTAGTTTAGATTCTAATTTACACAGAAATATTTTTTAAAAAATAAAAATAGAAGAGAATGCTTGCTTTATCTGGTGGGCAGATAATACAAAAACCAATACGTGCTGTAATCACTGTTCATCCTGAGAAATGACCTTGTATGTAGGCCCTGCAATGACTCACACATTAGAGAGAGAACTTCAATAATCTGTACCTCTCACTGGTTTGGAGAGGGAGGCCTGACACTCACATCTCAGCATCTAAAGACCCACTTGGCATTTTTACAGGAAGTTATGTTTGGCTGGTTGCCAAAATGAGGTTGCTGTTCAATGCTCACTTGGAGGGAATGTCAAGGCCTTATATTCACCCCTAGTTTTGAGTTTCAACCTCAGGCCAAATTTTATCTAGCTCCTCCTGTAGCAAAAAAAAAAAAAAAAAAAGATATATATATACATAGATAGATAGATATATACAATAAAAAAAAAAAAAATCAAACCCTAGAGATACTGCAGGATTTCTTAAACAAGGCTTGAAACAAACCACGGGGGCAAAAAAAAAAAAAAAAGAGCCTAATAAATGTGGTTCCACTAAAATTAAAGCTGTTCTTTACTGAAAAGACTTCATGAACAAAGTTGACAGGCCAAAGTACAAACCTTTAGTAGTTGATGACTGAAACAGATCTGGAAAAAGCAGGGGAGGATGAGGGAGCTGGCGTGCAGGGCCACAGCTGTCATGTGATCAGGGTAGGCCTTATGGGGCAGATTAGAATTTAACAAAGACTTAAGGAAGGTATGGGATAGAGCCATCTGGAGAAGGGCAAGGACAGTGGCCAATGCAAAGACCCTGTGTTAGGAGCATGCCTGGTGGGTTCAAGAAGCAGCAAAGACACCACTGTGGCTACAACAGTGTGCACAGGGGGAGAGAAAGAGGAGATGAAGACACACGTCTGACTTAATATTTGAAAAAATTACTTTGGCCACTTTGTTGGTTAACAGGCACCATGACAAGGAAAGGGTAGAGAGCACAGGGAAACCAAGGAGGAGACTGCGACAGTAATCTGGGCAGAAAATGGTGGTAGATTACATCAAGGAGGTAGCAGTGAGGGAGGTAGGAAGTGGTCAGAATCGGGAAATATTCTGACAGACAGATGGCATGAGAGGTGTGGAAGAAAGGGAGGAGCCAAGGATGACCACAAGGATTTTTATATGAGAGAAAGGACACAGGGGTGGGGTCATCAGAGACGATGGCCAGGAGCTGAGTTCCGGGCATGCTAGGCAGACAAGGGGGGAGCTGGGAGGAAGGCTCTGCACTGGTGGTACACATTCGGCAGGTGCTGGCGTGCGGGCAGTGTGAAAGCTAGGCATCTGAAAAGGACTGAGGACCGGGCCTTGAGGCATTCTAACATTCAAAAGCGGTAAGAGAAGGAATCTGCCAAAGGAGAATGAGAAGGAGCACTCAGTGAGCTGAGTAGGAGGAAACTACCAGAGCATCAGGCCCTGGAAGCCAAGGCAAGAAAGCGAATTGAGAAGGAAGAAATGACCAACCGGGTCAAGTGCAGCAAGGCAGGAGAGAGCAGGACTACGATTTGCATGGTGGATGAGCTAAGTGAAGGTCATTAGTAAGTGGACAAGGAGAGTTCTGGGGGAGCAGCAGGGGCAGAGGCTGTTGGGAACCAGGAATGGGAAGCGAAGCCCTGGAAACAGCAAGCACATGCAATGCTTCCAAAAGCTGTGCCACAAAGGAGTATGGAGGGATTATGTGGCTGCTGGCAGAGGAAGCAGGATGAAGACAGAG
Organism: Callorhinus ursinus; assembly: GCF_003265705.2. NCBI lineage: Eukaryota > Metazoa > Chordata > Mammalia > Carnivora > Otariidae > Callorhinus > Callorhinus ursinus. The sequence goes on along the minus strand of NW_027397074.1, from coordinate 67,529,187 downwards.
CGCTTCTGTTTTCCATCATAGAGGAGAGAAATGATAGGCACTGGTCCAGTGGAGAGAAAACAAGTGACAATGTAGAAGAGAGGACAGGACTTCCAAGCCAATGTCCTTGAATAGGCAAGACAGGAGTGGCTTGACCCAGAAGCACATAATTCATCATCAGGTATGAGCACTCAGCTACTGTCAGGTAGGCAGATGTGGTGTAAGAGTCACTGGGAAGTTCTGATTAGATTTGCTCTGCAAAGAAAGGAAGAACTCTAGCAAATCAGTAAGAAAAAAGAGAAATGATCCAACAGGAGAATTGGCAAAAGGGATAAACAGACATTTCACTAAAGAACTCCAAATGGACATTAAGCATAGGAAAAAAGTAATTTTTAATCAATAATCAAGCAAATGTAAATTTGGCCACTATATTGGCCAAAACCTTTAAGGTGAGAATGTAGGGAAATGGGAGTGCCCTCTCAACACAGATGGGGAGTAAAACATGGTTCAACTACTGCGGCAGCTTGACACAGCGCTACTTGTCATCATTTGCTTAAATCCCTATAATTAAGAAAGTCTACTTAGAGGTAGGTATGTACCCTAAAAAAGTTTTATATGTACAAGACAAACGTAACAACATTCACATTAACGTTTCTGGTACAACCCTGGAGTAGAATACTACAGAGCAGTTAAGTTGAATTAGAGCAACCCAAATGAACAAATTTGAAAAAATATCGAGCAGAATAAACAAGTTGTAGAATTATTTGGTAAAATTCCACATAGAGACTAAAAACACACATGCAACATTATTCATAGAGCTATATAAGCAGCAAAAGTATAAAAATGCAAAGAAATGAAAGACAATGGGTATTGATGTGGGATGGGTAGTGGGAAAAAGAGAAAAGGAGCAGGGGGAAAGAAGCAGGTTTGAGGAGGAGTACACGAGACTTCCAGCTTTCTCTGTGAGGTTTTCTGTCTTTGAAAGAGAAAAAGACACGCTCAAGAACATGTGGTATATACCAAGGCTGAAAAGGAATGCCTGTTATATTATTCTATAATGTTGGAATGTTTTTAAAGCGAAAAACGTTCAGGGATAGGAAACCCCAAACCTTGTTTGGTCAACATTTTCCCTTTGCTCACAGTATTTTACTGCAGAGGAATAAAATATGAAACAATGGGTCATTTTTTTCCTCATAAAAAAATGCATTAAATTCCATTTTTTCCCTCCAAAAAACCCCCAAAAACCCAGTGTTCATAGATGCACCCTTCCATGAGGCAGAAGAGAATAATTTAACTACAAATGTGCTCTCAAATAACCAGTGTCAAAAACAAGTTTGATTTTTATTTTTAATAGGAGACTTGAACTATAATAATATTAATTAAAGTAGCCAAGCAGAATTGTACTCTATGAAGATCTTAAGACTGACTGTTGAACTAAAATAAGTACAGACATGATCAGATTAAAATGGATAAAATTTCCAACAGTAAATAATGGACAAGTTCCAGTTGCCCTGCCACACATGCCATTTTAATAAACAAAGGCTGCTATTTCCATTTGAATTATAGACTGAACATAGGAACATAACCACATGCCCTGGGCATATTTACAATCAAGAACCTTTCAATTCCTTTGCCAGCCAGGAAACAGAATCCACAGGGATATCCACTATTTTATGGTGCTTAGCACATAGAGTAGCATATTTTTAATAAAGGTGGTCACCTAACTAGAAAGCTATAGTCAGCACCTGGGGAAAGGTTCAAAATTGTAACTGCCTTGGCCAAGTGGAAGTCAGTTTGTGCCACTCTATCTAAAGGAACATACACAGTAAGTGCATATATCCAAACATTTCTCTAGGAGTTGTTTCATAGAAAAAAGATGCTTATTTCCCAATTAGCTTCATTTCATTCTTCCAATCAAAGTTATCTCTCAAAGGTAAACTGAGTCTATTAAAGAGACATGATCTGCTTAAGTTCCAAACTCACAATGCAATACATTCATACATATCTCCAGGAAGCAAAGAGGGAATGGTAAATAATAGAAACTTAAATCAAACTGTGGGGGTGAAGGGTGGGGGGGGAGGGGGGGAGGTGGTAAGGGGGAGATATTATAAAAATTCACAGGTGTAAGACTGGAAGGGGCTAGCTAGTCTTCCAACCCCATAATTATGCCCCTGAAGTGTTTCATTGCTTCTATAGGTCCCTCAAATTTCTCAATTTTTCTGACAACCATATTTGATCCTGCTGATTCTATGTTTAAGGATCTAATAACATACATGAAAAACACTCAAATTTAAGGTTTAATAATCAATGCTATTATTAATGATGAGGTTCAAGCTGAAGGAGTCTGAGAGAACAGGAGAAACAGGAAGGTCATTTTGACCTTATCCCTACCATTCTCCCCTCCAACAGGTCATAAAACCTCATAGGACAGATGCCCTTCCTATATCTGGAGGAAGGAAAAGAACATCCTTATTTCCAAAGAAAAGATAACACTGCAAAGAATCCAAACCAACAGGCCTTGACACTTCCCTCATACGCTTTGACCTATCATATTTCCAGCCAGCAGTCCATTCTTCATTGACCTAACATAAAAACACTCCAGTCTGTTTCTTATTTACTTTCTTATGGAAGCTCCCATGTCATATAAAACTTATATTAAATAAATCTGCATGTTTTTCTCCTGTTAATCTGTCTTTGTCAGTTTAATTTTTGGACCCATGCAGGGACCCTATGGGGGAAGGAAAACTTTCCTCCCCCCCTACAGTAACAACACTATCACCCCTACAACAACCACCCTACCAAGCAGGCTGAATGCTGACAACAATGCTACCTGAATTGTGGTAGCAAGGATTAGGATTCCAATTTTACAGCAAGGAAGGGAAATGTTCCTAGCTCATGTAACAGGTAATAGGAGAGCTGGGATTCTGGACCCAGCTACCTCAGAGGACTACGCTCATGGCTGGTGGGTGGGACACTATACTCTGGGACTGTTTCTTCCAAAAAGCAATCATCGCCTCTCAGTGGTTGTCACATTTTCGTGTGCCTAAGAATCACTGGGGAGCTTGCAAACACGCAGACTGCCAGACCCACACCAGATATTGTGATTCAGTAAGCCTGGTGTATGATTTCCATAATTCCGTATTTTTAATAAGTAGCAAGAAGGTCTGTGGGCCACCTTGAAAAATGATGCTGTATATATTGAGGGCCTAGCCCCACTTAAAACAATGGCAAGAAAAGGGGGGTTTAAAGGTTTTAAGAGTCAGAAAGCAATACTGAAGTGCTTCATGTCAAATGGTTAAACAAAAATTAACAAGTAAATAATGGAATTCAAGTGTATCTCTATATATGCAGTTGGAGGTGACTCAGTATACCTACTCCTTAACCTTCTACATAGATAAGACAACTTAAAACATTCTAGTAATAATGGTGACATAACAAGATTTTTCAAATATTCCTCAAGTCCAACTATAAGACCAAATGTGGAATCCAAGAATCAAGAGAGAAAACCAACACGCCCATGGGCAGGGAACAGCAAAAGTAGGCATATCCTCTCTCCTGTCTGCCCCTGTCCTCAGACACACAGTGGTCTAGACCTAGACTAGCCACACTGAAAACAGAAAAGAGGAAGTGACAATTCCCCAAAACAGGCCCAGTTACAACCTGGCAAAGTGCCAGGAAAACAGCTTCAGTGTATCCAAAGAGGTAAAGAAGCAGTGCCGATTTAGGCAGCCTTATGTCCTTGAAGGGACTCACCCGTCATCTGCAGTGCACAGCATATGATTATGTTCCACAGGAACTTGCACATCCCAAAATTAAAGTACCATTTTCAAGACCATCATGAAAGGGGAAAAAAAATGTCTCTGGAGACTGCTCTTCTGCTCAATTACATTAGCCAACTATGAGCATTTTCAGAAGTACTTGCTATTTATTGCTCAGATGCAGTAAGGCTGAGGGAGGGAAGGGGGGGGCAAGAGGCCAAATATCAGGTCTTTTTCCCCCAAGCCCCTGTCAAGGCTGTAAGAATAAATACTTTAAAGGCTCTCAGGGCTCCAAAACCATTATCCAAGCAACAGACCATATAGATATGGGGTCCCTTCACTTAGATGCAAATACTTCTTCTGCAGGCAGGAGGAGGGAGTGAAATCAAAGGGCGGCACTAGCCTTCACGGACGTCAAGGCTAAAGAACGCCACAGCTCACAAGTAGGAAGCTGTGCGACCCACAGCCACGCTGCTCTCGGGCCCACGAAGAAAACGGAAAATAAACGAGACTCTGGAGTCCTGCCCCATCATCTTCTCCCTGCATAGGGACGGCTTCCAACACGTAAAAGGGTAAAATCTTTTCCCCTCGCTCACCAACTGCTCTGAAAATAGAAGTCTGCTCCAAGGGGGAACTAAGTCTGGGCCACCTTTCCAAGAGAAATAGTGAGGATTCTGCCGATGAGACAGGGATAATGAGACAGAAAGGGCACTGGATCCTTGAAGAGAACAAAGCTCAAGTTCACTACTCCTGAAGTCACAGACGGAAGAACTGTCCTGGACCTTGAAATCAAACACTCCTCAAGTATGTGATGGCAACAAATGATCAAGAGTTAAGTGCACAGCTTGCTGCTGATCCAGAGAATAAGAGCCCGGGCTCTAAACAATGATTCTGGCACCAGCAGCTCCTGGCTGCTCAAGTGCCTCAGTTTCCTCCTAAGAATCAGCAATTTAAAGAATTACCTGGCATTATACAAGTGAAAAGAGCAGGCAAAATTATTTCAAAACCCTGTAAAAATCATAAAAGGGCTAGATGTATTAGTACAAATTAAGGCAACTCCAAGTTCACATTCAAGGAACATTTCAGGTAATATAAAGTCCACAGGAAAACCAAATCTGCACCTGCAGTGTTACAAAGAAGCAAAGCTACTTTGCTAAGTTTTACAACATCTAACATGGATGTTAACAAGAGCTAAAATGTCAAGAGACAGAAGAGATAAGCCAAAGTTACAGTACTAATCACTTTCTGCCTTGTATTACTGTAATTTAATTACTCCATATAGGTCTTATCTTCCCCACCAGACCACAAAAGGGAAGATCACTGTGAGAGAAAAAAGATCTTTATATTGCCCAAGAGTGCCTAGCATAGTGCCATAGTCCTAGAAAATTCAACATGCTGAGAGAATACAATGAGGAAAACAAAAAGTCCTATCTAAAAGATTTATTTTTTTAAACTCAAACTGTACTTGTGATTATAAGAATAAATGGAATTGGTTAATAAATATTAAAGTGAATTTAAAGGCGGGTGAGGGGAGAGAGTATCACTGTAGGTTCATACCACTGTTAGCAGATTCACTGAATGAAGGCCCCTCATACAACAGTACTTGAAGGTGAACTACTTCTATTTTTTTTTTAAAGATTTTATTTATTTATTTAAGAGGGAGAGAATGAGAGACAGAGCATGAGAGGGAGGAGGGTCAGAGGGAAAAGCAGACTCCCTGCTGAGCAGGGAGCCTGATGTGGGACTCGATCCCAGGACTCCAGGATCATGACCTGAGCCGAAGGCAGTCGCTTAACCAACTGAGCCACCCAGGCGCCCGAAGGTGAACTACGTCTAATGTCTCTACCTTCCGGCTAGTATTACCAAGTAAGATGCTATACTACACAAATGATACTACTGAATAATGATTAAAAAGATTCCAGGCTAGATACTATCTCACTGTACCAAACTATAAAATCAAGGCTCTCTGTAAGCAATGATGCAAAAGTAATACTCTAACTGCAGTGTGTAATGTCAGAAAAAACAAGTGTATAAAATTCAAATAATCGGTCTGTTCCCTTTTGACCTGGCCGAGAATTTAAAGCAATCTTCTGTTCTCTCTGCAAGTTTGACATAATGAATTCTGTTACTTACAATCTCTGAAGGAAAAAAAATACTCTTGATCATTAGCTAATGGTTACCAGAAATCCTTACAAGAGCACATAATACCACTCAGAATTTAAGTAAAGCTGAATTGATATTTTTAAAATATCAAGTGTGACAGTTCAACACTAAAATAAATGATACTAAACTACAATATAGAAGCAGATTTCCTAATGTGGAATCAAAGTAACAGTCCCCCCTCCCCCAACTCATAAATTTGAGATTAAACTTAAGCCTAGACAAGGGCATGTGCTGGGGTGATGTTTCTGGTGGCTAAGATGGAAGAAAAGAGAAGGCGAGGGGAAGACTGCAGGGCCCTTCCTCTGTTCTGGAGACTGATCTGCAACAATACTAGCAGGTGCAACGTGAAGCTGAATGACGCACGCACTCTTCGTGTGCTGTCCAAATGGGCAAACAGGGCTAGGAAGAAATAAAAAATAATGAGTGACTCTCTAGTAGGACCTCCTTCTACCAAGCTAGTAGTTCTGAAGATTGACTGCACAATGAATCAATATTAACATGGGAAACCCCTTCATTGGAAAGAACACAAAAAGTCTGCAAATAAGAAACCAGAGTTTAAAAGCGGAAGGGAAAATGGAGCAGGGAGAAAGCATCTTCAAGGACAAAAGCAGGCCTGGAGGTCTGCGAGGTAATGGAAACCAGCAGGGACCGGTACATCACAACTGGCTCTTCCCTTCTGGAACTGCTTTCCTTTTCACTGGAAGCTCATAATTAACCAGTTGGCCCCAAATCATGTTTTCTAGTAATGGAGAAATCTTCTCCCACATTTCTTACCCTTCATCCCCAGGCTAAAAATGGAGAGCCAATGCCCTCAGAAGAGACAACCCCGTTACTTAAAGTACAGGCTACATGCCAGATGAAACCCATCCAGCACAGTAATGTGCCACAAGCCCTCCCACAGTCCTAGAAGAGGAGGAAGGAAAAGGAGGAAAAGAAAATAAATCTCTTACAATAGGAAACCAATTTTCTCTGTAATAGATCGCAGGATCAGGGAAGCCCATTTAGAAGATAATTTTTTGTTAGAGGAATGTTTCTTTGTGAATGCCTTTCCTTCTTCACCATATTAAAAAATAACTATTAAAGTTTCTTCCTAGAAGAACACAGAAGAGAAAATGATGCTGGATATGACACCATTATTTAGCTGGTGCCAGTGGAACCTTCAATTGAGCCAGATTTCAAGTCAAATTTGTGCAATAAATTGTGATGCATTTCAAAAACCGAGACTGAATTATGTAAGTGCATGGCTTAAGGTCTCCCTTTAGACACTGAGCTTCTGCCTTGCCAGCTGCATTACTCCAAGGTCTAAATCAGGCTGCCATGTCTAGTGCCATATATTTTATCCACCAAATTCAAAGTACGCTCAGTCTGGGTTTAATTCACTAAAACAAGGCCTGTGCCTTCAGGACAGGTTATCATTCTAGCCCTACAGAACAAAAAGGACTCTCTTTTACTCTATAGTCTACCTGTCATCAATCAGAAATGACAACATTCATCAACCACTACCACCATAGAGAAACATGGACGAATCAAGTTCCCAGAACGGTGAACAGCATGGACATTCAGGTCCAGCACCCAGCTGGCAAGGCAATTCTAGAACTAGAGGCATTATGCCTTGCCCTACCACAGGAAGAGACCTTGACAAGGTTGAATCCAGACTTGCTAGAAGTTGCTCCAGGAAAGAGATTGTCCTTTCACCCAACCTGGAATAAACACAGTCAGGAAGGGGTTGAGGTTATTCTGTACCAGTCATTTGCACCTAATGCACAAGCATTCTAGTGACCAGATCCCCAGAAGAGTCGGGTGAGGGCAGGAGGGCCTGAGTAGGGAGTCCCCACTCTGAGCTCCGCAACAGTGGTTATCATCCATGGCTGTGTCATCGGGCTGAGACTGGAGCCTTGGTCAAGGAGAATGCAGTTTAAGCTCCTGTTTTATGTAATATCACTCTAAATTCCCTGGTTCTTCTAGCCATAAACAAAACTTTAACTGTGCCTATTTAACAACATTTTTATGTCAATCACACCACCATCCCATTGCGACACCCACACACTTACTGTTCCTACTGCCGGCCTTCTGACTTATTAACTCCCTAACAGAAAGGGATGGCTCCACTCAGTTTCTCCAACACACTGTTAAAAAAGCAAAACAAACATCCCAAACCATGTGAATGCCTACTATGTGCTTGGTACTTTAAAAATTATTTCTAATCCCCACAGCAACCAATTAGGCTGGAATGACTAGCTTTGCTCAAATAAGTTAGATACCCAGAGAAAAAACGTGCTCAAGATAACACATGTCAGAGCAGAAGATCCCAAAAAAGATCTGTCTGGCTCCAGCATCCATACTAGTTTCTCCCTTTCATCTGCCTCAATACTACTGAGGTGGCAAGGACAGACCAATAACCCACAGGCTTTTCGCTCCCGACTGGTTCCACACCCAATCCCCCCACAGACCTGAAAAGGTCAATTAATTTCAGCATGTACTGCATCCCCACCCAAAGCCACCAGCTCCTGGGAAGCTCAGCGAGATTAAGTAAGCGGGACACAGTATTTGTGCCAGTTATGAAGCTACTGTCACTCAGTTTCAAACCTAACCTTTTTTAAATTCCACTTTGTGATGCTGAGATGGGCAAACTGCCAAGCACGTTTCTGCTTTGCCAGCTGGTTCCCTGTTAGGCTCTGCCAATAGGAGATGTTAGCAGGAGAATGGACAGGAAGAAGGAACAAACTCTTTCCTATTCCTGTCAGCTTCTCCAGAGCTACACTTCTTCCTCTCAGCAATGGCAGTTTGTTCCAGGAGCAGTAACTGATTCCAGCTTACAGTTTTCCCAACACTCCCAGAAGTCGTCTCATCACACCTCCTCAGATTCTCCAGAACCAATCAACCGGCAGGCCCTCCTGGCAGGTCTGGGTCCCAGCTCCATGGTGTTTCTTCTTCAAGCTTAGACACAAAAACATCAGCTTGACAGAGGTCTGTGTCCCCCTTCCAATGGGTTCATCCTCCAATTTTTAAGTTTTCATATTCCATCTCTTATTTGTCATCCCAACACCACAGGTGGTAGCTGCATCTTGTAATGAACACCTCTATGTGAACCTTAGGGTTCTCTTTTTGCCTTTTTAGTATTCCCATGCCTGATTAATAATTTCTTACATTAAGTTGCATCTGTTAAAGTAACTGGTATGGTTTCTGTCTCCTAAAACAGTGGCCAAAAGCCTCCTTGCTATATAACTGGACAAAGAAACATGCAACCACCAGATAGGTCGATACTCTTGATAACCAACACTCTCCTCCTCAGAGAATACTACCTCTTACCCATTCCAGACTATGGCACCTGACCAGGACCCCTATATCAGGACCATGCACGATGTAAAAATGTGCATAAAAGACTCAAGAAGAATGGAACGAGTGCACATGAAAAGCTTCCACAGTTAAAACAGAGGATGGAGTGGGGCTCCAGGGTGGCTCAGTTGGTTAAGCGTCTCAATCTTGATTTCGGCTCAGGTCATGATCTCAGGGTCGCGAGATCGAGCTCTGTACTTAGCATAGAGTCTGCTTGAGATTCTTTCTCTCCCTCTGCCCCTTCCCCTGCTCACACTCTCTAAATAAATAATGTTAAAAAAGAGGTGATGGAGAGAAATGCTTGAAAGATTCAACTGGTAACGTAAGTACCACACTAGAGTAAAGAGATTTCCAAGCCAGTATGTCCCTAATCCATGAAGTCAACAAGACATAAAATTTAAACAATGAGAAGAATGTATCCTAAACTTTTTCTACCTGATACATTGTTAAACGCTCTCTTGGATAGTGAATCACTTTGTGATCTTAAAAAGCTCAACCATAACAAGGCTACATTCATGGTTTCATTGGTTGGGATCACTGTAAACACAGAAAGTAAAAACCTTAAATGTTTCAAAGTGGATACTACCATAAAGAAGAACAGAAATAAAGTGAGGATTAGTAGGGATGGCCAAACTCATAGGCATAGAACACTAACAACATGTCATTTTTCTACTACAGCAAAATGGAAAACTAACATCAGATTTGATATTATATATCTTATCATAAAAGATTACTGAATGGATTCTAGAAACTCCTCTTATGTCATCAGTCAAAAAAGGGGGGGGCTCAGTGGTTGGGCGTGTGCCTTCGGCTCAGGTCATGATCCCATGTCCTGGGATCAAGCCCAGCATTGGGCTCCCTGCTCAGCGGGAAGCCTGCTTCTCCCTCTCCCACTCCCCCTGCTTGTGTTCCCTCTCCCTTTCTCTCTGTCAAATAAATAAATAAAATCTTAAAAAAAAAATTTAAAAAGTGGAGCTCAGTGGTTACCAGGGACCTGAGTGGAAGGGGAAAAACATGTTTAATGGGTATAGAGCTTCAGTTCTACAAGATAAATCTCTGGAGATCTGTCTCCCAACAACATGCATATACTTAACACTTCTGACTTGCACACTTAAAAAATAAGGAAACTGGTAAATTTTAAGTTAGGAGGTTTTGTTTTTTTTTTAAACCACCAAAAAATGTAGAACTCATTCAAGGTAACAGTCTGATTTCTATAATCTCGGAGAAGCATCAGCATGCTATCAAATTGCAAGTTAACATGCGAATTCTCAGATATGATTCCAGATCTCTGGTTGACAGCACAAAAAAAAAAGAGATTACTTGGTCACTATTTATGGATACGATCATGCTAGTCCAATTCTGATCCCAACAACTATATTCCAAACTGTTTCCTTCCTGAACAAGAACAAGAACCACAACAGAATCTTCTACTCTTTTTATGTTCTATCCTATGCCTGGATGTGACTGCTTCTCAGCACTAGAGACTCTACTTACTAAAATGACAAAAATTCTGTAAGACCCTGTTCAAATGCCATCCACCCTCGCCAGCAAACCTTCTCAGAGCTCTCTAACCAAATGTCCTTTCTCTTCTAGTGGCATATCTTACCCAAGTCTGTATGTAGACAGACTGCTTACATCCCATAGGTGATTAGAAGCTATTCCAGGTTAAGAACAGCATCATACTCACCTTTGTAACCCAACTGTACTTATTTAATCCTCAGAACAATTCAACTGAGTAAGCAAATGAGGCTCAGTGTAATTTAGACCCTAGGTTCCACCAGGAGAAAATGGCAGGGGCAAAACTTGAACTCTGATTCCATAATCCATAGCTACTAGATTCTACTACAAGGCATTTAAGGACCCTGTGTGCACCTCCAACAGCTTAGGGAAGGAGAAAAAGAGCCAATTTCCTTCTTTCAACCATTAAGCATTTTGTCCTACAAGAGTAGAGTTGGTGTGCAAAAAGAAGAGAGAAATCAGTTAGCCTGAGCATTCCCTACAAAGCATTACCCCCACCCCGGGGGGGCGGGAGAGGTGTGCGCAAGGTGACCTCCTCACCCAGAACTCCAGCTCAGCCTCACCACTAGATGACAAGAATGCTGGGTGGCTCCTAACAAATGTTGCTGAATGTGAGAAAATTACCCAGGGTCACTGCTAATGAGAAGCCAGAACATCTTGCCACTTAGCTACAGAATATTCACCTAATAAATCTTACAGATTTGAACAAAACCCAAGACCAGGAGGTTACAGGAAAACAAAACAAAACAAAAATTCAGAACACCAGCTTAAAAATCCATATCACCTCCCTCCATACTTCTAAAAAATGAGGTATAACCCATTTTATCAGTCCTAATCAGAAATAAAAGGCTGTAAGTAAAAATAAAACCAAAAAAACACCTCAAATATTTCCTTCTGAACAGTTTAATTGTAATATATGGTCACTTATACTCCCGAGGAAATTCCTCTTTTTACCTTGACTTAGCTTTATTGATCTAATTTTAATCAAGGGCAAGTGTACAGCAAAGGATGAAGGGTCAGCAACCCAAATGAAATGGAGAAACAAGAGATAAACACTCTAGCTCAGCAAATGGGTCAGCTTGATAATGGGCCCCAAAGAACTATCATGGCCACATAACAAGGCATTGGGGAAAATCAAACTGCATACTTTTTTTTTTTTTTAATTGCAGTATACTGTATTTCCTTAAGGGGAGAAACGGTCTTTGGTAGGATGGAGTGCTGCCCAGCACAAATGAACCACAATGTTTAGGTTATAATTAAGTATGGAAACAATACCATCATGTAGGATATTCACTAGCATAGTGAGAACTGGAAAACACCCTTGTTTTAGCTGTAAAATATTTTGTTTCTTTGTCTCACACAAATTACGAATGCAGATTTAATCAAACAGATGAAGGCTCAAGTTTATGCACATATAATTTATGAAGTTTTTAAAAAGGTTTGCCAATCGATTTGGGTGTAACTAAGGGTTGTGTTTAAGCTTCTTACTTGAGTTAATATACTGACAATTCATAGAACTATAAATCTACCATTAACAGCAAACCACCAGAGCTGTTTCTTGGCAGCAACGTAGCTCACAGAGCCCAGCAGAAAGGGCTGCAAAGAGAAACAAAGGGAGGGTCTGCCTGAGCCATTAAGAAGTCATTCTGCATTAAACTACATTTTAAAAAACATTATCATATGCCAGTCACTGGAGAAAATAGTCCAGTTCTTAAGGAAAAAATCCAAAGAAAAACTTGATATGCACAGCATAAAATTACAGGATTGGGGCATAGGTACAACGTGCTATAAAAACAAAGATAGAAGTACCTAAAATCTTGAGAAGGTCGGATAGCTAAAATACCCTCTCCTCAGGAATCTTAACTCAAGAAGAATGACCAGTTTCTGTAAGTTGTGCAAAAGTAGGGCCCATTTGGGAAATAAGAAGTGGGCAGCAGAAACTCTAAGGGAAATTAAAAAGGAAAGAGGTAGGACAATCGGAGCACCAATAATCCAATGGAGAGGTTTTTTTTTTAAAGACTTTATTTATTTATTTGAGAGAGAGAATGAGAGATAGAGAGCAGGAGAGGGAAGAGGGTCAGAGGGAGAAGCAGACTCCCTGCTGAGCAGGGAGCCCGACGTGGGACTCGATCCCAGGTACCCCAGGATCATGACCTGAGCCGAAGGCAGTCGCTTAACCAACTGAGCCACCCAGGCGCCCTCCAATGGAGAGTTTTAAGAAGATATGACAACACACAGTCAAGATAAAAACTGAAATATGCCCACTAGATATGGCAATGACTTCAGCAGGAGTAGTTTCAGTCAGACTTGAGAGGGTTTAATAAAAGTAGATGGCTAGGGTACACTGATCTTTCAAGAAAGAGTGGTAGCTAAGCAGTATTGATGTCAAAGGAGAATGCTAGATTTTGTTCTAAAAATAAGTGAGTAAGGGGCGCCGGGGTGGCTCAGTTGTTAAGCATCCGCCTTTGGGTCAGGTCATGATCCGGGGGTCCTGGGATCGAGCCCCGCTTCTCCCTCTCCCACTCCCCCTGCTTGTGTTCCCTCTCTTGCTGTCTCTCTATCAAAAAAAATAAATTCTTTAAAAAATAAATTAAATAAAAATAAGTAAATAAGTGAAAATCTATATTGAATGATTCAGTAAATTAAAGGTAGGAGAATGAACAAAAGGATGACATAATTCTTGTCATATCAGTTTAGAAAGACTTGAATATGAAGGATTCATAAATATTCTACTTCCTGACCTGCTAATTACAAACTGTATGATTTGAGAACTATGTATTTATTTCCAGGAGGGACTTATATTTATTCATCTCTGTAGCCCCCAGCACCTAGTACTGGGTCTAACATATGGTACACGTTCAATTAATGTTTGCTGAATAAAATTACTTAATCTCTCTGGGCTTCAATTTCCTCCTCTGGAAAACAAAAAAAATGTGCCTGGATCTAAATAATGTTCCTTCTAGCTATAAATGCCCATCAGTCTGTAACTGCTACATAAAAATGGGTCAATTCCCTATGACTCCTTGAAAATAATCCATGTTGTAACCTTCACATTTAAGCAAGGGCATGAGAACAAAGTCAAGCCCATTCATCTAATAATGGGATTATATGTTAATCCTGAGATGGGCCTTTAAGGTGAAAATATCTTCATCACCGAAGGAAACAGAAGACAGACGTCTTCAGAAAATGTTTTGATGAGTGTTAACTTCTTTGCCATTCCTCCCTCCTCCAACATAATTGTCAGTCTGCACAGATATGAGCACTACTTTGCAACTTTAAAAATGTAAAGGAAAGCTTTAAAAGTTCATTTTTTTAAAAATTCAAAGGTAGTAAGTCTGCAACTGTGTATTTACAGTCTTATGTCTTCCAGGCCTAGGCTGTTTAAGTTTTAATCCAAATCGAGAGCTAGGGAAGCTGGACAGGAAGGAAAGAGAAACCACCAAAAGAAACAACCAAATTTCAAAAGTAGAAATGTCTTCTATTATCTGCAAGCAGATGAGAAATACTTGTGAGACATTAAAAACATCAACACTGATCAACAGTTTCTCAAAGCACTCAAATGAATAACCAATTTCCATTGTGAACAAAGCCACACACCGTTAAAAATCAGAAGTCAACTATGTCCAATATTGCCATGAAAAACTAGAAAACCAGAGAGAACCAGACTCGATGAGGCAGTGACATGAAACTGTGACACCCCCCCCCACCATCACCACAATACCTATCCCCTACAACCCTAGTACCTCCCCACACTGGTCCCTCAAATCTATTCAACCTTTTCCAGAACTTCTATTCAACCTGCAAAAGCAGAATATAAATGTAAAATAATAGGACCCTAGCTAGATGGATTTTGAACGGATGGGACAGACTTTAATCAGACTTAATCCAAAGGAAATAAATATTTAAGTTGTAGGTTTTAACAATAAAGTTTTTACCTGGGATTATTTTCAAAGAACACAGATTGAATCCCCAAATGGTGGTGTGTTCAAACTTGGTAAATCACATCACTTTGTCCTATTTTCTATACTGATCCACAAATATTTAGTTGGTCAATCCAAACTGAAATCAAGCAGCACAGCTTAAAATTTACAGCAGAAAAAAAAAAAATCCCAAGTTAACAGGGGGAAAAAATGTTACAATGATTATTTGTGTTATAAAAAGATTCTTCTCTCTACATAGAAACTTTAAAAATCATTTCTTTACAAAGTTATTTTCCCACTGCTTCTAAAGCATAAATTGACTTACCAGTAGTCATTTTTATCTGCAGCATTCCAGGAACATTACACTGAGGAGCTATACACCACCTTCCCTCTTTCTGCTACCAATTTGCCTTTAAACTGTGTCTTCATAAATTTAACAAATTATCATTATTTAATTTAGCAACAGTAAAGTTAAATTGTTCAAGAGGAAAGAGGATATAAGGGATTAAGAAAACAATGATGGCTTTGCTTCTTTTTCATCCCATTTTTTTCAACAGCTTTCAGTCTTCAATGATAAGAGATCTTGTTCCTCCCCATTCCACACTGAGGTTATAACTTAAGAATTATGAGTGGCAAGGGCAGAGGAGTAAGTAGAAAGTGTTCCAATGAGCAGATGGATGCATGGCAATGATGGGAAGCTTACGCTGTGTGCCACAAGAACCCCCGCAAGGATTTGGTGGAGGAACTCTAAGCAAATACGCAAATATGGGCCTATCATAAAGGGGCTTCTTATTCAAACAACCCATATGGATTATGTATAGGATATCACATCCATCAAATCACTCCAAAATTCCCTGTAGTTTAACTCATGTGCTCACATTTTTTTTTTGAAAAAAAAGAAACAAGCAGCTAAGAAACCTACAGCAAAGGATAAAGTAAAGCTAAAAACAGATCAAAGGAAAAGCAAAAAGGAAAGCCTTTGAACTGAGGAGGGGGCTGTTACCCACAAATCTAAACTTCATGCTTTAACTCCTGTGCAAAGTCCCAGTGCCACAAACCAGCAGGATATATGGTTAACAAAGGGTGGAAAGAAAAATCATTCCAAATGAGGTTTTAAGTGAGTCATGCTCAGTAACCCAGACGATTTCATTTACTTATCTAACTCAAAAATGTATTTTATCCAAGGAGCCATTAAGTCGACACTGCATATGCCTAAAATACATAATCAATTTTAAAACGAAATTCAAGACAAAATGTATAGGTATGAAACAAAATATCCTTTAGAGCTGTAGATCTGCCAAATGTAGCTTCAAAATTTTAAGGTGGAACGTGGTGAAACCTTTGGTCTTCAAGTACAATCACAGAAGGCAAACATTAGAGAAAGAAAAAATCAAACTGATGTCAACACATCACAAAAAAATTGGTATGCTCCAGGCTTCAAGAAGTGTCCTGAAAATGTCCCTCGCATTTTTTAGACATCTTTCCTAATGCAAATAGATGTGAAGGTAGAAACCAAAATGGTTTTCTTTTCTTCAGTACATGCTTAGAAAGCAGAAAGGCACAGGGAGGTCCTGAAACTAAATAAACATGCTGCATAGCTTGGGTTATTAAGGCAGCCAGATCTTCTGCAATCTCAGTACAACTTAAATTCAATGATCTGTGCCAATAGTCAGATAATAGAAAAATTTAAGTATCCAATACATATTGTACTTAAACACTATACTGTCCGCCACCATTAAATACCATTTTGCTAGCCTGTAAAATTGATATTTCATATCTAGGGAGTGTACAATGGGTAACTCTGGGAAAGCATTCAAGGCTTTGGACACATATTTGAGGTTCTGCAAATAAACATTAAAAATCAATTCAACAGCAAAAATGTTAACTAAATTTCATGACTATCAAACATCTCGCAATTATAACCACCCGGAAAAATACTGAATTGTTTAATTACTTTTACGCTAAAAGGCTTATTATTAGGTGACCGAGTTCCCCAGTGGCCACCATGGATGGTATTTCTTAAAGAATGTCATCTCACTACTAATAAACTTGTATAAAGAATTTTCTTTCTTTCTTTCCTCTTTGAATAGCATGCATCAGAATCCACAAAATGAATCATTATCACTTCTGACTTGTATAAATCAGGAATCAACTCTAAGTAGTAATTAAACAATCTTGGAGGAGGGTTTCATGTCTCCCCCTTTTTCTATGTGTTGTTCATCTTCCAATTAATTTCTACTTTTACTAACCCTCCACTCCCTTCCATTGGTCAATTAAAATGCCTTTCTTTAGGTCAGCCCCCTTTTCATGATTACTAGGTTTCTTCTGTTCTTCCCGCTCTCACACTGCTCATGGCTTTCTCTAAAACGATCCTCTTCCAATATTCTCCATTTCAGTAAACAGAACCTTTTAATTTTTTTGTGCCTCATTCACAGCCTCACATCTCTGGCCTTTCTGCCAATTTCACTATGTAAATAAGAGGTTCAAAAACACAAGTCTGTGAACTAGGACCAGCCTATAGTAAAGATTTCCCCAGTTTTCACAAAATCAGTAAAGTGGGAAGGAACAATGTGATGTTTCTGGGCTTGAACAAATTTATTGTAAACTACTCCAGATTGCAGGCCTATTATTCTTAAATTATAAGTTATTGGGTCTTTTTTAATCTTCAAGATTTTATTTTTAAGTAATCTCTACACCCAACATCGGGCTCGAACTTACAACCCCAAGCTCAAGAGTCACACACTCTATCAACTGAGCCAGCCAAACACCCCCCCCCCCACTTATTTTTAACTTTTGGGGAATTAGTTGTTTGTGCTAAGAAGTAATGACGTTGGAGGTAGGAGAGGAGCTTTTCTCCAGGCACTTTTCCAGAGGCACGGAGGAAATAAGCAGTAGGAAAGATAGAGAGTGGAAAAAGGAAGCAATGCAGGACAGGGAGCCAAGGGACAGATCATCGGGGGCCTAGTATTGTTTACCAGGCAGAGATGTTAACCCGTGGAATAAAGAAACAAGAAAACTTTTGGGGAAGAAAATGATGGGGTCTGAACTTCACAAAGACCAAATGAGCAACAGTGTGGAACAACAGATCAGAGAGAGTACTATGTGAAACAGGGAATCAAAACGCTTGTGCCACACATGAAACAAAGCATGAGGCTTCAACAGTGGGGGAGGAAGAGTTCTGAAATTATATTCTGAAGTTTAAATCCATTAGAACATACCAAGTGCCTGGGTCACCACAATATAACCCACATGTGGGAATTCAACATAAGTCAGTACTACCTTTCTGTTTGCTTTGCCTTTTTTTTTTTTTTTAGATTTTATTTATTTGACAGAGAGAGACACAGCGAAAGAGGGAACACAAACAGGAGGAGTGGGAGAGGGAGAAGCAGGCCTCCTGCTGAGCAGGGAGCCCGATGCAGGGCTCAATCCCAGCACCCTGGGATCATGACCCAAGCTGAAGGCAGACGCTCAACAACTGAGCCACCCAGGCACCCCTGCTTTGCTTTCTTTACACCTAGGAATATCCATCTAGATACAGTTGCATTAAGCCTTAAACATCTATTAAGAAACGAAAGATTGGTTTAACATGTTTTTTACCAGTACACCAAAAAATGTCAAAATAAGATAACTGGCGTATGTTCCCACCTTAATGAACACTAGTTATCCAAACTCTAACTACTGTATTTTACAACATGACTAAAGTCACAACCACAAACCAGAGAAAATTTAAGAAGTCTTCAAGGGAGAGCACAGAAAGATCCAGGTACAGTAGGTGCTCAGGAAATACGTGATGACTGAAGAGAAAGTTCTCACATGAATTCTCACATGCAGTGGAAGAATAACAAACGGCTGAAGTTCAAGTACAGCTGCGACAAGAGTGCCCAGGAACACGCAACTACGCTTGGCCTATCCCTTTAGTTTTGGCAACCTTAATTATCAAGGTGTTAAGGGCATCCAGTAACTCTCATAATAAAGTACAGGCATATAAAAGCTAAAACTGGAAGGCACTCCATCATAAGACCAAACGACTGTGCTGTAGCACAAAGCTGCTGTTAGTTTGGTTACCACAAATATTCATCAGGGAAAGCGGGAATCACAGCATAATGTTAACCACTGTCTGCTGACCAGTATCTTGCCAATCACTGGGAACAAGAAGCCTGTTCCTTTGGACAAAAATTGCTCATATCTAATAAGGCTTCAAAGATCTAAAATGGCTGAAGTAGACAGAATAAAGATATTAAAGAGGTTAGGTTACAGCTGTCAGACTTCACTTCTACAGTAGCAGGCACATGTGGTTCAGTGTCTGCTGGGAAGAGTCACCACAGCTCTACATACTCAAATGAAAAGGGGTGCCACACTGGAAAGTGACTCATGCATGCCTCAGAAAGTAAAGTGATTTAGATTAGATTAGATTTAGGTTTTATGTCCTTTAGAGGACATACAGCCAGAATGGATTTCCCTCCCCAATATCCTACAAGCAGATGCTTACCCCAAGTCCCCACCCTCCTGCAATATCTTTGTTGAATTAAAGAGGAAATGACTGGCCATGTACATTACTACACCACCCCCAATAGAACTCTTTCCTATTTAGCAAAACAGGAAAATCTAAAGTCAAAAAGAAAAAGATAATGCCTCATCTGCTGGACAATTCTAGTCCTTGACATTTCTATGGCAAATAAATGCAGAGCAGTTGAAAAAACTCAGTCCAGGCCCATGAACATGGTCACTGACATGCCTCAGAGGTGGGGCAGAAACTTCCCCTCCAGCTACACATGATGGTCAGAAGTTCCAGAGTGCATAACCCACAACCACACGGAGAAGTCTACGGGCCTGGTTTACAGAGGAGCCGTGGTCCACGTGGGGTTTTAGTTACTTTTTCTAATTTTCATACAACCTTAAAGACCTAAGAGGCTGACTGAGTTATGACTCTCTTGCCAAATTAAAAAAACATTACTTTGTACAATAGCCAATTAAGTTCTATTTTCAGCAAACTAACAACCCAGAGGATGGTAACCTATGACAGAATGAGGTTTAAATAGAAAAATAAGCTCTACAAGCTGTTTAAAGGTGTCTGAACCTCAAAGGAATTGCACATCTCATCTGAATTCCAGTATCTTATCAGAGTTCCTGGCAAAAAGCATGCAGGTTAATGTCAGAACGTAGGACCCCAGTAGTGGTTTTTCAAATTCATACACACATATCACAGGAAACACTATTCTGCTTAAGATCTTTTTAAATTAACTTCCCTCTTCCCCCTGGAAGACAAATCAGACCTCAATGGTAATCATCCTCAACAACCACAAAGGAGGCCAGTGTGTTTAAATTAATCTCCCTGGCCTGAGAGGGGCAATCAAAAAACAATAGGAAATCAGGTAAATAAGGTATTGGACTAAGAAGAGTTTCTGAGGATCCTGACAGGCAGGGCAGGAAACTACTCTCTGCCTTCATTTATAGAAGATGTGCAGCGCTGAGTAGGGTTGCAGATACCACAGCTAGACACCTAAAGATATCTTAAAAAGATACCCCCCCCAAAAAGTCACAAAGATACCTTTTAAAAAAACTGGTCAGGACTTAGATAACTAGTATATAAAACCCAGGCAAATTTTATGGGAGCTTGTCTTAAGTAGAAAAAGGGAATCTGGTCTAGGTTCTGCAAATAATTCCCTAATTTCAGGATCTTGGGGGTTTCTCCTATATGAAATTATTGTGAATAATCCAGGCAATTATTCTCATGTATTTGAGACTAAAAATCTGAATATGCTTTGAAATATTTTCATTATTACTGGAATGACATTTCATTATGACTGCTTTTACTTTAATGATTAATAACAGAAGAGAAACCTCTACCAAATATATAAGCATCTGGCTAATTTGCTCTAAGGCTAGCCAAAAGTCATTCCTGGGATTGAAAAGTAGGACTTATAAATCAAACCAGGATATAAGGGTCAGATCTTGACTTCTATTCCAAATGAAAATTCAAAAGAGCAAAAAAAGTGTCCTCCTTCCTTTCTTAATTCCTAAGAGGCCAAAAACACTGTATTATCTTTGCCCCAGCAGCTTGGCATAACTGGCATTAGGAAATTCAGAATCACAGGCAGTAAACCAGTTTCCGTTTTTGTTGATGAATTCTATAGTTCAATTATATTGTTTAGTATAACGAACAAGGAAAAAAACCACTGTAGTCACAAGATGGAGGCAAGAACCAGCTACCTCACTTGTAATGAACAAATGTATGAAAGGACAGGTGCAAATGAATACCATTCACGTCCATTGTTCCCACAGTGAAATCAATCAGTCTCATCATGTTCATGAATTTATAAACCACAGAGTCACAAGGTCTGGGGGCTGAATGGAAAACAAAGTTTACATCTAGCCTCCTATCACTGTCAAATCCCCTCCACACCATTCCTACCATATAGTTTATTCAGCCCTGTATAAATGTCTTCAATGAAAGGAAAACCCTAACTTCCTGCAGCAGCACACTTTCTTACTGAACAAGTTGTGTAGAAAGTTGTTTTTTTTCATAGTAAACTTAAATATGTTTCCCTGTAACTGGTCGTAGGTTTTACTCTTTGATGCCCAACAGAACAAACTTAGTAAACTTTCTTACTTGACTAGGCAACAGAAGAGTTTCTCTGCAGCACAGCCTAACAAAGAGGTCATAAAACCTGAGTTCTTTGTAATGCAGTCAGATTCTAAATGCTGCCAGAATCATAAAGAACTCGCTTTTCCTCCACAGAGCGGCTTAGGCTACTAAATCCCACTGCACTGTGAAACCCATTCTTCATGAAGTAGACAGTCTGTTGCTCTGATCTAAATGACCACGCTGGCCAAAAAGGATCTAAAATTAAGGATTTCTTCTTCTCATTGTCTAATATGTCAGTTAAAGCACTGAAACAATTCTAGCAAAAGAGATAAGAAAGACTAACGGTGTCATTATGATTAGTGAGTTAAACCCTAAACAGAACA
Organism: Callorhinus ursinus; assembly: GCF_003265705.2. Taxonomy (NCBI): domain Eukaryota; kingdom Metazoa; phylum Chordata; class Mammalia; order Carnivora; family Otariidae; genus Callorhinus; species Callorhinus ursinus. The sequence continues at coordinate 67,507,544 of NW_027397074.1, read as the reverse complement.
CCAGGATCGGCTTTCATTATGTCAAGAAGAAAAATTACAAAGAAGAGGCAGGTGATTTTAAGTACAAATGTGAGATGTCAAAGAAAACAAATACGACAATGCTGAAATTATTTCCACTGGGATTCATACTGTTGCCTTGGACAAGTTAACCTCACTGAGCCTCAAACGAGTTGTAACATTAGGAGACTGGACCCGTGCACATTAAAAGACTGGCAATTTTGATACCACATTATCCCAATTTGTAAAAACGACTACTGACTCTATCCTACTGCTTCCTCCAAAGAATATAATTCCACTCACCATAAAATGAAACCATCTTCTAATTGTTTCACGTGTTGGCAAGATTTCACAAGTAGAAGTTACCACACTTTAGTCAGTGTGATCTGGGAGTGATTATAAAACTTATAAAATATATGAGAAACCAAAACTACCACAAAATGATTCAGCCCCTTTACTGGGGATTTTCAAGTAACCAGCAGCAATTCCTGAACTTGTTCTTGCTTCAAGGGAGGAACAGACGTCTTCATCCACTAAATAAAGCAAGTGCTCATGACCTACAAGGAACCATGCTGCATATGCTGGGGATACAAGCGTGAATCAAACATAAAATCTACCTTCAAAGGAGCTAAAAGTCTAGTAATAGAGATGAGGTATGTGCCTACAATGCAAAATAGAAAATGGTACCATAAAACAAGACAGGTTTATGTTTATGGATAAAAATGCTATGGCAACTCAGGATGAACGATTAATTCTGACAAAGAATTTCAGGAAGCTTTGTGCAGATGGTCCTATCTGAATATTGACAAGAGGGTAAACTTGTATACCAATAAGGGGAAAGAGTATTCTAGGCTGGAGACAGATTAGGAAAAGTATAAAGAAAGCATGAAGCATGTATGGAAAAACACAATCGAGTTGGTCAGAGTTGTGTGAGACCGCTGCTCAATGGATACACTGAGGCCACTAGGGCTAGGTCAAATCTGCCACAAGTAGGACTGTCCCATCTGGCACTTTTAGCCCCCACCCACTAAATATGTCCCCCAGTGACATACACAAAAAACTGTCCATACATACTTCCAACTTCTCACTAAAAACTACTCTAAAAACAACAGTATATAAAGAATATTATGACAAGTAAGTTTGGAAGCTTACGCCGCATCATGGGACCTTAGAAGTTTGGCCCTTTTCTCTAGGAAAGTTTAGGATAAGGAGAGTGGTAGAATCAGAGGCATATTTCAGGAAGATTAATCTAGCACCATATATAGAACTGGATTAGAAGAGGGACAACTGGAGGTAAGGAGGCCAGTCAGGAGGCCATTATATTGGTAGAGGGAGATATAATTAGGACCAGAACTACTCAGAGGGTGTTCTGTTCAACAGCACACTATCCAAACCAATTTTAAATGACTCCAACAACCACATATCCCTAGCTTTCATGATTTACTCTAGCGTAATATGTCACTACCATTCATGTCCAAGAAAGAACAGACTTCTTTATGTGCAGCAATAATACCCCCCACAGTGCAAAGCTGAGCTAAGGGTTTTTTGCATAGAAAATGTGGTATGCAAGTATGCAGGTCGGTACCTTGCCTTATTACATATGGACTAATTAGGAAGCACATTATTTGTTAAGGCATTAGCATAACAAATCAACTTAAAATGACACTTGAGAATAGGCCATTCAAAATACCAGCCAAGATTATTAGTATAAATCTTTCAACATGGGAAAAAAAAAAAAAACTCATCTGACCTAAGGGAAGCAGCCAGCAGCTCTGAGTTAGGTGAGGTGGCTGTGCAATAAATGAAAAGCCAGAAGCTGCTTTTAGGCACTTTCTTATTTAGGGATCCAAAGTGAGTCAGAGCTACTAAATAAGCTTGACTGACAAAAATAATTATTAGATAACTACATAATATCCGAATGCCTAATATGCACAGGCTCTATGTATGACCCACTTAATATTCCAAAGACTAAGATTTCAACAATATGACTTGACAAAGGAAGAAGCCAGAGCTCAAATATATTAACTCATCCAAGGTTAGTCACTACTCAGTCACAGAAATAGACTTGAAACCCTGGTCAATTGGACTACAAACTGTCCTCTTTCTACATATGGCACTCAATTCAGAAATTAATGTTAACAATGACAAGGCAAGTGATTGGAAGACACATGTAAATGGGACTGGCAAGAGGGTAGAGAAACGTGACCAGTTAGGGTCAAGAAACTCTACGTGGAAGGTAGGGGGCAGAACTTAACATCAAGTGCAAACTTCGGAGAAAGCCCGACAGAGCCACAAGGCTGAGCAAGGCTGAGCAACAGCAACTGCAAGGAATGAGGGTACCTGCTTTTAGCAAGGTTTTTAGGGGGACACATAATAAAACCCCCAAACAAGGGGTCCTTCTCCTCTCCCTCATAAAATGTACGAGGGTTCATTATGTGCTCTGCTATAGTAAAAAAATTTCTATGCTAGAGTATAAAAATCTCAGTCAACTGATTTTCTTTTGTAAGCTGACAAATACATTGAGCTTTCCCTTTCAACACCCTAAAATACACTCCACTCTATGGTATACAACAACTTATAGTAATAAAATTCACTATTTGTGAACAAGGATAAAAAGGGCCCTAATGGCTAAAAATTAGGAGGTGGGTGTGAAGACTACGGAGGAAAGGTATCACAAGTCTGTGGATGGGAACAGAAGAGGAATGTACCTTCCCTAAATCCACAGATCCCAGAGGATAAAAGGTCATCACATTCTTAAAACTAACTGTGCCTGAGCAGAAATTTCTGTTTTGAGTTGGGAGTTGAATGGAGCCTGGTTTTGCATAAGCACCGGCCTGGAAGAGTGGACACTACCCTGACATACACATTCCTGTGGCTTGGCCATAAATACCTTGAACTGTTGGTTTTAAGAAATACCCACTGTTTCATACTACCCCTGCACTTGGATGTCTAAACAGCACAGTAACTGGAACTGTACATACACACAGTCTCTTTCCTTAATTTCTTCACTATACCCACTTATACAGGTAGTACCATTTTGACACATTTTACTTAATACTTACACTTACGGGCCTTTGCTACACTATCCCCAGGGAAGGTCTGCAGAGTAGAAAGAGAAGAATTATTTCCTGGGTAACAGGAGTATTTTATTAAAATATTCTTGTTGTGCCCAGGAAACTGCATACTCCACAGTCTGGCCTCCAGGATACAAAACTTCAAACACATTCATCTTCTAATTTAAAGCATCACTGCCCCAAATATTTCCCATCTTCTTAAAACAACAACAAGTCACTGAATCTTAAATGAAACAAGATAAATATAAACTTTAGTTTTAATAGATAATCAAAGTTGGCACATAAAAATCATGAGGAAAACTGGCAGATCCTTTTAACTAGAGCAATGTCAAATGCTATGCCGTGCATTAAAAGTCAACCCAGGGCACCTGGGTGGCTCAGTTGGTTAAGCGTCTGCCTTCGGCTCGGGTCATGATCCCGGGGTCCTGGGATCGAGTCCCGTGTCGGGCTCCCTGCTCCTTGGGAGCCTGCTTCTCCCTCTGTCTCTCTCTGTCTCTCTCGAATAAATAAATAAAATCTTTAAAAAAAAAAAAAAAGTCAACCCAAACAAATGGATTACTCAGATTCCACCGGGCCTTGCTCTAGAACAACAGGACAAGAGCCAATGAAATGAAGATCGTATGCTAGTTTGGCCACAAGATCAAAGGGTCGATATGAATTCATGTGCTCATTAGAAAGCGGAGTTAGAAGTACCTGTTCATTATATAGCCAGTAAGTTTCTATTATGGAGACCAGTACATTTCTATTAAGATGATAAAGCTTATAATCCTAACAATGTTCATTTTCCTGAGAAAAAATAGTTCTAGTTTCAAAGAAAAAGGGAACCAGACCGGGCAAATTCTGTATGGCACCAATCAAGCTTCACAGCCTACTGACAGCACCTTGTTCCTGCTCCACGGTCGGTATACCACATCTTACCTGCTTAGTCACAATAACTGTGCTTTGTGCCTGTGACCCTTTTTGACTGTGTTGGACCCCGAACTGCTTTGTGATTCCATAGTGCAGTTAACAGACTCAAAATGAAGTATAATGTCAGAGAATTAATTTTTCTTCCTTCAAACTTTATTAGCTAACACTTTTTAGCAGCATCATCTTGGGAAAGTTTACTAAGCTATCTGTGCTTCAGTCTGCTCATCTGTAACTGGTAAGCATAAATCCTTTCAACCACATACTGTTATTAGGATTAAATCTATAATATATGTCAAGTACTGTTATTAGGATTAAATCTATAATATATGTCAAGCAGTACCTGGCACCTTGGGAACCATCAAAAAAATATTTGTTACGGCCATTCAAACCTAGGCCGCTTGAGAGTTCCAAGTAGCAGCTAGCAACTTGAGGAAATACACACACATACTCTACATATATGTATTCACAACACTCAGGGATTCCAACCACACCTCATGCACTGGCCAGGGTCCATATTAAAGCCAATTTTCATTTTCAGAAATGATTAAACTTCTGCACTAAAAACAACACAAGTGTTTCATCACTAGGGAGTTCTTGAAGTTCAGCAGGCTTCCAGAATATCTGTATGACTGTTTCAGAGAAGCAATTTGTTGAATGAAAAACCAGGGTTTCAACAAGCAGTTTAAAAGGGATGGTTTGAGCTGGGCTGGAATGAACTGGCATGCCAGTCACTTCTGTATCAAGAGAGTTGGTTTCTAACAAGAACTTTGCTTGTTTCAACCGGCACTGCAATAAACTTCCAGTTGTATCACAAAATTAAGCTTTAAAGCAAGTAAGTAAATGGGGAACAGGATGGAGAAAGATTTACGAAAGATTTAAACCCAGCTATGGGAAGACAATACATTTAGGACGTAAAATGATCAATGCTCTTAAAACAACAACAAAAAATAGTTTTATAAAATGAAATGTATTGAAATAAAATATCCCAATATAGAAAAATAAGCATATAGTAAATTCATCTGAAAGCCACACTAGAAAGATACGAACATACAGTCAATAAAATGATTATTCTCCTTTAAAAGTAATCAAAGGAGATAAATGGTAAAGGGAAATAAATGTGGTAAAACACATGTAAAATGCTCATCTTTACTAGCAATATTATATGCAAATGAAAATAATTCTAAGGTCCTGTTAATCTGAGAAATCTAACAAAAATAGTGACAAAACCAAACCAAATTATATGTAGCAAAGTATTTATGGGGTGCAGTCTGAAAATTAGCTTGTATATCCTTTGGCCTATTAACCACTTTGAGAATATAGTTCTAAAATAAATAATCCTAAATAGGACAAAAAGGTGTATGTTTAGTACTATTAAGAAAAATTGAAATCTAGAACAAGGGAATAATTAGAAAACAGGATATTAGCATAATGGAATATATATGCATGTGCATAAAATTAAAAGTGCCTTAATTAAAAAAAAAAATGTGGGACTTCCATTTCCAACCAAGATAGAACAAGGATCGAATCTTCCCTTCTGCTTAGAATAGACAAAAATACAACATTTTTTAAAGGTTTTTTAAATTTATCTATTCATTTGAGAGAGAGTGAGAGAGAAAGTGCGAGAGCACGAGCAGGGGGTAGAGTCAGATGGAGAGGGAGCAGCAGGCTCCCCGCTGAGCAGGGAGTCTGATGTGGGGCTCGATCCCAGGACCCCAGGACCACGACCTGAGCCAAAGGAAGACGCTTACAGATTGAGGCACCCAGGTGCCCTACAACAACATTTTGAAATATGGTTTCTAATATGCTACATAACAGGGAACAAAGGACAGCAATCCCTAAAAGACAGGACACAAATGAGCCCTAGGGAGGCTTACTACCTAGAGGTTTTAGTGGGAACAGACAAGGGTCTGGGGAAACCAAGATAGCTGGGGTTCACGGCACACATGAAGAGAGGAGAGCACAGACTGCGAACCGCTGAGATCCTCACAGAGCCCCCTTATGCATAGTACTGATTAGCACAGGGGTGTGCAGAAAATAGCAACCATCTGAGGCCAGGGAAGGAACCATAGAAAAGCATTAGAAAGATGCAGATCCAACCATCCCACTCCAGGCTATTTACCCGTGAGGTGAGAAAATATATATCCAAAGGAAATATATATCCAAATGTTTAGAGAAACTTTCCACATAAATAGCCAAAAACTGGAAGCAAGCAGAAACAACCCAAATCGCCACCAACAGGCAAACAGACAAATCATGGTACAGTCCTACAATGGAATACTACTTAGCAATAAAAAGGAATGAAGTACTGATACACACCACACCACGATGAATCTGTAATTATGCTGAGTGAAAGGAGGCAGATTAAAAGAGGAGAGGGCGCCTGGGTGGCTCAGTTGGTTAAGCGACTGTCTTCGGCTCAGGTCATGATCCTGGAGTCCCGGGATCGAGTCCCGCATCGGGCTCCCTGCTTGGCGGGGAGTTTGCTTCTCCCTCTGACCCTCTTCCTTCTCATGCTCTCTATCTCTCATTCTCTCTCTCTCAAATAAATAAATAAAATCTTTAAAAAAATTATTAAAAAAAGAGGAGATACTGTATGATTCCATTTTAAATACAAACTATGGTAAGTAACAGAATGCGATCAGTGACTAGAGGGTGTATGGGAAAAGATACAAAGGGGCATAAGAAAACTTGGGGAGAATGAGTATGTTCACTATCTTAATTATAGTGATTTGATGGGTATACATGTTTCTCAAAAAATTTACCAAACTATTTTAAATATGTGCAGTCTTCCTGCATATCTATTATGTCCCAATAAAGCTGTTTATAAAAATAGAAAAAAAGTGGCTGCATGAACAAGTCTAACTATCAGAAGACAAAGTAACATATATACAAGTCACAAACATCAGAAGTTTAGGGTGATCTACATAAAGTCTGTTAAGGTCTTTTGAATTTTTACTTAATTACCTTTTTAAAAAAAATTATACCCAGAGTTAATTTAATTTAAATGGCCATTCTTATTTTCCAGAAACAAGAGCTGGGAGACAATTTGCCCATGATCATATGAAAAGGTCACAGGAGAGAAACAGATACCACACAACTCATAAGACGCCAAACTCTTAAGATGCCAAACTCTGTTCTACATTCATTACTCTCAACTAAATTTCACCAGTGCCAACACTTAGAATGACAAGATCCTTGGAAACGAGACAGACGCTTTGGAAGAACTACAAACACAGAAGCTAGAAAAATGTTTCCTAATTTCACTAGGGCTGCCAGGGTGCTCCCAAAGGTGAAGCATGAAGGGACATCTTGTCCACAGGAGGGACAATAATGTTTAGAAATTAGCCCCCACTCACAATTTCCATAAATGCCAGTTCTTTTAAAGACCAACTGAAGCATTTCAAAGCAACATTTTGAAATTCCGAATGAGCAAGCCTTGCCATACCTGATGTTCACTTAAAAAAAACCACGTGTGTGATTTTAGAAGAAGAAGAAAAAAGGAAAGGAAAGAAAGTCATTCTTACTTACAAGATGTAAGATGTAAAATGTAAAAAAAAAAAAGGTGGCAGGGAGCACCCCCAGGTATCAGAGTCCTAGGGCTACTACCATAAGAAATTACCAAAATCTGGTGGCTTAAAACATGAAATTAATTCTCTCAAGGTCGAGAGTCCAAATTCCGAAATCAAAGTAGAGGCAGCAGGGCCAAGCTCCCTCTGAGGACTCTAGGGAAGAATCCTTCCTTCCTTCCTCCAGCTTCTGGTGGGTGCCAGCAGTGCCTGGCTTCCAGCCGTATCACTCCCATCTCCGCCGCTGTCGTCACATGGCTTTCTCCCAACTGTGTGTGGCCAATTTTCTTATGAGAACTTCAGGTTTAGGGCCCAGCCTGATCTGGTATGACCTCACCTTTACTCAATTACAACTGCAAAGACCCTATTTCCAAATAATGTCCTACCCACAGACACTCAGTATTAGAACTACATCATTGGTAGAAGACAAATCAACACACGATGGAGGGGGAAAGTTCTCTTCAAGAAGGCAGTAAACGAGGGAGAATAAAATTTTAGTTAATGTAGCAAGAAATACTTTCCAAAGTACACACTTGTGGCCATCTCATTTTGAATCAAAAGAACTTCAATATGGCTAACAAAATGCAAAAACCTGCTTTCTTTTCATTTTTTTCTTTCAAAATTATGTGTGCAACAAACATTCCTGACCCTTATTCCATCCCCTCTCTGACTAATAACAATTTTCATTCCCAAACATATTGCTTACATTTTAGGGGCTAGGAATCTACAAATATTCCTCAATTTATAACAGGGTTACATCCTGATAAAGCCATCATAAACTGAAAATATAAGACAAAAATGCATTTAATATACCTAACCTACAGAATATCATACTTAAGCCTAGCCTACCTTAAACATGCTCAGAATGCTCATGTAAATTTATCAAGTACTGTGCTGAAAGTAAAAACCAGAATGCTGTAAGTGTATCGGTCCTTTACCCTTGTGATCAAGTGGCTAGCTGAGCGGCAGGTGCAGCTCGCTGCCCAGCACCACCAGAGATTATCTTAGAGCGTATCCCTAGCCTGGGAAAAGATCAAAATTCAAAATTCAAAGTACAGTTTCTACTGGATGAGTATCACTTTTGCATCATCATAAAGCAGAATTTTTTTTTAAGTCCAGCCATCATAAGTCAGGGACCATATGTACTTTCACAACCAGAAAGGGGGGGGGGAACAGTTTCATCTAGGTCACAAGTAAATTTGCTACTACAGTAGTATTAGTCTTGTCCTTCCGAGCTATCATTATTATGAAGGTGTTTAATGATCTCTAACATGTTTACATACATACTCATTTACACATATGCATAACACTATTGTTGGAATGTACTCTTACATTCTTACAGGGCTAAGAGTAAAGGATTTCACCACGGCTCATTCTTCTCTTCCTCGCAATGTCTAATGTGTACCAATCAAATAAGCTTAGCATAATACAGAACACACTAAAAAAAAAAAATTGATTTCTATCCTCTAGATTTTCAAATATAAAAGAAGATCTGTTAAATAGTGAAATACTTAACTGAAATTAAGTGATTAAACCCATTATATATCACTAAGGAATAAACTGAAGACTAAGATGTAAGAGTTACCAGATACTCAACCTCTCAGATGCACAGATGAGAGAGGGTTCATTCTGCTATCAATGCAAATGTATCAAATAAAGGTCTTTAGCTCATAGGATTTGCTTCCCAGACACTGCCTGGAGATGTCTGTCTAGTAAATTAACTTGGAAACTAAAACAATGGAAACTATACATTTCATTATTTTTAGGCAGCCTGTAAACAACAGTCTCAAAATGGACCTCTAACATACCCTCTTACATTTGTCAGCATCATGGTGGCACAGATGAGAAATTGGGTGATTTTTTTTTAATGATTCATAATAATGCATAAAATGTGGTTAACGTTTTAGGAGTGGATCTAGATCTGGTATAAACAGATTACCAGATCTAACACAGTCTATTTCTTCCCATCCTAAAAATTATCATCCATAAGCAGGGTAGGGGTCAAAAACATGACATCATGGTTGTTGTTTGTTTAAATTTTATAGATACAAAACACAAAGACATCTCTTTAGAACTAAGGGCACAAATCCCACTATCTACAGGTAAAAGTACTGCAAGCACAGGAAAATACTCTTACAGAGTAGGTAAGGAAATACTAAACCCTTGTTCATGTGGAAAAGGACCATTCATTAAAGAACTTAAATCTAATTTTGACTTGTGAGAAAAGATATCTTCGCCTAGTCTCCTCCAGGTCTTTGTCTCTCTAAGATTCAAGGACAAAGCTACTGCTCTTGATCTTGGTAAACAGCATTAAATCCAAATAAATTATTGCTGAAATATATGCTCCCCTCCCCTCCTTTAATGTCCATATGCACTGATTATATTTATGAAGACTACGCTTCTGGTGCATTTATATTAGACAGCAACTTTTCCATTACCTACAATTCTCAAATGTCACAAAAACTGAAGTATTACAAAAATTATCCAGTGGGCAGGAAAACACCAATGACAAAAGTGAGTAACACATCTTTTTAAGTAAATAGACCAGAACCAAAAGAACTCAGGTATTCCAAATCTACTAAGCAATTTACCAAATCAACAGGAATAGAGATCACAGTGGCAGTTAGAACCAAGTAATGATGAACGCAACTATCATATTTAATCAAATCTAAAATTCCACTTATTGTAAGACAAACTACTATTTTATGAGCCATTAAAAGCTGTCAGTTACCACAGTAAGTTTCATTCTGAAATCTGATATGTTAAAATGTGGAGGCTGGGTAGGGATATATCTTTTAAGAATTAAAGAAATGCAGTATATTTCCAATAAGGTCAAGAAGGCAGGATTATTTCATAAATGCAAAGCTTTACTTTTCATATATCACAGTTAAAAAATCTTATTGGTAAGTTTACTTTATAGCTATTCCCACCCCTTATGTTCATTATACATCATTTACATCAAGTATAATCACTCTCCCAGCAAGTGGACCTCAAATAGCTAAAACTCTATGTGCCAACCAGATGGAAACACAAGAAGATAGAAGATACCTAGGTAGCTTACCAAACATCATCCAAATCACTTACACCAATCTAGGGAAAATAAACTTAAATTTGGTCCTTTGGGAAACCAAAAGTATGTAGATGCTAAGAATTAGTCTGTGGCCCCAAGCTGATCATTTTCTTTACATTAACTCAGAGTGAATAATGATCAGAAGGCAACTGGCAGAGACACAGAGCCCCCAGCTCTGTTTGATGTATGAACCCGTGACAACACAATTACCAAGAACCATTTCTCTTGCACCAAAATACTGAATCCAGATGTCAACCTGGTGCCAGGAAAAGATGCTGCACAGTGACAGCTGTTTCATGCCTCTACCCCGAATACCTGCATTCTGACCAGACCCACACTTCAACCAATGAAACAGCAGGGCATTTGTAAAGAAAAAACATTACAAGAGGTCTGGCCACCAAAATTTAAAATTAGCACACACTCTTGCTTTTTTTTAATTTTTTTTATTGGTTTAAGTCATAATAAATAAGGAGCAGTTTTGCAGAAAGATGATAAAGGGACTACTGCATTTTATGTAATTAAGCAATAAGCACATAGAAGCAATTAAGTGTATAGCATGAAATAGCAATAAGCATTTAGCACAACACAAATTACTCAACAAATTCATTTCACCACACTTTTTTTAATTGAAAGAACTGGTGACCTAGATAAAGCACTGAATTGAAAAATCAAGAGAATTTAAACAGCAAGATGTAGTTGTTCCAAGTACAACCTTCGATACAGGCCTGGATTCTAGTCCCAAGGGTACCACTTTCCAGTGGTTTGACCTTGCACAAGTTAACCTGACTTTTCTTCCCAAGCCTCAGTTTCCTCACGTGCAAAATAAAGGTAATAAAGCCTTCACCTCATAGGGCTTTGGCTTTGTGTAGAATTAGACAGTGCAGAAAACCTTTTACCAATTATCTGGCACGGGGGGGGGGGACTACAAAATGGTACAATGCTATTTATCATTAGTACCAGTTATAGCACAATGAAACTATGCACTTCCCAACCCCCATACCTCCTTCTTGCTCTGAATTTCACTGGTTTGTTGTTTTTGTGCCTTTTCTAGAACACTTTTATTCTACCTTGTATTGTCTTTATTTGTATTTTATCTTAGACTCACCCATCTACCATCCCCATCTACATTCAGGAACATCTTTGTACTCCCTCAAAAATGAATATGGCACTGAAAAATACTTAAGCTCTTTAAAGCAACTAAGGAAATATCTGGGCAATGAAGCACGAATGAATAGCAGTCTGCAGGTTTAAGACCTGGTATTCACTGCCTGGCATCCTGCACTCTGGTGAAGGTGAGTGGAGCAAAGCTGGATGGCTGGGCAGGCCAGAGGCAGCAAGAAGTCCCAAAGCATTTTCCATTTCCCTCCATTCAGAGGGATGCCGCTACATAAGTGCTTCCACTCAAGGATGACACTAATGTGCTTCTGTGGAATTCTGCCAGTCTGACCCATAAATATCCTTATCAGGAAGAGTCAAAAACTATTTCATTCATTACAGGCTGAGAGTTTAAAAAGCAAGAGAGGACTAAGCAACACACACTCCAGCAGTGGGGCTACAAAAGGGCACTGTTGCAGTTAATACAGCCGCCTCTGTAAAGCAAAGGAAATAGAAAAGATACAAGAAGATACATACATATGGAATTCCATATTAAATATACACACATACATATAGAGAAAGTCTGCCGACATTATACCAGAAAAAGAAAGGACATTTTGAATAACCCCATTCAAGAATAAGATACATGGAATAGACCTGGATAAGGAATAGAAGCTGGTCAGAACATACCTAACAAATGAGATACCAGGGAGGGGCTGCGAGAAAAATTGGACATGTTGCTAGAGAGAAACCAAAACAGCCCTCAGAATTCAGCAATAATGCAATACCCTAGGTAGAAAGTCACCCAGTAATGGCACCAAAAGTCCAGCAGAGCTAGGCAAACACATTTCTATCCTACCCTGAGCAAACAGCATATACCTGCCTGACCTGTGGCCAGACAGCCCAGGCTTCTGATTACTCACTATCCAGAGAAAGCAGAGTTGAGTTGTTTAGCTGTGGCGATTCTTAAAAACACTCCACCTAATGCTTCTGAGACTCTTGAAACAAGCCCACGGCCTCCCTCTTGACCGCTTTAACTGCGGGTCTACGGCTGACACGATTTCACCAGTAGTGTCAAGACCTTACGTGTCCCCTTTCACTCTCCTAATACCTAACATGAATCTTACGGGATTTACTTCTCCAGGGGCAATTCCTTATAAATTCCAGAAGTGCAATGAAGACAAAGAATTTGCCATATATTTTAAACGTTTATATACTGTTGGCTGTCTATCCATCCCTGTTCCCTCCCAACTCCACTCAGAGAAAAAACTTCATTTTAAACTGTTCCTTGTCCCAGACAATGTTATCTGACCATCCTAAAGCCCTTCTGTTTGTGCAAAATGACAATAAAGGAATTTTTCACGGGTGATTTTTACTATACATAATTTTTATCTCATACTCTGACCTTAGACTCCAGTTCCCAATAGGCTACAACTCCACTGTGATTTGTCATTCTGATATTTAAATTTAAAAACCACAACTCCCTTATATTTAATTGGCTACAGAGAATATGAACATCATCTATACAAGTTTGAAACCAGAGAAAAATGGCTCTTCCAACCCTAGGTATGCTCACACAAAGTCAAGACTACTCACCTGCAAATCTTTAGTCAATTTTATCATTTCATTAAAAAATACTCTTCAAATATCAAGATTAGAGAAAATCTCTTTGTTCTGTAATAGTCCCCCCACAGATTCCATTCAGGTATCTTACAATTATGGCCTTGTCCGTGTAGCTAAGAGATTGTGGACTGTACATCAAGAGGTCCACAAAATCCAGGCACCCCATCAAAAAAAAAAAAAAAGCAAGTAAGCAAACAAGAAAAAGAAAGAAATATTATGAATCTAAATAACAAAGTAAATTAGGAGACCGGTCTGAGTCACAGAGCATACCCAGGACAGTTACTTCCTTTCTAAGGCCTTTGTAATTCTGTCCTACCAAAGAGGCATGCTCTGCCTCACAAGTTTGTTATAAAAGAAAGTGATACAAAACAAACACCTAGGTCCTTGGAAATGAGCAGTGAACAAGGTAGAAAAATGACAGTGAAAGGACACACTTTTAATAAAATCAGAGAGAACACAAATGTTGAGGAAAGATGGGAGGGTGACAGGCTGTTAATGAGGTGCTGAGAGATAAACAGGGCAACCCATCCCTGACAACTAATCTAGCTCAATACATGTCCCAGATTATGCTACGGTATATTCACTTCTTCAACAGTTTTACCAGAATATCCTCTTCCACGTTCCTCCCTGGGGCTATGTATGGAAGAAAGGGTCCAGAGACTAACGAACACTAGAAATTAGATCTCAGATAGAGCCTAGCCTGCAATTAATTCCATAGCTGTGTTATTCTGTCCTTCCCCTAATTTACACATCAAAACCAATTCTAGGTCTCTAAATTTCAGGTTTTGAAGGCAATTCCAGACATAAACACTGATAAACCATATATGTATTTTACTGACCTAGGACACGCTCAGATTATAGAATTAAAGAAAATAAACATTAACTCCTGTTGATTTCTTAGAATGAGGGAGAAATGCCACTATCTTTATGCCACTACCATTCAGAAATTGTGTCTCAATCTCCAGCACTGATCACCAAAGATAGCTAATGGATTTGCTAAAATCATTAGAACCTCAGTTATTAGATCGTCATTAGCCAAGTCCAATTACAGAGAGAAAACCAAGCTATTTTAGCTGAGCATTCATACCAATGGGGAAAAAAAAAGAGCCTTCTTAATCACTTTCATTATCAAAACAGAATCCCTGCTGGAGCCTTTTAATTGGAAGTCTACCCCATTTTAAAGACATTTGCATTTTATCAAACTATATTGACAGGGTTAATAGAAATCACTTCTAGCTTCACATCTCCCAAATATGTGATGACATCTGTAGTGATCCACTGAACAAAACCAGGAAGACCAGGATAGGAAGCTGGGCCCCTAGCACACAAGCATCTGGTTGGAAATCTCACCACACTGGCAACCAGCTTTCCCCTCTTCATCTCTGCTATGTTAAAAGGGGAAAGGAGTAGTGAGAAAGGAATACAGCATCACACCTAGTTTCTCTCTATAAAATGTCCCAAAGATCATGGGATGTCATTTACTAACAAATGAACAAAAATCAGAAGCAGTATTGATATATGTGAGATGAACAGATTTGCATGCCAGACATTCTGTACCCAAGATATATCTCTCTCTCTTCCTGTCTTTCTAACATACACTCTCTAAACGTGTAGGGTGCCACAATGTTATTGCCATGAGCTATATTTTGTTATTTATAGAGGCTATAAAACTACACAGCGCTTTACAAACCATAGAACACAGGCACTAGAGCCTGGAGGAACTCAGACTGAACTCGAAAAGGACAGAGTGGTGAGGAAAACAGGAAAATATTTACTTGCACCAAATTCTTGGCAAGAATAATTCTGGGAGGCAGTAAGAAAGTGACTAATAAGGAGTGATCCGTAGGAGAACTTACACAAACCAAAATCAATCCATCAGTAATCCAAAGCCTTAACTCTTGAAGGTAAAGAACTGATACCAGAGCAATTCTACAACAATTTCCACCTTTGACATTAAACATGAATTATGGTTTTCTAATCACATGATGACAAGTTCATCCAAGTAATATTAAAATGTGAATACTGAATAAACACCCAAATGCTTAAAAAAAGGAAGGAAAGAAAAACAGGTTTTTAAAAAAAATGATCTTATGGTCTGGAAGAGCTACAAACCTTAAGTATATGAAGTTCGGCCCTTAGAAGTGATAGTTACACAATTCTCATCAAGTCAGAGAGCCATCAACTCCTTTATCCTCCTAGATAAACAAAAGATTTGAGCGTCCAAAACATCTACAAGGTACGTATTTCCAAGAGACACCAAACTAACACATAAGAAATTCCACTGACAAAAACACAAAAATTGTGTTCCCAGACATTCACAATGTACCCCACCAACTCAATGAGACACATCTCAGAAAGATCTCAGTCTCAAAATGGTTAAGTATCAGCTTGGTCCTTAATTTAGTTCTCTCTGTACTTACTAGAGATTCAGCACAATGGACAGATAGATGTTGTTAGTATGGAATTTTATCAATTACAAAAGACCTGATGTCACCCAGTTTTGTGATTTACTATTATTTCCATTTTGCTGAGAGATTAGAAGACTTTCTGAAATATACAGTAGGTGTCTGAGAAAGAAGCCAGGACATCAGAATACCAATCACAAGTACTTTCTTGATGACCTCTATTTTAACATAATTACCATAAATAGTCAAAAATAGCCAGGATGGGGCACCTGTGTGGCTCAGTCGGTTGGGTGTCTGCCTCCGGCTCAGGTGACGATCTCAGGGTCCTGGAATCAAGCCCCCTCAGGGTCCTGGAATCAAGCCCCGCTTGGGGGGGGGGTCCCTGCTCAGTGGGGAGTCTGCTTCTCCCTCCACCCCCCGCCACTTGTGGGCTAGCTCTCTCTCTCTCTCAAATAAATAAATAAAATCTAAAAAAAAAATTAATTAAAAAATTTTAAAAACCCAGCCAGGTTATTTTTTCTAAATGCAAATCTAAGTGCTCAGCAGTTGACTTAGTAGGTAGTACAAATCATCTGGGGAATCCCTCATCCTCTGAGCTCACTGAAGGTATACACAATAAGTTTCCTGGTGCTACTTTTCTGTAATACAAACTATTCGATGTGTTCTCGCAATGTGTTCTCAGATATCATTTGTAGCCAATATTGAAAAGAATCACCTAAATGATTTTGATGGTCTTTTCATAAATTTCTCGAGTTTCCCAAAGACCATGTTGCCAATTCATTGCAAAATCAGGCTTTAATCTCCTCTCATTCATCACCAGTGACACCAGCCCCCTTCTTTATTCAAGGGGGAAACCATCTGCAGTAGTTCTGCCCGATTTCCCCAGGAATTTTAGCTTCGACTGCCTGGTTTCTGAACCCTCAGCAATGGGAGCAATTTACCTCGATCGACTTCACCAGTCACTGTTGCAATTTAGCTAAGACATTTCCCAGGGGCCCATTAGAAAAGGTTCCAATTTGAAAAACTCACATATGATCCTACAAGCCAGTCCTAGAAACATCATTTGGTACCAACTTACAAATTATTCTTTTTCTGATCTCACATCTTTCACTTTGACATAGAAATGCAAAAAAGGAAATGACAGGATTTCTGGAAATTAACTCAAATATACAAACATAATAATAAAAATATACAAATATAAAAAGACATTCTGATAAAAATCTCAGACTGCTACATGCATGTAGGCTTGGTTTTGTTAATCTGACTACACCAAGCAAACTGAAGATGGTGGGCCAGGGCAGAGGAAGCCTTCTGCGGCAACTACAATACAGCAAAATCAGAAACCTAATGAGGATATGTGGAGTTCCTTCCAGAGTTAAGGACCATGAAAAGCCAAATCTCCCTAATCAAGTACCTCACACATGCACACACTGCACCTACTAAATGGAGCTAACCAAAAGAAATGTGAAAGTACCCATTATGTAGGAATGGGTAAAGGATGGGAGAGTGCTTCTCTAGCAAAAGAGATGAAAACCTTTAATACCAACAGGTAAGAAGTCAGTTGAAACCTTTGCAACGGATTACTGTTGCAAAAGCCGTAATATTCAGATTGGAATTAAGTTCTACCCGGTAGTTATATCAGTATTTGAAATTAAACTTTTTTTTATTATGTTATGTTAATCACCATACATTACATCATTAGTTTTTGATGTAGT
>NW_027397074.1:67320624-67489990 GCF_003265705.2 Callorhinus ursinus | reverse complement strand
GTGATTCAACAGTCTTACAAAATTCACAGCGCTCACCATAGCACATACCCTCCCCAATGTCTATCACCCAGCCACCCCATCCTTCCCACCCCCCACCACTCCAGCAACCCTCAGTCTGTTTCCTGAGATTAAGAATTCCTCATATCAGTGAGGTCATCTGATACATGTCTTTCTCTGATTGGCTTATTTCGCTCAGCATAATACCCTCCAGTTCTATCCATGTCGTTGCAAATGGCTTACTAGACCCTGACAATATTTTAGTAGCTTTTCTAGAATACTAGTGCTTTTGAAATAGAAAAAGTGTTACCATTTAAAATAATGTTACCAAAAATTAGGTTAGTAAATAGAAGAGCCTCAGTTGGGATTTCTGTCCCTAACTTTTTCTTTAATGAAAAAGAGCATCTGCTATCAAATGTCAAATGGCAATAAGTCAATGACCAATATCAAGTCATTATTACTAGTATATTACATTAATTACTATTAATAGAAGGCATATTTTGGTTACACACATATGCTTGATTTTATATAACTTAATGTATAATATATTTTCTACCTGGAGACTTATCCTGAATTAAAACGACAGCATTAAATATTTCCATAGAACATGAGTTGTAGGAGTTAGGCCACATGAATATGTTTGGGAACCAGTGCTGTATTTATAAAACTTAATGGTGGCAGAGTCCCAAATGTTCAGAAAAACAGCTTGTGTTAGTTATTAAACAAGGGACTCACAGGATGCATAATTCCAGACAGAGTGTTTCTGTTACCTGACACCGGGGGTCGGCCAACAATTCCAGGGATTTATCTTCCCTAGGTGTAATTAGAGAGCATATTCACTCTTTCAGGTGACTACTTGCATCTAAGTTTTAACCATAAGTGAACAACAGAAGTGGACTGTCAGAAGATACTGATTTATAGATGGTACCTTTTCTTTATCAACATTACCAGCCACAATCTATAGCCACACATACTTTAAAAGTCAAAAGCTTTCTACAAGGTTCAGGTAGTACATTCAGTGTGACTGACAATGTCACCTGGGAAATATCCACAGCTGTGTTAGTGCAGTTTTCAAATGTAAACCAAAGACCCCCAGCTCCTCTCTCTTCCTCCCTTTCCAACTACTTATGTGTGTGAAGCTAAAATTTCTTCAAACGTTTCAACCAAAATAATACATCAAAACAGAGAAAATACAGAAGCAGGTAAGATTCCAGCTGTCTTCTATTAAGCCATATATTAAGCAGATTTGCAAAATAAAAGTAATGTCACTCCAGTTTTGGGGGGAAAATAGGTCTCATAAAAACTTGTTAACATAATAGGCTTATGACTGTTATTTTTAATGAATTAAATACTTTTAAATGTCTCCATTTTCATTTCCCAAACACTATGTTATCAACAGATACAATCAATCCATATGAACAAAAGCTCTTTGGGTCCTCAATAAATTTAATACACAAGAGTCCTCAAATCAAAAAAGTTAAGAATCACTGTTTTGGAGGAACTCAAAAGATATATTATAGTTACCCACAGCATGAGAGAGGCCCAATGCAGGAAAGCCTTAATGTGACATTTCCTCATCAAAATGCATCTTTGAAATAGAAGAGTTAGTTATATAGACAAGTCCAGTAAAAAGAAAACCTTAAAGGAAATTAAAATTAAAAAAACAAAAAAAAAAATCACTCCACTTTTTATCCAAACCCAACTATTTAACCATGCTCTAAAAACAGTTCCCTTTAAGTCCTACCCCATGCTAATATTTTTGTACAATTATAATTGTAGTACAAATAGAATTATCTCTGCCTTTTTGATCACTTAACATTGTACCTAATAATCTTCCCAGAAGATACATAATCTATCATTTTCATAGATACAGAATTGCAACGCACAGCTATATACAAATGTAAAAGTTCAGCAAACTGTACACTTAAGGTTTCTACACTACGCTAAAAATAATAATTCAACTGAAGAAAATCTTAATGGACCACTGATACTCCAGAATTTACTTAACCTAGTCCTTATTTCTGGCTATTTAGACTACTACTTTTTCTGAGAGATCATGCTACAGTGAACATCAGATACCAGGATTGACTCTTCCTTTAAATCCTTTCCTTAAACAGAGCTTTCTGAGGGTGACTACTCTGATAAAAATTATGTACCTTTTATAAAGCCACCCACAACTTTAGTCAGTTTGACTGCTTGGTCCCAACAAAGAATAGGATGCTACTGCATATCCCATTTCTTTCGCAATTATTCCTTACAAATAAAGAGGATTTTACAAACCTGAAACAGCCATGAGTTCAACTTAGAATTTACTTAAGAATATCTAGCCTTCTACAGATGAAAGTCAGCATGATGTGTCAAGCCTAACCTGGGACTCAGTCATAGTCGTGAACATAAAGTCACAGGGCAAAGTCTTCTCTCCGCTGGACTTAAGCTGCCTGGTAAATTGAGGTTATTGTTATGAGCTCAACTGTGTCTCCCCCCAAATTCATGTGCTAAACTTCAAAATGTGACTGCATTTTGTGATAGGACCTTTTAAGAGGTGATTAGGTTAAAATGAGGTCAGTAGGGTGGGCACTTGATGATGTGACTGGTGTCCTTCTAAGAACAGATTAGGACAGAGAGACACCAGGGTTGCACATGTACAGAGGGATGATCATGTGAAAAGTAATCGAGCAGGCAGCCACCTGGAAGCCGAGGACAGAGGCCCCAGAAGAACCCAAATTCAACAACTTTGAGAAAATAAATTTGAGCTTTAAGCTGCTCAGTCTGTGGTATGTTGTCACTGCAGCCCTAGAGCCCTAGCAAACTACCGGTTACCAATATGACCCCTGAGGACATATCCATGCTCTTCCCAGTCAACTCCAAACATTCCTCTTACAGATAAAGAAACCAACTCTTTGTGGTTAGTTTTCACCTGTGACTGCAAAGCAAAGGGAAGATCAAGGAAGAATAGATCTCAACACACCAAAGCTCTTTCCATCGTATTACAAGAATAATTACAAATCAGAGTCCTAGATATTTCTGAGATCAATACCAAAGACCAACAATCTAATCTTAAATCAATCAATTTCTGGGACACAACTCTTGAGGAGGCTCAAAATCAGCCAGTAGTTTTGAACAACAATGTGTTTAGCTGCAAAGCTTTGGAAAATACTATACCAGTCATTCCTGCTATACAAAAGATGTGCCTTCAAAGAAAATCAAACAGGATAATTTAAAGACACAAGTGCTTTGAATGAGTGAGAGGAAGAACTTGCTTCTGGCAGGGAGATGAAGCTAATTTTAACAGCTTTCAAGGAAAACTGGGTATTGGGAATGAGGTCAAATGACCAGTAAAACCAGATAGATGTTCACTCTGAACCACGGATAAAGAAATTTTAATGAAAACTAGAACTTTCAGGTTCTCAAAGCTGACAACTTAAAGAAAAGGATGGAAGAGATTGGTGAGTGTTACAGAACAGTTTAAGTAGGACTATGTGTTTATTTTAAATATCTAGGTCTCTGTAAATCTTCTATCCTTGGCATATTAAGTATTTCTTTGTTTAGCTTTCCCCTCTTAGTTGAAACTTTCTCAGTTAATCAAGGAGGTAAAGTACCCCAATATACCAGATGAGATGATGGCACAGCTTACTCACCTTGAAATTCACCAAAAATAACCCACAAAACTCTAACTGGTCAAATGATAACCATGGACAGCATTAGTTATTAACCACTCAAGTCTAGAGATTTGCTTTATATAGGAATTCACATGTAAATGGTAACAGCACTTTCCTCCCTCAAAACCTTCACCCCTCACAAAAAAAGAAATTTGTTTGGGTTTGGGGAAGATTAACTTAGTAGGAGAAGCTGAATTATAATTAGAGTCAGGCAAAATATTCAAAATTCCTCAGCATGCTGATCTTATACTTGATGGCCAAAACGGTAGTGGTAGGTGGCCTAGAAAACCATATGGAGACATGATGAAAACAGTGATTTCAAGAAGTCCTAGTTAAGGTATATATGGAGAGCAATAAACCACTTGGAATCTATTTTTGAAATCTTTTTATACTTTTTAAATGTGCTCCAAAAATTATATTGTGCTATAAACTGAAATTGCAATGACATACAAATTTGTTCAGAATATAGTTTGCAATTATAATGCGGTTTCTAGTTCATCAAGTCCATAATGCTACAATACCAGCAATTAGTAAATGCCTGGACACATAGGGTCTCACTACTTAAAGGTATGAAGAAACAACTTAAGAAGAGGAAGCTGTTAGACAAAAAGCTAGCACTTAAAAAGAACCATTGGATATAGAGATAATTAGGTAAGAGTCTGCAGAGATGTATCCCTTAATAATGGCAGCGAAGACAGCATGACAACCCATATAGCAGAGAGGTGCTTTTTGAACTGACAAAGTTATACATTAACCTCTTGACTCATTTTTCCTATGGTGGTGAATGCACAAAGATGATTGTCCTAGGCAAAGCTAGGAAAGTTCAAAATTAATAGTGTTAAAAGTCAAATGCTTTCCTCTTAATTGCCTATCATTGGTTGATCAGATTTCTCTAAAAAGGAAAACAAAACAAAAAACATAGGAATGTTTAAGGTCTCCTATGCATTATCTTTAAAAAAAAAAAAATTTTTTTTTTTTTTTTAAGAGCAAAAGAGAGAGAGAGAGAGCATGTGTACAAGCGAGCATGCAGGAGGGGGGAGGGGGAAGGGAGAGGGAGAGAGAGAATCTTAAGCAGGCTCCAGCCCAGCATGGAGCCAAACGTGGGGCTCAATGTGGGGCAGGATCTCATGACCCTGAAATCATGACCTGAGCCGAAATCAAGAGTCAGACACTCAACCAACTGAGCCACCCAGGAGCCCCTCCTATACACTATATCCTATTTCAATCTTATTCCCTACACAACAACCAAGAAAAGTCATCATTATAATGATTCATTATACAGATTCAAAACAGATTTCATTATCCTCTTAATGCCTCAGAGCTAGTGGCAGGCTGGTTTCAGATATACACTATCCCAATCCTTTAAAGTCCATTCCTTTGCCATTCATCATCAGGTACCCCAAGTAATAAATAAGCAGAACAGATTAATGAAGTTGCAAAGTCAAAAAAGCCCAAATCCATCCACATTCATCTGCCCTATGACCCAACAATACCATTCCAAGGTATACACCAGGAGAAACAAATGTCCATGTTCACCGAAAGACATACAAGAATGTTCACAGGCATCTTTAACACAACAGATCCAAGCTGGAAACAATGCAACTGCCCATTAATAAGAGAACACATAAACAAAGTATAATTTATTTACACAATGGAATATTATACACAAAAGAACCATTACTGATACATGTAACAACATGCATAAATCTCACAGGCAAAATGTTCTATCACAAAAACTAAAATCAAAAGGGCACCTAAAGTAGGAATCCAGAAAGTTCAAGAACTAACACAACTAACTGAAGATGATAGATATCAGAATGACGGTTAACTTGTGGCATAAAAAAAAATACTGTCTGAGAATGGGGACCTTCCGAGATTTCTGATAGAGTATTTTATGTCCATCTGGGTGATGGATACACAGGTATATACATACCTAAAAATTCATCAAGCTGTATACTTAAGATTACTGCACTTACACGACTGGATGTTTAATCTCAAAAAGTTTTCAGAAAGTGGCAAAGATAGGTCGAGTGATACCATTTACATTTAAATGAAGAATAACTTTTATTAGCACTGGGAGCAGAATCTGGAAGTTCTGTGAAATCTGTACTGCTCTGCAGATATACTGTTACTGCCAGGGAGCAGCTGGGAAGTCTACCTCTTAAAAATGAAGCTGCACATTAAATTTGTTCGGGGGCAAGTACACAAGTCAGGGAAGCCCAGGTTCTGTGTTGCCACTTGGGGCGCAAGAGTCTCAGAGGAATGACTCGAGCCGAGGCTGAGCGGTAAGAAGACACTGAAGACATGCAGGAAGACACAAGGAGCAGGGGAAGGACACTGGAAGAAATAGAGGCTATACATTCTGGAACACAGCGTCCGCTTCAGAAGAATGAAGACAAAATGGGAAACATACCAACAACTATTCTCTAGTTTGTGAATTTTTTTTAATTGTACAAAATGCACTTACAGATAAACATACTTGCAGTCCCTCTTGCCCCCCTCCCCCATCTGCTTTAACACCAACACACAAGTCTGAAGTATAGCTGACTCTTGAACAATGTGGGAGTTAGGGACACTGACCACCCCCTTGCAGTCAAAAAATCCATGTATAGGGCGCCTGGGTGGCTCAGTTGGTTAAGCGACTGCCTTCGGCTCAAGTCATGATCCTGGAGTCCCGGGATCGAGTCCCACATCGGGCTCCCTGCTCAGCAAGGAGTCTGCTTCTCCCTCTGACCCTCTTCCCTCTCGTGCTCTCTCTCTCTCTCAAATAAATAAATAAAATCTTTAAAAAAAAAAATCCATGTATAACTTTTGGGCCCCCAAACCTTAACTCCTAATAGCTTACTGTTGACCAGAGCCTAACCAATAACACTCAATTAACATGTATATTGTAAGTTATAAGTATTATATATACTTATAAGTATTATATACCATTATAAGTTATTATATACCGTACTCTTATAATAAAGTAAGCTAGAGAAGAAAATGTTAAGAAAAACATAAGAGAAAACACATTTACAGTACTATATTCTACTCATTGAAAACAATCCATGAATAAGTGGACAATGTGTAAGTGAACCCTTGTTGTTCAATGGTCCACTGTACATAAGCTACCACTAAGCAGACATGAAGGAGGTACCAGGGAGAGAGGAAAGGAGGGCTGGCGGACAGCAAGGTCACAACTGTGGGGGTATAAATAGTGCATGGCTCCAAATGCCTCCCTTTCTTGCTGCTTTAGATTTACTGGCTGGTTTTGTTTTTTGGTTTTTTAGTGACTTTTTTTAATGCCAGTGCCCTAAATTCTTGATTGCCTGCTGCATTAACTTGGCACATTTTAAAGTCTGCACTCTCTAAATGTCTGCACGTTGGTAGGCTACCCAAGAGACAAGAGCCTGCTACTTTCCTTACCCAAAGTCCTGAAAGGAGCAGCCCACTGTTATCGTCTCTGAAGCTCTTTTGAAATGTAACCACCCTTGCTGAAATTATCCCACATTTGTGTACTCTTACAGATTCTGAAACGACCTGGTTCTTATGCTGGATCATTTTCCATGCTGGGAACACATCTCTCAGAACCCAGAACTGACTTACATACAATTCATAAGAAACCTCTTTCTTATCTACCTGGACCCTCTCACTTTCTCCTAGATGATGAATTTCTTTCATAAACAAGGTGAATCACTTCTAGTCAACAATCCAAGATTCAACTACCTCAAACTGTCACATTCATATGTAAGAACAGGAGAGAATGTGAAATTAAAATATTGCAGATCAGAGGCCATACAAATATAATCCATCTCCCCAAAGGCCCCAGCACTTGCCCAACTGAAGACCAAACTCCAGACAGATTTAAGACAAAAGCTCCTCTAGCTGTAATTGGTTTGTAAAAACCAAAGTTTATCTACTGCCCACTGGCATTTATCAGCTCTAATACTTCAAAGGCTGATACAAGAGCTCATTTTATTTGAGCTTCACAAATCCTTGAACATTCATAAGTATTCAAATGAATATTATTTTATTGAGGACAAATGTTTTTAAAAAATTAACAAGACTATTCCATTACCAAACCCAGAACACAAGTATTCGTGGGGTAGCATACTCCTGTACTTGTGTGTAATACTCCTAGATTCATATAGAGCTACAATCCCATTATCCCCAGGCTTAAATTAATAAAATTGTTTGTCTTGTCAGCTTGTGTTACACGTTGTACAAACTTGTTAGATAATCAGCAGAGGCATGACAATTCATTATCCTACAGGGAGCCAGTCTGAAACCAGCAGCTTCCACTCTCAGAGCGAGAGCCACCACATCAAATGAAAGCAGCCGTTACTGCCAGTTGCCACACACTCTGAAGGGCACAGACACAGAAACTCGGCATACATCCTTCTCTTCACCAGTAGCAAGAGATTTTTAAATTTCACTCCCAGATACAAAGCTCCTATGGCTGCCCGGTATCAACAGGACTGTATTTTGAGAAGCCTCTGAAACAAGACAGCTTCAACTTATTCTGAGGCTCGGATTGGATGGCAAGAGTAAAGATGTGGTCAGATGGCATAGTGGGTTCTAACATAAGCACTTGGCTCACGTCAGAGCACCAAATGTTATTCTTCTCCAGCAAAGATGGGGGATGGGGGAAAGGTAGGGGAGAAATGAACCCTTTCAAACAGCAGAACTTCGCTTTGATGCAGCTTCAGTCAGATGCCTCCATACGACAACTGCACAGAGGCAGGCATTTAGTTGTCACTCCACCAGCTGTAGAAGAACCAGATGTTACTCCTCTTAGGATCCACGCTACCCAATATAAACAATGCTGCACTGAGTTAGGTAGACAGGAATCTACTCCAGTATTTCAGGTAACAGGAAGAAGATGCCAGTTACAAAATATACTTCTTGGCATCATTCACCCAAAATACAAGTTGGTGGCAGATGGAAGACCATATTCCAATCGTTTTTTTTGTAGGTTACAGAAATCACCTCTACAACTTGGCCCCAGAGCTAAGTACTGATATGCAAACCAGAACAAGTCCATGGACCCAAAGGGATTTGTTCAGATCTAAAAGAAATGAGCTTTTGGAAAACTAAAAATGCTAATAAAAATAAGACCCACAACTTGAATACTATATTCCCTATACACCCACCAGACCAGTGTGAATTTTTGCAGGCCAAAAGTAGTTTGACATTTCTCCCCACAGTAAAGGAATATGGGTTCTCCATTTGGGGCCGGACAAATCTGGCCATCCACCAAGTCTGTGGTATTGTTTCAAAATACTGTCTCTCTCTCTCTCTCTCTCTCTCACTGGGAGAGGATGTTAATCTCCTGCCTCACTGTCAAATGTGGCTGTGTGGTTTATAAAAGCCTTCCCTGGGGAAGGATTATACATCGCTGTCCTGGTGAATTCAGAATGGCCAGGGAAATGGAAATGAGTCAGCTCTTGGTTGCCATGTCTGTCTTTCCCTCTGCTATGATATCGGTAAGAGCCCAGATAATGAATGATCTATCAGCCTAAGTCCCAAAGTGAAGAATACATGAAGCAGAGCCATAGCTTACCTATGATGGATAGATGAGTAAGAAATAAACCTCTACTTTTTATAAGCTACAGAGCTTTGTAACTGCAAACAGTACTTAGCTAACATGGAGTAAGTTAAGGCTACAGAAAATTTGGTCCCAGCAAATGCTGCAGTAAAAAGCAACAAAACATCCAATCAGCGGCAGAATGGGATCTTCCAAAGAATGATGGCTCATGTTAGGAAAGCAAAATTCTTTTATTCTATCTGACCTCCTCAACCTGAGCCCTATTTTCACTCAAGAAGATAATCTATACAATTCCAACACTGCAATCATTTTCTATTCTCAAAACAGAAAATACTGTGATGCAAAATGACACGCATACTCAGAAAGTCTAGTATCTGTTTTATCTTTCTCCGCTTCCTATCTTGCTATAAGGCTGCTAGATCCAATTCACTTCTAATTGATAATCTACTTTGGGCTAAATGTGAATAAAATATGAATAAACAGGCTCTAAGGGCTCCAGGGACCTCTACAGAAAGCTAATTTTTTTAAAGGATTTTTATCTACTTATTGGAGAGAGAGAGAATGAATGAGTGGAGGGAGAGGGAGAGGGAGAGGGAGAAGCAGACTCCCCCCTCCCTGAGATCCCAGGACCCTGAGATCATGACCTGAGCTGAAATCAAGAGCCAGCCGCTTAACTGACTAAGCTACCCAGGAGCCCCTGAAAGCTAATTTTTTAAGAAGATACCTATTTTGGCTCTTTAGGAGTCAAAACTTTACTTTCTCACTGTGATCGGGATAAGGTGAGGTATGACAAAGGAAGTAACCATATTAGCAGGACTCAATTGTTACAAAATTTTATTAGCTATACAGGGTTCAAGAGACAAGACATGTAAAGAGTTGAAGCACATTTCAGTGTCAGGAAAATTCTGAGTCCTAAGAAGGCACAACACAACAAACAGTACCTTAATGACAGTAATAATGGGGAAGGAAAATCCAGGAACCAGAGTGTTCCACCTTACTTTGTTTACACGTTTTGGATTTTCTGCCAAAGAATCAAAAGATCTATCAGAAATGAGGAGCACTATGCATCTAGGCACCCTAGGATCCTTTCTTGTCCTCCCCTTACCACAGCCCTTTTACAGAACCAATAATCGTAACAGAATAAGAAAGGATTTGGTTGGGGGCTGAAGGTAGGGAGTGTGGGGGAGAAGGGACTTTTTCAATTAAAAAAAAAATTAAGAAAAATCCACTTCTCAATTTTCATGCCCAACACACCTACATACAACATCTGGCTTCCCAGCATCTGTGTACCACCTCTGCTCTTTGCGAGATTAAAGTCCACTGTTTCCTATTATCATTAAGGCCGTTAGTAAAAATTTCCTCCCAAAAGCACAACATACTCCAGTAAGAATGTAAAACAGGTCATTCAGAACCCAGTCTCTTCTATACCAAACTCTGAGTTTAGATACCTGACAAGAATTCATTATCCAGGAGTAGGCACTGAACCTTTGGTCCTCTGAAACCCTGAAGGGGGATGCTATTTGTCCCTAAAAAAGCTGGGAATGAGTTAAGATCACTGGGTCAATACCACGTTTGTCTCCAAGCTGCCAAACCACACAAACAAGAGTTCAGGGGAAAAACAAAACCAAAAACTGAAACAAAAAACAGCTCCCAATCAATGCTAAGCCAGCTATCTTCAAAGAGACACTCTTGAGAGAGCAACAGGGGGAAAAGAAGGCCAAGTCAGACACAGAAGCCAATGCCCAAAACCTTATACTAGGGGGTCAGCAAACTCCTGCCCAATGGCCAAATCTCACCTGCCACCTATTTCTGTATGGTGTGTGAGCTGACAATGTTTTTTATGGTGGGGGGGTGTCAAAGAATTGAGTGGTTGTGACAAACTGTATGGCCCACAAAGCTTAATATTTACTTAAACTATTTACTATCTAGCCCCTTATAGAAGAAAATGTACCAACCCCTACCTTCTACCTTCTAAATTCCCCTTCTGCTCCCCCCTACCACAAGAATAGAGTCGGTAAGCCCAGAGCTCACCACTAGAACCACCGAGAAGCAGAGCAGCCTGTCCAATTGTGAGAGGCTGGCTGGGACCCTAGAGGAAAGCAGTCAGACTCATCTTTAGGTTTCCCATGTCTGGCACACAAGAGGTATTTAATAAAGTGTGTCAGTGGATGGCTTGTGAATATAACCATTCTGATGGCTCTGCAACAAAACTCCCCGCCCTCACAGGTTTACCGAACACCCACCCCCTCCAAATTTCTACATGCTCATTTTTAGAAACCACAAGACACCATCAGAGAGCAGAATGAAAACCATTCTTTTGATTTATATGGAGACCAGCACAACCAGTACAATTCCTGCTATAATAAACTCTCCAGTTCTATTTGAAAGACAGTATCTTAGGACGTTGACAAAGGAGAAGATGAGAAGGGGAGAGGCTGAAATGCTACATCTAACAACATGGCTGGCTCAGCTGGATCCCAGCCAACACACAGCCCCGTGGATCAGATATTCACAGAGCAGCAAGTAGAAAGGAAGGCGAGTGGGGCAAGCACCAGCCTTGTACTCGGATGCTACTTGTGATTCAGGAACAGCTGCACGCTGGGTAACGCTCCCGTGAGCAGTCAGCTGGGGAAGCGCTGTGCCTCATCCTCACTAAGAGCTCTGGCTGCAAACCCACTCACGCTATTTGGACAGCCAATTGTCCATGACTAGGCCAGTGTCCAGAGGGTGCTGAGGAACCAGGGAATGCAACAGGGTCATCTGTTCATAACAACAATCCTGGAAAACTGCAAGGACACTCCTTATTTTCCAAGTCCTGCCCTACCCAAGGATTTGCCAAAGTGAGGGATATTGCTGTGAGTCACAGAGAACCCCACACCATTATCTTTCAAACAAATGAGGACATTGAGGCCAGTCTCTCTAGAAAGAATGTCCATGGCCAAACGAAAGCTAGAACCTAAGGTTCCCTCCACCAAGTTCCTTCTCTCCCCCTCCCAAATCAGTAGTTTTGTCTGCCTTGGAAAATCTTTCCCATTCTAATCCATCCCTCAAATCATATATATATATATACATATATTTATATATAAAGTCAGAGAAAACACTGGGGATGGTACAGAGTTTGACATGGACAGTGCACCGTCAGAAGGGCCAGCTTCCATTCCTCACCTGATGTTCTGAACAATGCATACCCCCCTAGGTAATGGGCTAAGATACCAAGCATCTCAAGTACTCAAAGCCAAGTGAAAAGCTGTAAAAGCCATCCAGGGAAGCTAAGAATGCTTCTTTTGAACCAAGTCGGACCATCCGTAACCTGAAGTTAGACAGCTTTTGCCCCTTTCAACAAGAAGTGAGACAGAATGGGCCCTGACCAAAAAAATGCTGCCACAGAAATAAAACCCCAACCCCGCTTAAAACGGATGTGTTCGCTTGTATTGTCCAATTCTTTAGATTGGCTTCAGTAACATCAAAACATCTAGAATGGTCTGCCCTCAACAGAGCCACTGGTAAATGAGAAAAATTCTGCTACCAACCCACATTACCATTACACACAGCCCAGAATGAGGACGCGTAAATGGAAGGGAAGAAGACTATGGAGTGCAAAGGTACTAGTATAAACTCTTCCTTTTAAAAAGAAATTTCCTACATTATACTTTTGACTTTCTGCCAGTCTCCGGTTTGAGGGGTGAGGAGTGTAGGTGGTAGTAGTGACTGTCAAAATTCTCTAGCAGAGTAGCCTCAGACTCCAGGTCTAATATCCCTTATCCACAATTTGAACTCCAAAAAGCGCTAAAAATCAAAAGATTGTAACTTAACCTAACCTGAACCAAGTTGCTGCAAAACCTGACAGATGGGAGGCCACTTTAAAGTCTTTACCCAACTTCGTGTGAATATTCATGTTTCACTGCAGATATATTAACGTGTTGAATTAGAGGGTTGCGATCCACAACTCCACTGAAGGTATTATGCAATTAATATACCATACCTGTACCATATAATATAACCTTTCTCAAATCCAAAAACCTCTAAGTTCAGAAACATCTGACCTTAGGAGATTTCTGACAGGGAATTGTGGTTTGTACTTCCTGATTCTTTCTCTTCACTCCTCCAGTGGCCAGCCGGGACTCTTTCCACTTCTGGGAACCAGCGCACTGAGTGCCTCCAAATCCTCCAGCTCAACCCTCAAGCTTCCTCAAGACTTATTCTCTGACCCATCCGCAGCATGTGCACTGGATTAACAATAAACCTCAGTGCACATCAGAAAATTTTTGTTGCCACATATTTTGTTAAGCTACACCTCACCTTTTTCTCACTCCCTGCTTGAACACTCCCACCTGTAGGTTGTGCCAGCTTCTCGCAAGCTGAACTTCTTGTGGTTACCCAGTCTCTCAAGCCAGCTCCACTTCTATTTATCCATTAACTAAATTATCTCCCGGCATCAAAATCTTACATCTCTGTTGACAAATCCATATCCACTAATCTACAATTTAACCATCCCCTCCCAAATTTAACGGATCAACAAACTGCTGACTCTTCACGGCATTAACACTCTTGCATCTTTTCCTTACCCATGTCTACTACCTGATTCTGAGTCTCCATTCATCACTAATACCACCAAAAACCACGTCACTGGCCCTCCACTGTAGTGTCTTCTTCAGTCTAAACTGCACTCTGCCACAAGATGAATATTCTGAACCCTTCTCTTTGATCATAAACACCTGCTCTAAAACCTTCAAAGGCTTCTCCGCCCATAGAATGAAGCCAAAACTACCCACCCCACAGTGTAGCTTTTGAGATCTTTCAATTTTGGTTCTAAGCAAAATTTCCAAACTTATCTTCTTAAAGCTAGAAATACATCTGAACCAATGGGGAATTTTCTGATATATATCCATGTCTATACCACCCCCCCCCAGATATCTTGGTTTAAGTAAGAGGGCTGCTACCCCCAGACTGTTCCTTATTGTTGCTCTTTGTATTTTTTAAGTCACTCCATGATTCCCATGTACATTCATGATTTGGGGGCCACTGATATAGAAAAACGTTTTTAGGGGCATCTGGCTGGCTCAGTTGGTAGAGCATGCAACTCTTGATCTCAGAGTTGTGGGTTTGAACCCCATATTGCGTGTAGAGATTACTTAAAAATAAAAATTAAAAAATCTTTAAAAAGAAAAAATTTTTTCTACTCCCAGTACCCAGGTATGCCTTGCACCTTCACTCACCTACCCTTCTGGTCCTACTAAAATGCTGTTTCTTCCACCAAGCCAGTCTGTTCTAACCCATTTGAAATGCTCTCTTCTGCCTCTTAACTACAGCAATTTCTAACAACCAGTTCATATAGTCTCCTGAAGTTATTTTCTACAGAAACAGGAACATTTGATAAGATACTTCTTTTAAAAACCTTTTATATGTTTAGGCTTGTTCAACTAGATCATAATTTAGAGAAAGACATATTTAAACACTTCTATTCTTCACTGGGTACTTGGTTTAATTCTCCTGCATTCTATTAGGGTATATTTTGAAAACTTGTAAATTGATTTTAAAATTACTCTGCCATGTATCAGAGGCTTTACAGACTTTATTGGCTACCAATTCACATAAACAGCTGCCAGCATCCACCTGGCTGGTATGGTTATAGACCAGTACCTTAAGCAGGGTGGCAGTCAGTGCTCTGGACATACATAACCATGCATACCAGCTTTGCTCACAGTGTACATTCTAAGAAAAGGTGCAAAGACATTGTCAGAGAAATCATATGACCAAGTATTCAAATCCATTTGCATGGAATCAGAAGGCAGGAGACATGAAGTCAACACAAAGATACAGGAGACCAGGTCAGGAAAGCAAAAGAAAGAACCACAGGCACAGTCTAACCACGATGGAATGACTCCCATGAGTGCCAGGTTCTTACTTCAATATCCTGTTTTCATGTAAGCTTGTGTTTCCACTGGGCCAGAAACAAAGTCAAAGGAACAAGTTAGCACAATATTGACTTATTAGACAGTTGGCAACCAAATACATAAAATATAAAAGACCAAGATGTTTCCTAATCCAAAGCAATACAAAACACACATAGGGGTGAGGAAGGAGAACAATAACTACATTTGGCCATCATCATACAAAAATATATTAATTCTACAATTACCAAGATACACTGGTCTACTGTCTACAACATAGTTTCTTCCTACATTACTCAAATAAAAGTCAAAAAAGACAAAGCCCAAGCAAGTGACAATACAATATGGTGACACTGATAATGGAAAGGCATCAGTTGCCTTCAGCTAAAGCACTGCTAAAAGTTATTACAGTGGCATGTCCTAAAAAATGAGTCCTTGTAAGAAAACACCATGCTGTGGGCCTATACAAGTAAGAGTCATTTCCTCAAAACACTAATGTTCAGTATTGTTAAATATGTCAACCAGGCTCTGATAACTGCTGTCAGCTAGAAAAAAAATTTTTTTTCTTTAAAGGATCTTCCAAGCTGGACATTAAGTTTTTGGATTACTGGACTCTAATTCCCTCTAAGACTGTAGCTAGAGAAATCATTCATGTCCAGAGAACATATTCTCACAGAAACATCCCTCAATACCCAATGCCAATTCCCTGGAATACCCTGCAAGCCTGGAAAAGAAATGATGCATTATAGTAATTGGCCATCAGGACACGTGTTGGTG
The DNA here is from genome assembly GCF_003265705.2 of Callorhinus ursinus. Taxonomy (NCBI): domain Eukaryota; kingdom Metazoa; phylum Chordata; class Mammalia; order Carnivora; family Otariidae; genus Callorhinus; species Callorhinus ursinus. Next base: position 67,474,136 of record NW_027397074.1, on the reverse strand, counting down.
ATCTAGAGGAGTAAAAAACAGAAGGAAAATTTATTTCAAGTCCATGATTCCCCAGAGAAATAGGGCGGAAATTGCCACAGGCAATCTTACACTTAACAGAATCCTTTCTATAGGCACATGTGCTATTTATATCCAAAGCATAGGACACAGGGCCTTTGACAATTCATTTAATGATAGGGTACAAAGGAACAGAGATGTTTGTCAATTTGAAGAACTTGGCCAACCTGGAAAGCAGCCCTGCAAATCACATTTTTCCTTCATTTCTAAAAAATTTTAACTCCCACCTGAGCTACATCCTCCACATATACAATCAAAAGACACCTTATGTGTACTGAGTGCAAAACCATTCATAAAGTGTTTATTCAATTATTCCAACGTAGGTTTTTTAAAAGTTATTTTAATACCAAAGAAAATATAGCACAAAATGTGCTAGCAAAGAAGCACAGAGCACTTTGCCTTGAAGTCCTACTGGTTACCTATAGTTGAACATTACTAGCATAGGCTGACTCCTCAGGTGCCAAGACTGAATGTTAGCTGCCTTTATTAACCATTTCTGCAACTCCCTCAAAGTGGCATGGACTGAAGGGAAAGAGACTGGACAGCAACAAAGCCACACAAACCACAGCATAAATGGGTATTTTTGTACTACCGGAGCTCAACTTCAGTCATCTAGCCTAAAACACTACTGCACCTAAAGGATGAACATTCACAGGATGAAAGAAATAGTAAAGAAAAGGCCAGCCACGTAAAGCAATAAGAAGCATCTCCCAATGAAATAAGGCACAGAAAACTGGGGAAACTTTCAATCTACCAGCAGGATGTCTGTGTTTCCATTCTTCTTTTCCATCTCTCATGCCCTCCACTGAGGAGTCTGTGACATTACAAACAGATTTCTCATTTAAGCATTCATTGGTTCCTGCTATTCACTCCCACCTCAAATCACAATCCCTAGAGTCTGAGGCACAACAACCCGTTGTTATGGAAATGAACGTTAGGACCACAAGGGTGAGGTCTCAAAAGCTAGTTTAGCGGGCAAGAAAGAGCTGAAAGGAAATGTGTAGCGGGCAAGAAAGAGCTGAAAGGAAATGTGTAAGAAAATTAAATTAAGACCTCTCCTGATTCTGTAAGACAATGATATGACCAAACTATAGATTTTTAAAAAGTACCTGTAAAATTACAATGCATCACAAAATGGCAGACAAAGACTAATGCTATGAAACAAAGAAAATGGGGATTTCTAAAGATACAATTCTCAGCCATGGCCATTTCCTTTAAGGACTCCCTACTGTTTCCCCACTGAGCTTAGGAGCGTTCAGCAGTACACACAGGTGTGCACACAATCGGAGCCTTCTCAGCAGATAAAGCTGAGTACTCCACCATGGCCTCAAAGCCTTCTCAATACCTGAGCACACACTGGAAACCAGATAGACAGGAGCTGAGGTTAGGGGCTCTGCTGGAGGCCCTCTGGTCTGACACCTCACCAAATATTCAGACCCTTAAATGGCTCAGGCCATCCAGGACTATCACCCATAATCAACATTTTATCAGACTATATAAAAGGCTTTTTGAGTTGGGTCATCAGAGACTTAACTATTTATGTCCATGACGAAGCCACTCAGTGAGCAAAAGAAGATAAAATCACTTTTACATCAATTTGTGGCAGCCCTTGGAAGGCAAGCAGGAAGTATGCATCAATCATACTTTACAGATAGGTCAAAGATGCCTAATCCCAACTTACTTTACCCTGGTGTTAAGAAGTCTCTCTCCACCATTATGAGTCACTGACGGCATGCTACAATAGGCATACTACTCAGAAATTCTGGTAACCAAAATAATACAATTTTGAAAATAAGATACAGGAACAGTCTTAAAGCTACTACCAAAACAAAACAGCAACAACAAAAAAGAGCTGAACAAATTAAGTCCCTTGTTTCCATCCTTTTCCCGAATCTTCACACAGTTGAGTGAGCACCTCATCCCATGAGTATCTTTCTACTTATCAAGGGTGTTTGAAGGATTAACAGTACTATTTTTACATAGTTTAAGGTTCTTGGAATTAATCTTCCTAAATATCAGTTTATGAATGTAATATAAGTTTTAAAAAGGAAATCCTGCTCAGGGATTACATAATCTGCAAGATGCAAATGAGACCGTATTTAGGGAAAACTCAGTTGCACATGTAGTCGTCTTAGAATTTAAACTGACTCCAAGTGGCCATCTAAGCATTCACGGGAGTTACGGGTATGTTTTTATAAACAGGAGTACTGATTATCTCTCCAAACTCTCTTCCCACTATTTATTTTGTACTCTTTAGAAATCCCTTCTCTTTCTGCACTTATACTTCTGCATTTTACAGGAAGGAGACAAACATTAAAAGTCATCATCTGACAAAGGACTTTATCAAGTGCTTTAATTTCTTAAACACAAAGAAGGGAAAAGATAATCACACACAGATGGTTCCTCTGAGAGAAAACATAGGACAGCTAAGGGGAAATGAGCACATCATTATTACATATTCACATGGGAACCTGAGTGGCCCAGTTCAAAATGTTTTCTGTGCAGGACAGGCCAAGAGATACAGGAAAGAAAGGGGGGAACCTATCAGGGACTAACATTTACTTCACGCTCACTGTACATGCAACAACTCTAACCTTGGCCATGCATGGCTATACAGAATAAACTAACTGAGCAAGTGAGCATTTTATCAGAGTACATGCATTTTTTTTTAAATATAAGTTCAGTACACAAAGGGAAGCAAACATAAGCAGAGAATGTCTCCAAGGCCACCAAAAAGAAAATTAAAAGAACACAGAAGAAATAGGAAAGAAGAGGAACCTAAGTATACTTAGCACACCTTCAATATCTATTAATTATAAATACAGATCTTCCCTAAATCAGTGTTAATTGCAAAGGGAATATTCATGATCACTTCGCTTAAATACACAGATGTTTGACTAAACTTACAACTTAATCATCATCATGAAAAATATATTATAATCTACTATCATTAAAAATCACCACATACAAACTTAATTTAAAAAGAGTTTTTACAGCAGCTCTAGGTTCTTCATTAGAAGTAGCATCATCATTACACATTTGAAAAATATTTGTATCTATGCATAATTTATATGCTAGTTGATAAAGACAGGTGCAAGGCCTGGGAAATGAAATGGGGCAACAAGAGGTAAAGATTCTGCCACTAAAACCACCATGATTACCTTGGCCAATTTCAACGAGACAGCTACTCAAGATCACAATATGCTCAAGCTGTGAAATAATCCAAGAATGGTAAGTATACAAGGCTTAAAAAGACCCCCCCCTTTAAAAAAAAAAAAATCCTATGGTCTTCCATGAGGCAAAAATCATAAATCATGAACTTCCTTCTGAGGAACAAGGTGACCACCTCAAGCTCACAGTTAACACTAAAACCTTCAGATTTGCTGAAACCATGCTCTTTAAAATATAGCTCCAATGTTTTTTTCAAAAACAGCTTCCAGAAGGGACAAGTTATAAAGATGAGAGCGAGGACACAGAAGACAAGAGAAGGAAAGAGAGGGTGCTGACCTTTAAATGTAGAGCTACCAAAAGGCCGGGGGCTATTTTGCGAGAAAGTAAAAGCATCACCTTCTTCCCTGGCATCAGAGCGGCGACACTAAATGCTTGCTGACATTCAGCAAAACGACAACGGCTGCCTGAGGAGTGGCCTTCACAAAATGTCTGGGTAAAAGGCAGAGCTTCAAGAGAGAACACCTTGCAGACTCAAGTTCTTGTACACCACAGAGACATCTCTTCAAAGTGAAAACATACAACTAATGACCAACACTTTGCAAGTTCCTGGGGCTTCTGACCAGCTTACAAGTCAGTTCCATCCCTGGTTTCAAGCTCTCCATCAATCTTTGGAATCTTTTTCTTTCCCCCAAGAGGAAAGTTAATAGCTGTTTCGATAGGAGGTTGGCTCCTGCAACACTGGATTTGCCTGAAAGGTTTAAATGGAAAAAAATCAGACAGAAATCCCCAAAGCAAGAATAAAATAAGGGGGGGGGTATATAACATGTTACCTCCACCACCCTGCCCAGTGTGAGTCTCTAAATGGCCTGTGTTTGGTTTTCTACCTCACGAGGGGTGTAAGTAGGAACACGACCAGAATCCAAGTGGTGAAGAACAAGTCAAATGTGATTTCTCTCTCCTTTGAATCCTCACAACACTCGGCTTGTAGCCCTCCCAGCATATACTACATTGTTTAACATGTGCTTGAGTTATTCCTAGTACCAGACTGAACCTCTGACCATGAGGCTTCACCCTGCATATCCTTACAGCCCTCCTCATCCCCTAACACAATGCATTGCTCAAAGGACTAAGGAAGCACCTGAAGAACTACACTGCTGGAAAATGACTAGACAAGAAACACAATCATATGACCCACGCTTTGTAAGGCACTTACACGCAAGAAAAAGCACATGGTGCTTGCTACGCTCTCCCCACCACCCCAACACCTTCTTCTTTTAAGTATGACAGGAGTTAACATGAACTTCTGACTACAGGTTTATAAAAAAAGAAAAAAAGCACTGCAGGAAAAACAAAGATAAGTAGGGTTCAGGAGAACTGGAATGATAGGGGTGCCTGGGTGGCTCAGCTGGTTAAGCCTCTGCCTTGGGCTCAGGTGGCCATCCCCGAGCTCCACATCCAGCTCCCTGCTCAACGGGGAGCCTGCTTCTCCCTCTCCCTCTGCCACATCCCCTGCTTGGGCTCTCTAGTGCTCTCTCAAATAAATAAAATCTTTAAAGAAAAAAAAAAAAGAGAGAACTGAAATGAAAACTCTAAGAAGTCCTCCAGAGAAGTTTTTTGCCTTTTCAGAATGTGAAATGCTGAGTTACTACCCCTAGTGACTATCAGGGAGAGTGACAGTTCCAGAAGCTCAAAGCTGCTGAAAATGACATTAACTCAGCCCTTTGGTGACACCACAATGGAGAATGAAAAATACCCTTTAATTTGAGGCAATTTAAACATCAGCCAAAGACCTATTTGGTGGCACATGTCATCCTCTGGTCTCGCTGGTTCCGCCTTGGCTCAGTCCGGCTTTCATGCCCACTTTCACACACTAACCTTAACTTAAAACATCCTCCATCTACGACTATGCAAGCCCAGCCACCAGCTGCCCATCAAGTAGAGCTCTTCACCAACGATTAGAAAGACTATCTTTCAAAAGGGCTTGTAGGACTTATCTTCCGGCTAAGGAAAAGCTAGGGGGTAAACCTTACTGCTCAGATTACCAGAAAGGTGATCTGGGAACCTGTCCAAATCCACAGGGGTAGAATGCAAGTTGAGAACAAGGTAGCAAGGCCCAGTAATTTCGGGGCATTAGACCTAACAACAACAATAAAAAAAAAAAAAATCCCTTACCTTATTCTAGGGAAGCACTGTGGGGATTAATTTTAAGGCTTTTAAAGAGATCTGAGCTGCCCCCCCCCAAAAAAAAACACTGAATAAGCACAGTGTTATCATTTATTAGAGGCAAAGTTCAAAGGTAGAGGAGTCTACTGTGTTCCATTCTAACAAGAGGGACTTTTAAAGTCACCTACAGAAAAGAAATGATTAGGTCTCTCTCACAAGGGCCATCACAGATAAACAGCTAAAGGCAATGTCAGAAAGGAGGAGGAAGAAGGAATAAGGGCTGCTGGAGAGGTACATCACCAAGCAATACTCAAACAGTGGTCTGCGATCCTGTCTGAGATTTTAGCATGGCCTGTGGTACAAAGCCTACGCTCCACTCCCAGTGATTCTGATTAACTGTTCTGGTTAAGGCCTGGGGATTGGGCTTTTTCTTTTTAAAAGTTCCAAGGTAATTTTAGTGTAATGCCCTAACTTAATAAACAATGTTACAAACAAGGAACAAGCAAACAAAAAATAATCATGGAAAGAGCATTTCAAGGACATAGCTTATAAAAGAGGAAGCCAAAAAACTAAAATCACACTCAATATTTAAGAGTCATTCTAACTTCTATTTCTTGAGAAAGTTAATTACATGTAGAACATGAGATGAAACACCCACCTAAGTATCTCTATAGGTGACAAGAATTCCTAATTAGAGTTTTCCAGGTAAGTTTCATAAATCAGGCCATACATTATAGCTCTTAAGGGAACTATTGGCCCAAACCATAGAAGGCAAAGTCAGACAGTATTATTACTATTAAGAGTCACCAATTCTAACATGGGGGGGGGTGGCCCCACACCAACAAGCAATTATCTGAAACCAGCTGGGTGTCCTACAATTTAACAATTCTGACACTATCTACCTGGAGATAAGGTCAGATCCCACTGATTAAGGGTTCAGTACTCCAAGACTGCCCCCCCTAATTCCAGATGCCAATTTTGAGTCTAGGTGGTTACCTGTGCTTCTGACTTAATTGGGTTAAGTTAATTTGCTGGAGCAGCTCACAGAACTCAAAGAAGCATTTTCCTTACAAGATTATTGGTTTATTATAAAAGGATATAATTCGGGGAACAGCCAGATAGAAGAGGTATGGGGAAGATAAGGGGAAAGAGCAAGGAGCTTCCATGCCCTCTCCAAGTGCACCACTCTCCCCAACCTTCACCCGTTCACCAACTCAGTTCTCCAAACTCAACCCCTTTGAGTTTTTAATGGAGGCTTCATTACATAGGCATAACTCATTAGATCATTTGACTGCTAGCGATTGGTTCGACCTCCAGCCCCTGTCCCCTCTCAGTGGATGGGGCTGAAGGTTCCAATCCTCAGATCTCAGGGTTGGTTCTTCAGGCAACCATCCCCATCTTCAGGTGCTTTCCCAAAGTTACCTCATTAACATAACAAAAGACACCTTGATCACTCTCACCCCTTCACAAATTCCAAGGGTTTTAGGAGCTCTGTGCCAGGTACAGGCAAGAAGACCAAGTACATACTTCTTATTATAAATCACAATATCACAACTATGATAATGATTTTCTTTCCCTACCTCCAGAGGTGACAAGAATACGTAACAATGCTGTATAAGGGGACAGCTTTCCAGAAAGGAAATAAACTTGTCATGTCAGAAATGAGTGGCTATGACACCTTTATTATGAAACAAATTAAAATTCCCCAATGTGAAAAAAAAAAATCCCCAGTGTGTAAAAGAACATGATTACTTTAAACAATTCATAAGGTAAGCTTAACAAGATTTTTATCTATCCAATTTTATTTGGGTTGGACGCCATCACTTTTCATCGTAAGACCCCACTCAGAATCCGTCCCACCAGATCTCCACTTCCACCCACCCAAGACCAAAAAAAAAAAAAAAAAAAAAAAGGTGGTTCTCAACCCTAGTTGCTCATCTGTGAGAGAAGGGAAGAAAAAAAAGGTATCTGTAACCTACACTTATAGAAATTCTGATTCAGTAGACATGGGGCACATAGGATTTTTAAGAGATCCCTAGGTGATTCTTCCAATTTTAGTATATGTGCTGCCGAAGTGAGCACGAGATCCCTAGGTGATTCTGATGTGCAGCCAAGGTTTGAGAACCTCTGAATTAAAAGCATCGACACTTAACACTGTCACTCTGCACTGCTCTGCTGATTGAGCCATGTTGCTAGAGTCAGACCTGAAGCAGGCAATAATCGGTTGTTCCGTGACACACACGAGGTACTATGATTCTTTAGGACTGTAATTTAGTGGAGTTGAGACACCGATGAGTTCATGGTTTTGTTTCCCATTTATCTTTTATTAGGTTCCAAGCGGTGTGTGCTTTTCATTCCATGATTCCAAATCAACACATAAAAAAGTTAATGTTTAAAAAAATACCCAAGCTACTGTGTTTTTCTGTTGGCCTTTGCATTCAAATGATGCTTTAGGGGGCGCCTGCAAGGCTCAGTCGGTTAAGCTTAAAGTGTCTGTCTTCAGCTTAGGTCATGATCTCAGGGTCCTGGGGACTGGCTCCCTCCTCAGCGGGAAGTTTGCTTCTCCTTCTCCCTCTGCCCCTCCCCAGCTTGTGTGCTCGTGCACGCTCTCTCTCTCAAATAAAATCTTAAAAAACAAAAAAGATGCTTAATGAATAAAAGATACCACTTCCTCCCCGCACAGAGCCAGACATGTGTCCATTACAACAAATGCAGCTAGTTACCCTTAGAGCAGGAGACACAGAAACCTGTTTTGCCCTGAACCTTAAAACAACACCTGGGACCTGTGCTTGTAGGCAACAATGAGAATTTAATCATGGAGAGCAACATGAGCATGGGCTCATCAAGGAGGGATCTGTCAGGAAGGTACCTAAGTGCTTCATGCTGACAAATATGAAGGGCTGGCGGTGGGGGTAGGGGGGAACGTGCATTATGCGAAGTGTTATCTCCCTACTCAGAGGCTCTCTTCTGACCAATCTTTTACCACCATGATTTTAGGACTCAGCCTCCAAGTTCTGTGATCTATTTCCAGAGTAACATCTCAGAGACCATCCTCATCAGCAATTGCCTGATTACCCAGACGGAGGCAGATGCTTAAGAATTTCTGAAGCACCGGGGTGCCGGGGTGGCTCAGTCGGTTAAGAGGCTGCCTTCAGCTCTGGTCATGATCCCGAAGTCCCAGGATCGAGCTCCACATTGGGCTCCCTGATCAGCATGGAGTCTGCTTCTCCCTCTGCCCCTCAACCCGCTAGTGCTCACATGTGCTCTCTAATAAATAAATAAAATCTTAAAAAATAAAATTTCTGAAGCATCTTGGCCAGTGAGTTAACCTTGGCCCAAACCCCCAGACCTAGGACAAGAAAGGCTCCCAAAGCAAGAGGTCCAAGTCCATTTTGATGTGTGGCATCTCTTCCATGGTTTTCCCTGAGATCTGGGGAGCAGGATGCTGAGTCTTATCCACTGATCTGCTATATACCCTAAATGAGTTACACTGTCCATTGGTGTGTAAGAATATGCTCTGTGCTCCCACAGCACCCAAACAGTAGGGGCATTTGGGGTGGATTTATTGCCATCCACCTTGGGGGAGGGACAGCCAGAGGCTTCATCAAAGCCAGGAAAGCTCAAATCAATCCCTTGAGGATGTAGGCCAGGGGAGGGCAAAAGAAATCATGGCAGCTGTCTGGGCCTCAGAAAGCAACCAGCACAAGGGAAAAGCAAGTTATTACAAAGGACAATAAAATAAATTAATCAGCCTTCTGGGTTCACATAAATATTTCACTAATCAGTTAAAGGACAGGAAAGGGAATATAGAAAGAGTGCCTAACATTTAATGGGATTTGGGTAAAATACTACACTTTCCAGAAGTTACTCAAGTGTAGCAGGGAGTCTATGAACTAAAATTACTTTCTCAAATGACCACTATACTAATTTCTTCCTCAGAACCACCGTGAAGGACCCATTCGAACAACACAGTATCACAAAATGATCACCAGCCCTGAATGCATTCTTTCCCTTCCTGAAATTGCAGACACACTTCAGCACAAACCCAGCACTCTCAGTTTCATCAGAATCAAACCAGAGGGAGCCAATGTCACTCCAAGCTACACAACTGCGCACAAATTAAAATATCTCCACTCACACTTCCTGTGCATCAGATACAACTAACCCTGGAAGTGTGCTTCCAAAGCCCTCTACTGGCTCTTACAGCTAGCTCCCCAGGGCCAGTCAGAGGGGAACAGAGGGTGTTGATCAAGTAGGAGCAGGAAGGTGGGGGTACCTGGGGTCATACAGGGTACCTCCTACAGTCAGAGACCAGTGACTCTGCTCTTCTCCCTCCATCCTCCCTAGTCTCCTGGGGTCCCTAGACCATGTTTATCTGAAGAGATGATCCTCTCTAAAGAACAAATATGAAAATGGTCTGAGTTTAAAAAAACAGTAAGCAGATGCAACTTTCAATTGGGGCCCTCTAATCTCTTACCGACGGAGTTTTCCCAGATACACAGCTGATCCTTAAAGAAACAGCTTTCAGTGTGGCCAGGGCTATACTGCCAGTGGCTGAGAGAACACACTGGGAGTAAGGAAATGTGCCAGTCCTCAGCTTGGGGGTGGGGGGTCTGCCAACACCAAGGACTAACCTTCAGAGAAAAGACAAAAAATAATCAGAAAGAAGAATACAAAACTGTGCATGTGAACAGTTTACAGACTCTGAGAGGGTCTTCTGATTATGTTGTAAAAGAAAGTAGCATATAAAGAGTTACTATAACTTCTGGGTTGGCGTATAAGAATATGCTCTGTGCTCCCACGGCACCCAAACAGTTTTTAGCCAATCAAGAACGCAGCAGCTCGATTGCTGAGTGACATGGAACACAGGTAGTCCACTGTATCTGCGTCTGCATTTGTCGACAGCTGCCTTTTTGCCTGAAAGAGTATCTGTGATGCTGACTATAGCTATATAGCCTCAATGACTTGAGCCTTAACTCTCTGCCTGTAAATAACACTCCACTTCTTGAGATCAACCAAGATGATGTTGCCAGTGCTCGGGTTTCCCACACGGAGCAGCAGAAGGGATCTGCAGAACCCCCATTTGTCTCATTTCCCGCCAGCCTTGAATGGGCAGCAGCCTCCACCCCAAGATGGGGCATAGCATAGTCCTTTAAATTTGCGGGGCACCTGGGTGGCTCAGTCGTTAAGCGTCTGCCTTCGGCTCCAGTCACGATCCCAGGGTCCTGGGATCGAGCCCCACATTGGGCTCCCTTCTCAGCGGGAAGCCTGCTTCTCCCTCTCCCACTCCCCCTGCTTGTGTTCCCTCTCTCGCTGTGTCTTTCTCTGTCAAATAAATAAATAAAATCTTAAATAAATAAATAAATAAATAAATAAATAAATAAATAAATAAGCAATAGTGATTTTAATATCTGCTGGTCACCAGTGTTGCTGTTTCATTAAATATAACTGTTTTACATACACTTATTTGTGGGATAATTGTTTTTAATCACAATAGGGTGCAATGTAATTGTGCCAATACTCACAAGTCCATGGCACAGTGAAAGTCACTGACAGAGCAGCTCATGGGATGAACAAATTCGGAGGCTGCACTCACAAAGCTGCCACAGGAGCCTCTGTGTTCCCATTAAAGTGTCTCATCAGATCCCGGCCTGGGCAACAGAAAAGAGCAGTGGTCCCCAGGAGAAGATTTACCATCTACTCTACCCTTTATTTCAGATGCAGCAAGTTCAGCTGTTGGGGGGAGGGAGCCATCCTGGCAACAAAGCACAAAGGGCCTGGATCACAGCCTGCTTCTAAATAACACAAATAGATAAGGAATTAGGTGATTAGAGAGTGTACTGCCAGTGGGGCTAAATATCAGCCCCTCTGGGAACATGTATCTTCTACTGTACTACAGCCCAACCTGCCCAAGAGCTACCTCCGATCTGAATGGACCTTTTCATACTTCCTTCTTCAAGGCAAGTTTTCTGTTTGAAGAATGAAGATACAACAACTATAAAAACTGAAAATAATTTATATACACAAATATTAGTGGAAATGATTATGGTACATCCACATTTTTAAAAAACTCCCCAGCCATTAGAAATCTTGTTTTGGAGGGGTGCTTGGCTGGCTCAGTTGGTAGAGCAGCCAACTATTGATCTTGGGGTCGTGAGTTCGAGTCCCACACTGGGCGTGGAGATGACTTAAAAAAACAAAATCTTTAAAAAAAAATCATGTTTTGGAAAATTTAAAGGCCAGTAGAGATGCTTAGCTATAAAACATAAACACAAAGAAGGTGAGAAGGTCATGAGATGTTAACAGTAGTGATGATGCCTTTTGATGGTAAGATTTAATTTGTATTTTCTTCTTTTAATTTTCTAAAACTTATCAAGTAAACATGTTTCACTTATAAGAAGGAAAAAATATTTAAGGTAGAAAATTTAGATGAAATCAGAAGCCTAAGCCATCTATCTGATGGGGTTAGTGAATGAACATTAAATAGTGAAAATAATGAAGTATATAAAGGTAAATGCTCACAGGGTTCAGAAACCTATACAAAAATGACTAGTGTTGAGACTCCTTAGGGTGGCTCAGTCATTAAGCATCTGCTTTCGGCTCAGGTCATGATCTCGGGGTCCTGGGATGGAGCCCCGCATCGGGCTCCCTGCTCAGCGGGAAGCCTGCTTCTCCCTCTCCCACTCCCCCTACTTGTGTTCCCTCTCTTGCTGTGCCTCTTCTCTCTTCATAGGGTTGGCCTGACTGTTCTAAACGATGAGATAGATTACTGCCAGGAAAACTTCATACAGTAGACAAGAACATTGAGAACAATGTTCAAGAACAAGAACACCCACTTTTCTGATGCTAAACACCCATTCAAAGCATAAATTAGAATCTCTCAATATAAATTATGATACCCCCAAAATGGTTGCAGGAAATATTTTAATTTGTAAAAATACATTGAAATAAGAAAGCTTGTGTTACAAAGACAACCAGGAGGAGCTTTTGGTTGCTGGAAGAAATCCTGAGAAACAGGAGGGTGGAGAGTGCATAAGGGAGAGGTCACTAGCCTGGTCCCAGCAACATGGAAGCCCATGGGGCACATTTGGAGACGTGTGAAACAGACCTCTGTTAGAATCCTGGATCTTCCACTTACCCGAGGAAAAGCCTTGGGCAAAACTCTTCTCTTCCCAAGCCTCTGTTTATCTATCTAACGAACAGGGATGGGAATGGAGACAACATGCACCCTGTCCCGGGGTCTCATCCTCTGCCCGGCCACATAAGCACCCAGGGCACCTCAGCCTTCCTCAGTATCCAGCAACCCCTTTCACTTCGATTCTGTAAATAATAAACCAACTCCCTCCATAAGAAAGAGAACACTCTCACCCATCAGAACTTTCTGGTCTGTCTGGCAGCTGGACTTTGCATCACAAATTAATAAATCTACAAACGGACTTTTAAATCACATCTTTGTGAGTTCACTTAGCCCACATCGGTTAACCAGTCCGACAGACAGCATTTCGCAGCCTATAAAGCTCAGAGCTGCCCTACAAAGCAGCTAAGCTGAGCAGAAGACCTTCTTCTGAGAAGTAAGGCGTTAAAAAATGGACAAGCCTTCCTCCTCCCTCCCCCAGCACTAACCCTACACAACGTACTGCTGTGCACCTGCCACGGCTCAGAAGGCACTCTACCCTTTCGCTGTGCTGTATCCCGAACTGTGATCAACCTCTGGCTCCTCCGAAGCATCTGTTTTTACTTCCAATGATTCAAGGGCTGCTTGCACGTGCCCAAGGCAAGCGCATTCTTTATCCTGGACCCTCTTCACCTTACCAAGTTCAGTTAATATAATGGCACAGGGGCGCCTGGGTAGCTCAGTCGTTAAACATCTGCCTTTGGCTCAGGTCATGATCCCAGGGTCCTGGGATCGAGCCCCGCATCAGACTCCCTACTTAGCGGGGAGTCTGCTTCTCCCTCTCCCACTCCCCCTGTTGTGCTCTCTCTGTCAAATAAATAAATAAAATCTTAAAAACAAATTTTTTTTAATATAATGGCACATGAAGTGTGATGTGTGACCCAGATCTAACAAGGCACCACTTCATGAATCTTTTCATTTTTTATCATGAAACTCACCCAGAAACTGTGAACAGTCCCCACCTAAACTAAACATCGGCTCAAATCATATATAATAAACCCCAAGAAACTCCCATTCCCCCAGAGAGCCCTGTTCTCTGAAGCAGATAAATGTCTTCAGGCAAAACTCTATCTCCTTTCACTGGAATCCTCAGGAGATGTTCTAAGTAAGAAGGGATATGTCTGGTTTGCACTTGGCTCTGAGACCCGGAGGAAGAAAAGCTCATACAGGAAACAGCAGAGATGTTACTGCGTCTAAGTCTGGCTCCAGGAAGAAAAATGATATTCTCAAGCCCAAAATCCTGGACAGCCAGCCTTGGTAAAGCCCCACCTACCTACTGCTAGGAACAACAATCTAGAACAGTAGCCTCAAATGGAAGTACAATGGAAACCCCTGGCAAGTGTGAAAAATGAACCTACCAGGCTCTAACCACAGGGATTCTAATACAAGTAGCTTACAAAGCACACCCTAAGAAAAACTGACTCTGCTTCTACTTCAGGAGAAATGCTCTCACCTGGATTTCGCTGTGGGAGTCAGAGGGGCACAAACCTTTGTATCTGAGCTAGGCTTAGAGGGAGGAGGGAGGATGGGAATCCAGGAGGAGAAGGGCAGTGGCAGGACCCCTATATACATTGCAAGTTGGCTGTTCAATCAAAAGATAGGGCATCAAAAGTGATCCACTTACTCTTTGTCCTTGGGGCAGTCCTGTGCAAACCCAGAAAGCCAGAGATCATTTGTACCAAATGCAAAGCAACAGTATTAGCAGCCATATTTGCAGTGAATCTCACAGTCAACAATCAAATGATTTGCCCCTTGTAGAACTTTCCATTAGGGGATACCTCTGAACCACACACACAAGCATCAGTTGCCTAGCAGGGAATGGGACAGAGGCAGAAAAGAGATGTGCCAGGGTCAAAAAGCCACCAGAAAGAGCAAGGAGTCCCTACTCCCCAGCTTCTGAACTCAAGTCTCTTCAGTATCACCATGATGCTGTAAGATATACAAGCATGAGGATGGGAGAGTCAAAAACTGCTTCCTTAGATTGTATATCCTCAAGTCTCCTGCTGCATTAAGCTCAATGACCTCTACTACCATGCAGGGCTCTACATCCCTGGATTAGCCATGGCAGGAGATGACAACCAGGCAGAAAAGACACAGTCACTGTGGCGTTAGGGTGGAAGAAACAAAGGGAAATAAAACTATTTCCTTAGTTCTTCGCCCCCTCTCATTACGCCCACCACCAAAGATACTAATAATGAGCAGCAAGCTAGAGAGAGGGAAAGGTGTAAAGATGGCAGTGAAGGAGGGAGCAAGAAAGCAGCTGGAAAAAGTATTTGAAGCTGCAATCGTCTAAGGCCTGTTTTCTCCCACAGGCACCATGGAAGAAGGGGAGTTCTGAAACCTTCTACCACTAGTTATAAACAGTGAGGATAACACTGACATCACAAATGACAAAGATTCCCTCCTTGACCAAACTCTACTCAGGCTCCTCTGAACCCCCTGCTCAACTAGGACCTGACTTTTGGGCACTATGTTCATCTCTGCACTGTCCAATTCTGCCAAGAATCCTGCTAAATTAGTTTGGCCCAAGTTCCCCACCCCTGGTATCTGATTACTCTTGATATCTGGTTGGGTTCCTCATCCTCCCCACCTCACACGCTGCTCCTTGTCTTTCCTGTACTCAGAACCCAAGCTCTCCTCCCCACTTCAAAACCCTACCGTGGGTCCCTACACCCGTCACAGTGGTGACAAAACAGGTGTACCTACTATTCTTCAGCAAGTGTCATAAATAACATTTTAACACAAGCCAAAAAAGGAAAACCCTGCCCTACTGCAAGCACACTGTACAGGCTCAAGCACTCTCCTAAAGGCAAAGACTCTACTGCAATGAGTGAGGCACCTTCTTCAAATTAATATCAGCTACAGATTTAGAGATCTGGCCAATGAAGGTATCAACTTATGTAAATTCTAGGAGCAGAAGAATATTGGCCTGGCTTAAATTGAGCAAATGTAGTTTTCCAGAACATAAAATTACATTTTATAAGCAGCTTAAATGTGGTTATCCAAGAAAACTAGAACAATCCAGTTTGGTTGCTGTCAATGTCTTTAGTGAATTCAGGTTAAAGGTGCCACTCCTGGGGTGCCTGGGTGGCTCAGTCAGTTAAGTGTCTGACTCTGGGTTTCAGCTCAGGTCATGATCTCAGGGTCGTGAGATCAAGCCCCACACTGGGCTCTGAGCCCAGCACGAGTCTGCTGGAGATTCTCTCCCTCTCCCTCCCCCTCAGCTCACACACATGTGCAAGCTCTAAATCAAATCTTTTCTAAAAAAATTAAAAAAAAAAAAAAAGGTTCCACTCCCAGCTAAACCCAAAGCAAGGCAGCTAAAGGGCAATGGTGAACAGTGAACGTCAACAATGCTAAGCATTCGTTTACAGACTCATGCAGCATCCAAAACAGCACAGAGAATTTCAGAGCAAGCCAACTATTCAAGACCAGGGGGATAGAGTAAGGTGTGCAGTAACCGGTAACAGAATGGCCAAACTGCGTGTGCCAAAGTGACTTCATTCAAACCAAAGTCACAAACTCCCTCTCTGTACTTCGGGGGAGGGGTAGGAGAGGGGAATGGTGGAGATAACTGAAAGAAATCGGAATGAAAACTAAAGCAGCAGAGGTACAAATCAATACTCTTACCGTTCAGATACTTTAGAAATACTTTCAAGTCAAAACACAAAAGCAGACAAACAAAAGAACAGGCACCAGCCTTTATTAAAATTTTTGAGAACCCTGAGGTGGCGAAGATACTGTGCCTGAGGGGAAAGGAGCAACATCAGGCCACAAGTCTGCAGGGCAGCCAGCTCGGAGGTGGGCACAGCAAGCAGCAAGGGGAGAGCATGTTTCCACCTGAACACATTCAATTACGTTCCAGGACAGAGATCTTAAACACCATCAGCATCTGCCCTCAGAATTCATTTCTCGCTGGGTAATGAGGGTAAGAGATGAAAGGCTATAGGATTTTTACGCTGAATTTTCAGTTTGTCAGGTTCCATCTACCACGTCAGATACTTGGGACTAATGTGTATCTTTTAGGATAAAGACATCTCTCTCTCTAACAGAGCTCCAATGACTCTTCTCTACCTGCTGTATTTTATGGATATCTAATAATAACATGGATAATAACATTTCCACTGTGGAAAACACAAGTATGGAGGTTCCTCAAAAAATTAAAAATAGAATTGCCATATGATCCAGTAATTACACTACTGGGTATTTACCCAAAGAGAACAAAAACACTAATTTGAAAAGATATTTGCACCCCTATGTTTACTGCAGCATTAATTGCAATAGCCAAGATATGGAAGCCGCCCAAGTGTCCATCCACAGATGAATCAAGTGGTAATATATATACACAATGGAATATTATTCAGCCATAAGGAAGAATGAAATCTTGCTATGTGCAACAACATGGATGAAGCTAGAGAGTATAATGCTAAGTGAAATAAGCCACTCAGAGAAAGATACATACCATATGATCTCATTCACATGTAGAATTTAAAAAACAAAATAACAAATGAAAAGAACAAAAAACACAAGAGACTCTTCAATACAGAGAACAAAGTGGTAGTTGCCAGAGGGAGGTGGGTGGGGGAATGGGAGAAAGAGATGATGGGGATTAAGGATATACTTATCTTGATGAGCACTGAGCAAGGTACAGAATTGTCAAATCATTATATTATACACCAGAAACTATGTTAATTATACTTAAATTAAAAAAATAACTACATGGAGCCCAAATGCTGGTACAAACTGAAGCTTAATGGTTTCTCAATTGCAAAGCTTACATTTTTCTGAACTCTGGTATTACTGAGTCCAAGCACCTCCAGAATAACTATAACTTCGTACATAAACAGGAGTGTCTAGACTTAAAGAACCATTCCACTCCTCTGACAGAAGAGGCCTGGCACAGGGTGGGGGAAGGGGATGAAGCCAAAAGGCTTTAACAGTGAGGAGGCGGCACCACAACGCAATCTGCAAGGCAAGACAGAGCCTGGCCCAAGGGGAGGGAAGAACCCTGGATGTTTTCCTGGGGGAAATGCTGAGCTGTTAGTTCAATACACACCAAAAGGAATAGCAAAGGGCTGAGATAACTTCTTTCTCCTCTATAAGAAATAAATAAAATAAACCGCTTTGAGTGATGTCAGGTCTCCCTCTTCTTAAAGTACAAACTGGCTTAATACTCCTGGCTGTCCCAGCGGCCAAAACCAGCAAATGGAGCCATCTGCCAGTCCCATGCAGGACAGTGTGCTCACTCACAGCAGCTGCACTAAGAGTGTCCAGTAAGAATAGGGCAGGCAGTACACACCGCACCCCTACCCGTAGGGACCAGCCTCCAGCCAGAGCTTGAGGGAGTGGGCAGGCTGCAAAGGGAGCCCTGGGCATTCCGCACATCAGCCGCCCTTCTGCAGAGATCCACCTACGGCTTCTGCATGGCAGTGCTTCTAAAACAAGCCCCTCCAGCTGGATAAGCAGATGCTAAAGGCAGCTCCATATGAATAAGAATGTGGCTTTCTCCTAATTCCAGACCACCTTACAAAAGACAAATGCACATAAAAAAAAGTCAAACCTTCCTACTAGCCTCCCTAATAATAATGAGAAAAATGTCCTAGGAATGGTAGAGCTACAGACTCAGAGAGTCAAGTGCTGGTATATTCTGTCCATCCCTCAGTCCCAAATTATGAACAAGGAGTAAAAGACAGCCAGTGAGAATGAAATGAGCCATTACCCAACGAACACTGAGTATCAACTATGTGCTGGGAAGGGAGCTAGCAATAGATGTGAAGAAATGAGGAATCTACTTGACCCAGAAAAACCTACCTTGGGTAAGGAAGTGGGGTGGGTAGGGGTGGGAGGGTAGGGAAGGGAGGGAAAAAGCATTTTAAAGCAGAAACTAGAAACTATAGGCATCCATTATGTGGGTTATCAAAAAATCAGCAGGACAGCAGAAGGACCCAAATTCTGGGACCCAAGTCTGAACACAAAGATGCAGCAGATGCCCACATAAGATAATTTTCACTTAGCCTAAGGACCCAATGTACTTAAACAAGGATGAAGGTGAGCATATTAACTGGCTTCTCTCTCTACAGAGATCCTCCTGTCAAACAGCAATGCACTGAACCAACAACAACACTGAACCAGGTGGCCACCAACACAACACTGAACCAGGCAAAGGCATTTGCAGCCAAAACCACACTGTTCTCACACTCGATGGTGAAATGAAGGTCTATGAAATGTAAACAACTCATAAAGTGGCCGGAGATTTTCAAAGAAGGGCCGAAATAAAAAGTGACATCAAAAATATGCCTAAGCAACAGACCTGTCATTTACTAGAAAAAAAACCAAGCATCTGTGTCCTTCAGCTTCCCCTTCTAGTCTCGGGTCTGAAAAGCCTTTTCCAAAGCAATGACATGAAATGATGCTTCTTCCTCCATAATCTATCATCCGGTCTGAAGTCCACCTTGTGATCACAACACACTCCAACTGGTCAGGATTAGAGATTCGGTTTCTAAAATTGTAAAACATTTTCCTAATAAAAGTAACTTCCCAGATCCATAGCACCTATAATACATGAGGATCTTAAATGTTTGGTTTTGGAACCGAATTAAATTTCCCTAGCAAAAAGCTAATTAGCCCACCAAGGAATGAAACCTACAGCCGTGGCCTGCAGAAGTAGAAAGCACTGATGACTGCACTAAACTTGCCTTGAATATAAATGTTATGCAAAAAAAAAAAAAAGGGAGGGGGTAATTTATCAAACCACAGTGTAGGTAGCTCTGCAATCAGTATCTCATAAATAAAAAGAGAAAGATGAAGGGAAAGCTCTCTAATTGATTTTAAAATTAGTTCTAAGCAAAGAAATAATCTGACAGGCAACAAGGTCGACAACAGTAAAAAAATATACAGCCCTTGGGGAAAAAGTGCACCTAAAAACTCCAATGAATCAAGACACCTGGACTGCCATGAAGGAAGGATATCTGGGAAAGCCTAAATAAGTAGAAAGTCAATTGGGGACCGACTGCAACATCACTTAAAATCCTGAAATTAACCCCTCTGGTGGACTGAACCCAATCCATATTGTGCTAATGGAATGCCATTATGAGGAAAACCAGCGCTCAGAGAGGGGCAGGACTAGACAACCCACGTGCAGGACTAGACTGAAACTTGGGAGTGGGAAAGAGGAAGTGCCTATAGAAAAAGGAAGCCATGTGTGACCTAGCCATCAAGACAAGCAATCCAATTAGGAAGGAGAAAAAACAGGAGTGCAAACACTCCCTCTGGGAACCTTTCAACACCAGGACACATTGCCTCAAGTTGGAAATGACCATCAGCAGCAGTCAAGGGAGATGAGCAATGGATAGGGTAAAAATACAATCTATGCTCAAAAGCAATCTATGCATTAGGTCTTAAGCCCCAGCATATATTTTGATGTAAACATTAAATGCCTACTGTATTCATAGCATTCTGCAAGATTCTGAAAGAGAGGCGATATGAAGCTGAGAAAACCATTTCCGCTCCGGCCCCCAGTGGAGTTTAGGCTTCATAATGGAAAGCAGGCTGGACATCAATAAACAATACAGGATGATAAGAGAAGGGAAAGACTATATGTGTATGGAAATCTCTGGCCTAAAGGAGCTTTCAAGAACCAGGGCAAGAAAGACTGTTACCTCTGCACAACAGCTATGGTAAATGGTCACAGGACAGTAAATATGATGGTGCTGTCAACTCTGGAAACAATGGAGAATTACTGCAGCTCACAGGACTGAAAAGAGACAAGAAATATGAACACACCAGCACTTGGAAGATTTAGATAAGTTGAAAATATAGACCTGTGTAATAGTGATGATTAAATGAAGAGAGAAGAAAGAGAAGATGATGGATTGAAAGAGGTAAATGCATATGGTTCCGGGAAGGATTAAGTACCAGACCCCATGAGATTGTTAAAATCCCACAAAAATTATTGGAAGGGGATAGGCAAAATCATGAGAAAGGGGATACATTAACTAAAGGAAACAAAAGAAAATATAATTTGTAATAGGGAGAAGAAAGTAAATCAAAGGGAAATAGGCAATTGCTGTCTTTTCCCAGCTATAATTCACTTACAAAGATCAGTGGAACGTGTATTTTAAGGAACCCTGCTATCTACCCAGATACCAAATGTCTTGACCTCACAAAGAGTCAGGCTTGCCCCCCAGTGCCCTCCCCAGCAGAGGAACAGAAATTAACCTTTTTAAAAATGACAGAGTACGAACATCCTGAATCTTAAATAGATGAGCTAAGACCCACCCACAGTCTCCGAATGGTAATTTTTTTCAGTCCTCTAACAAAGGAGGTTTCAAGTGTTCTTCTCAAAAATGCCCAGATCAAACAAATCGGAAACCGGTACAGAAGGCCTCTGCCAGCGCTCTGACATATTCTGCGTCTTTTGATCACATTGCTGCAGTCCCCAAGTCTCTCCATTGGAAACCGGTGAAATGCTATATCCATTTCAAAGAGCTTTTGCTTTTCTCCAAGGTCCTTATTGCCAAGCTGGAGTCCCGCTCTAATTTGCTATTTGCCTTATGCTCCCAGTCCCAAGTGCAAGATCACAGGTGGTGGGTTTATTGGTTTGCCCTGGCTTCACTTAGGGACTGCGGCCCCACAGCTCGCTGCTGGTATGCATGTCAGTGGCAGCGTCGTCTGCTTTAGGGTCCAGAGGGACCAGTCATCTTGCTTTCAGAAACCTCAACTGAAGGGAATAGGTTGAGAACCGCTTTTAATCATGTCTAAATGGCAAAGCACCCTGGGGCCCTATATAACAAATGGAGTTATTAGCACCCGAAACTGCCCTGCCTCTGAGAAAAAGCCCTTCGGAATCCCAGGGCATCACTAACAGGCCTACCTACGACTTGTCTGCCATGACTGCCTACAGAGGAGACCTTGTGGGGTTGGGCCTGGGAAACAAACACCTCCCAAGAAAGGCAGCAAGGACACTGGGAGATTAGGCAGATTACAGCTTGAAAAAAACTGATCCTCCGGTGCCCACATCTGAATATTTAGAGGCCTGCCATGAAAGAACGTTTATGGGTTAAGTTCCACAGGGAGGAGGGTGAAAGACAGGGTGATGGAATCAAATACAAGCTGAAAGCACGGGGCTGCGAGGTCAGGGGAAAGGCTCCACCTTCAGGTTTCCAGACTTCCCAGAGGCCTAAGCTGAAGGTGTGTGTGTGTGTGTTAGGGAGCCTGGTGGTGGGGAGGGAGAAGAGGAGGAGGGTGGGGGGAGGAAGAGAGAGGTTCTATGGATAGAGGAGTTTGAGGAAGACGGCCCTGTAACTGAAAGCAAACTTTCTACACTTAACATCAAGGGGTTGGGTAAATTCTGTACCTTTTTCAAGGTAAATTCCAGCTCTATATCTTTGCCCACTACAATAGCACTGCACAGGCCGAACCTGCTTCATGGGAGAATAAGTCAGCCCCTCCATCAGATGCCAGAGGGGCTATATACCCTTTGTCATTAACACTCCCAAGTGTGACACGAAGCCATGGCAGCCCTAGAGACTAGAAGCACTAGGTTTTCCAGTCTGAAATCAAAGCCAAATGCTCTCTGGGAAGTTCTGAGATTGCACCATGTGTTGTCTCCTCCAAGGCAGTAGCTCAGAAAACCCACAGCCTTTCTCCAATACTTAGCACTTGTTTCTTTGCGGCAAATAACTGCCTCAAACAAACTACAGTATACCTTTATCCTCAGGGTTTCAGGTCCTCAGGAACATCACACATCAGTGTCCAAAATGGTGCTCAGCCTGAAGGAGTTAAGATCTCCAAGGAATTGACACTGGATTCACCCTGAATAATCCAGAAGCATGATACCACAGAAACAGTATCAACAGCATCAGACATCTGACTGTAATCTTTGAGGAAAGTATTACACATCTTTGCTTTTAACTCTGTCACACTTTCCAGCAACAAATCCAGTTCTAACCAAAATCTGGGAGTAATGGCTACCCATGAATTCCTGGATATTATTGGAAAGCAGCTGCCTAGGATGAAAACAGTTCCTGTGATCATGCTATTTTGTCCAGAGCCCTTCCTCTGGCTGCATTACAAAGTAACCAAAAAAGAGGAATGGAAGTATACAGTTAGCCTTGGGCAAAACCACCTTGCCTTCATATAATTTAAGAGAAAAGAACTTGTCTCTGAGTTCAAAAAAGGAAAATCCAATTTGCCCAACTATCCCCACAATGTAGAAATGTCTCAGAAGATCTACATAAGTCGATGACAGGTTATTAGAGTTTTTAGGGTTTGGGGAAGATAAACATTAGAGGAATCTCCCCTTCCTGACTTGAAGGGCAAACCATCTGGGAGCTTGTAGGGAGGCCTAGCCCACAGCAGGAGTCAAACCCGCCATCCGCCTGCCCCTGAGGAAGCTCAGGCAAAGACTTTCCCTTCCCTCTTCCCCTACTCCTCCAGTTCCTGAACCTGCAACCTTCTCCCACTCTGCTTCAACACCAGAAACCATCAGATTAGTGGTTTCCCTGTTTCAAGTCAATGATCTCCAGAAGCAGAAGACAATCTCTCTGTCTCTCACCCAAGGCCCTCCACAGTCCATCCATCATCTCTAAACAATCCTCAAGCACCCCACATTTCTGTAACTACCAGACCATTCCAATTCCTGAAATACACCCAACATTTTCACTGGAGATTCTAATTAGCCCTGTTCTAACTACGACAGCCACATATTCTTGTGCAAAAGGGCACTGGCCAAGGGGACAGAGGCTGAATGGGAGCTGAAATGCAGTCACCATTCAGCTTGCCAAGCCACGTGCCCTGACAAGAGGCTGCCTGCAAGAAGGGGATTCCGTCTCTAATTTGCACAAGAGAACCACATGAGCTAACAGAGGCCCCAGCCCCAACATATAAGCCTTCAGTACTTGACTGGACTCCCCTTGTAGTTACAAGAATGGTTTTTAATATTCCTTACTATATACCAACCAAAGGCTCCAAGGAGATGCTTGCTTTCCCAGTCATTCCATACATATAGTTATGGCCTCACTGGGATTCCCCAGGTGATTTTTATTCCTATACCCATATTGTGGATCTCTGAGAACTTTAAGGTAAGCAGAGAGCAGAGTTCTGGGGAATTCTTTAAGTAGAAAGGCAAACACTCTGAATCCTCCTGTATAGAGACTGCTAAAGCAACATCCCAAATTCTCCTTCGGTACTCCATTCACCCCCAGGCCCTTGGTCAACTGGGGCTTAGCAAAACAAAGCTGAGAACTCCTTCCTGCAGATGAGTTTTCATCTAGCATGATCTTCTCTTATAAATGCAAATTACTTTCATGTTTTGTAAATGCAAGCCACCAACGCAAGAATACTCAAATCCAAACATGCCATTCCCTAGTTTAAAATTCCTCACACAAAAATCTAAAAATCTAAAAGTATGGCACACATTTTCAGCATGTGGCCCCTGTTCTAACTCCCAAGACCATTTCTTACTACTCCCTAGCATTAACTACCCTCTATTCCAGTCATACAAAATACTCCAAGAGTCTCTCTCTTTAAAAGTATCCTGAGATATTCACAGGACATGCGTGATCTGGCCCTGCCTACATCATACCATTAATGCACTATCCACAGTGGCCATCCATTCCTTCTTCCCAAATTCACCCAACTCGTCATTACTGCTGTCTCAGTCAGAAACTGTCTTCTCCCCACATTTTACCTAGTTCAGTCCTAGTCACCCCTGAGGCTTTACATGTCACTTCCTCCGAGAAGCCTTCCCAGATTATACATTCTTATAAACTCTAAATTTTTCACAACACTTCACATAAATGAAATTACTCGTGTATTTCCCCTACTAGGTTCTAAAGTTCCATAAGGAAGATTCCACGAACGTTTATTCCCTGCTGCATCCCCAGCATAGTATCTGGTGCAAAGTAGATACCCAGTAAATACTTATCAATGATGACAAACTCAAACCCATTCATTTTAATTTCTAAACCTATCCTGTCCATTACAGAAGTCACCACCAACAAGAGGCTGTTGAGCTCCAGAAATACACTGGAACAAACTGAAATGTGTTCCAAATATAAAACATACACCAGAATTTCAAAGACTTAGTAAAACTCAAATTAAGTAAAACATCTCATTAACTTTTTACACTCACTAAATGCTGAAATGAGGGGCACCTGGGTGGCTCAGTTGGTTGAGCATCTAATTCTTGATTTTGGTTTAGGTCGTGATCTCAGGGTTATGAGATCGAGCCCACTTCAGGCTCCGTGCTCAGTGGGGAGTTAGCTTGAGATTCTCTCCCTCTCCCTCTCCCCCTCTCCCTGCCTATGCTGGTGCACACACGGGCACACTCACCCTCTAAAATAAATAAATCTTTTTTTTTAAATGTTGAAATGATACTGTTTGGGATATATTAGGTAAAATAAAATGTATTAAAATTGATGTTTGTAATATAACTACTAGGCAATTTTCAATAACAAATATAGCTCATATTTGTGGCTTGCATTATAGATCTATGGAGCATTGCTGGGTTAGGAGTGCCCTTTCTTCCATCCACCAACTACTCATCAATGAACACTCAAGAGGTACGCTAGTTACTCCTAGGGAGACTTCCCTGAGTGCCCACTGTAACTGGGTTCTTCATGGCACCCTCCACCATTGTGCTCAAAGTACATTATGTTAACTTAGTTCTTATGTGACTGCTTCATTAAAATCTTTCAAAGGAATTTAAGAAATAAGAAAAATCATGACTCCCTTCACCTAAGCCATATAGTATAGACTCTTGCAGCTGAGCCTTACTTCAAACTTTCTTAAAATGGAGTAAGATCTCAGTAGTGAACAGAAGTTAAAAATAAAATGGGCAACCTACCTTGGTAAAGAACAAGGAAGTCCATATACAGGATCCTGCCTAAACTAGGGAATATATTCCAACAATTTCCCATTATCTACTAGGCTAGGGGAAAAATCCATCCATCACCCCTTGGGGAGTTCCAAAGGGTCCTGGAAAAACTAAAAATTCTCAGCAGTAGTTCCTACTCCTCCTGAAAACCTGCTATTCACCCTACCTAAGTGACAGCACCCCCATCCTCCCTAAAAACTGCTTGAAATTCAGCTACATAGTCTACATTAACATAATGCTTTGGCCAATGATGCAGGCACAAAAATTAACGTTCAAGAATTTCAAAGTTGTGGTTGCTGTGGGAACCTTAATTCCAACTGCATGGCACAGATGCGAATCGTGGAGTACTCCCAATACTGATAAAATTGGAGATGTCTATTTACTCTGTGCAATGAGGCACAGCTACAGTTACTGAGAGAACCTTATTTTGGCATTTCTAGGCTTTCATGCATTTAAATTCTCAACCTTACCACAATACCATTTGCTGCATTAAACTGCCTCCTCGTGGGGGGGCGGGGGGGGGTTGAACTGATTGGCCAGACATTCAAAGAACCCATCCTGTATATGTTTCTTATGCACAATCTGATTCAAAAGACAATCATGATATTTTTATTTTACTCTCATGGGCTGTCTGTAAACTCTCATGCAAATGAAAACAGGGCATGAATTTCAACTTGTAAATGCACCAAGACGTGTACGTGCAAAACATCAGAAAAGCAAATTTCCTGTCTTTAGAACTACAAAAGGGATAAATTAAAGCACAGAGCACTAATGTCAACCACGCTGTGCTTAATTTCTGAAAACTAGCCAAACACCTGCGTGTGACACCGGCTCTCACAGTGGACTCAGTTCTATAACCAGTTCCACACTGTAATGATCAGAGGATAAAAAATAAGAGTTGGAAAGTGGTCTTTGTAAAAACAAGATAGAACCAAACAAACAAATTCAAGAAAAACTTCAATCCCTATCTCCAACCTCTCATAACAATGGAAAGAAAAGGCCCAGAAAACGTAAAACAAAACTGCCTGCAAACTACAACTCCCATAGTTTTCATCCTAAGCATTTCTCAAAATTGATATACCCCAGTCATACACACTGGTTAGGCAAGCACCTTTGCTGCCAAAAGATCCAACAACTAGCTCAAAAACAGTGTACCTAATAATTAGTTACCACTTGCAACAGATTAAACAAGTGACCCCAGAGAATATGTATACCAAGATTCATTTCTTCCTTGAACAAAACATATGGAACTGGCTGGCCTTATAAAACGACCAGGCCTTATTAATCATGCATGTGAGATACAGATACTTCTCCTCTCCTTATTCTCAGAGAAGTAAAATCTTGTTAATAAATAAAACTTAACCACCACTGCCCACCCATCCCAACCCTAACTCCTTTCAAACCCCTTAGGGAGGAATGCCAGCAATGCCCGCCCAAAACAAAGCAGAGCAGACACCTGCCCAACAATAGCTAGGATGCAGACATTAGGAAACAATACTCTGGAGATTTAAAATATTGTCTTTTAGCATTCTCACACATATGTACCATGTTTAAGTATTCTCCAGCATCTTCCCTTTGGTTTTTGAAAAGAGGCTCTACTGCCTCTCTATTCTCACCTGCATGTTCTCCCCTTCCAGCCTCGGTGGTCGGATACTGGACAGGTGGATGGTCTTGTAGTCACCAGAGTTCAGTTTCACGACAATGGCATCTGCATTCAGCACCTGCATCACCTGTGGGCAAAAGGCAAAAACGCTTACACCTGCCATCTCAAATGGCCCAGATCTCACAACACACATGGTAAGGAGCAAGGCCCACCATAGTCATAGGGAGAAAAGTCAATAGCCATTTGGGGGTAGATCCAAAATCATCCTTCACAGTGCAACGATGCTGGAGAAAACAATGCTATAATTATCAGTCCCCAAAGACCTTATTATGATTTCTCAATGAGGCAGAATCTGTATCATTCACAAAAATTATCTTTTTTATCTTTTGCCCTGACCAAAATTTGCAGTTAACTACAAAGCTTACTGGAAATCTAGTCTCTGTGTTATTCAAGGCATTC
This sequence comes from Callorhinus ursinus, assembly GCF_003265705.2. Lineage (NCBI taxonomy): Eukaryota > Metazoa > Chordata > Mammalia > Carnivora > Otariidae > Callorhinus > Callorhinus ursinus. The sequence continues at coordinate 67,446,632 of NW_027397074.1, read as the reverse complement.
CCTGAAACAGGTTCTAAACTAAAATCAAATCTGTATCTCAATGTGAATCTAGGAAAAGAGGCAAGGGCTGGATTAGAAGATATCAGCACTAGACAAGAACCAAAATAGGATGCTCCAAAAGAGAGCAGAAAAATCAAAGACAAGTGAAGGGCAAAAAGAATTGTCATCACAGTGTGGGAAAGGAGAGGCTCAGCTGTTAATCTCAGGGCAGAAACATTAAATTGCTAAGATAACTACTTCAACTACTCAGAGAGCCAACTTTTCAGAGCACTACTACGGGCAACTTTGTTTTAAATCCCCATACTGGTAACATCGGAGCCCACTCTCAGCTAAAGGAGATTAACTACCACTCTTGAGTAACCTACAAGGATATCTATTCAAAGGGCAAAAGCACAAATATTCCTCTGTGGAGGTTATCAGAACATTCCACCAATGTGGAATGAAATTGCACTGAAACCAGCCTAGGACATCAGGGTTATAACTAGAACCCATAATTCAGCTAGCAGTCTACAATTCATTCGATTATATTCAGAGCCTGTTGTTACAAGGCTGGGTTTTTTGGTTTTTGGTGTTGTTTTGTTTTTTTTTTTTTAAACAATACTTTTCTACAAGGTCGCTATTGACTACAAATCACTGTCACCATCCACTTTGTCTGCAGAATCAAAACGAACTCTTCCAGGCTTCAATCAGGCCCCATCAGGAGCCAACAGGCAGCTGAACAAACTACAGGGTCAGCTGCCACAGTGAGGGCAGACTCGCAAAATTTCCCTTCTCTTTCATGTGAGAAACAAAAGGAGCTAGACTCTCCTTTGCTATGGTGGATATCACACTGATAAGTAGCCTAAAAGAGCCCTCACTAACTATTCTCTGGAAGGCTTCACAACTTTTAAAACAGAATACACCCATTTACTTGCAGACTCTTACAAAAATGGCTATTCTCTACCTTTTCCAAAGAATCAGCCAACCACACACCAAAAAGAGTAAAGACTGATTGAAGGGATAATGTGAAGGAAGAGCAAAAACCAAAAGCAAGTGAAAAATTATACAGGACAGGAAATAGCAGGAAAAAAGTGCCATCACACAGAATGAATGAAAACAGAAAGAGGACAGTTGGAATCAAGCTGTAATCCATGGAAGGCTGACTATATGCCTGGCAGATGGGAAGACATCCCTGGGTTTTACCACCACAAGTAATGGGAAGCAAGTGTAGGGAAAAACAGGCCAGTGACCAGAAGAGTAATGAAAGGTCTGAGAGGGGCGCCTGGGTGGCTCAGTCGTTAAGCGTCTGCCTTCAGCTCAGGTCATGATCCCAGGGTCCTGGGATCGAGTCCCGCATCAGGCTCCCTGCCCCGCAGGAAGCCTGCTTCTCCCTCTCCCACTCCCCCTCCTCTCTCTCTCTCTCTCTCTGTCAAATAAATAAAGTAAGTCTTTAAAAATAAATAAATAAATAAATAAAAAAGAAAGGTCTGAGAAAGAACAGTGTAGAAGAGGAGAACGGGTATTTTTAATTTTCAAATATGTAAGATTAACCTGCAAACCTCAACATGGCAAAAGTCTCAAATAGCCACTGCCACTCTGCTTTAACCTTTTTGACAGATCTGAGAATCGCAAAACCTAAACACTAAAACCCAGACAGCCAGAACCCAAAATTCACCTAGCCAGAAAAAATGAGTGAAGTCCAAGGGCAATCAAAAGCATGATCTGTGGTCACATGAGGACAACAAGGTCAGGGCTGGTTACCTGGGTATGGGTGGTAAGAAAGTCTACTGGACCCTCCAAAGCAAAGAATAATCACACAGAACTTAAAAACAGTCCAGAAGGTATAACCAAAACTACAGATTCACCAACTGAAAGAAAAAGAGTACATCTTGTTCCCATTACCATCTAGACACATTAATGCCAAGCAAAAATGCCCATCACAATGGAATCTTCCTCCCACTCCCTAAAGATACCAACAGTGGTTTAGACAACTGAACAAAAGAGAAAGACCAGAGCTAATAATTTCTCTATCCTTCAAAATTCCACATTTGGGTAAAAAGAGAAGTATCATAAAATGGATGACAAAACTTTCGTGGGGTGAAGTATTCATGATATGGGCTATTCTGCTATCCTATCTTCAAACCAAGGAGAAGAAAAATTCCACAAAGCCACACCAAACGAAACAGCTACTACAGTAAATCAATACTGCTCTTCCCTTAAAGTACAAGACCATCATCTCGAATGCACACACCTCCCAGTATTTCCGAAATCTCAATGATGGACAGAGCTATGCATTCCTCTCACACCAAAACTAACTATTATTAAATTATCAAGTGCCAAAAACACAGAGAAATTCCCATAATCAAGACATGAGAAATACCTAGACATTCTCCACTCCCTCGTCACGCTCAGAGAAGAATAAAACCAGGGAAAGCATCGTAGTGCTCACACCTTCACCCCCTGATTATAGAATGCAAAGATCTGAGCATACCCCTGTGACAAGTTACTGGCATTCATCACCCCTTAGAATGTGTTAGCAGCAGCAGCAAAATGGATTCTTGGAGCTGTAAATTTCAGGCCTCACCAGCAGACTCTCTGCTCGGCATCTCCCTGATTAGAAACCTCCTCTTCAGGAACTGCACACTCTGATGCTGGCAACCTAACGAGGCTCAGCTTTCTGAGGAAGTGGTGTATGGTGAGTGCGTGTGTCTGTGTGTGTGTGTGTGTGTGTGTGTGTGTGTGTGTGTGTGTCAATGTGTATATGTAAGTGGGGTTTATGACTTTTTATTCCTCTTTAAATTGTGTCATTACTGTTCAGAGAACAAGCAGCTCCTTAGCAGAGGCACAGAAGAAGTAATAAAATAGTGGTTATAGTCACGTACTGTACAATAAGTAAAATGCAGAGTGGATTACTGTTCAAAGCCTGCTCTCACCACCGCTGCAGACCACATTTATAACCGAGATATTTCTTACGGTGCTTTCACCAGGATAAGTCTATGTATGCCCACGTCACCCACTCTCTCCACATGCTAACGGATCTCTAATCACTCCACCCCTATACACACCTATCATACCACATACTCCTGGGGATAACCTAAGGGACAGGGGCTTATGCACAGCAAAAGTCACTAGCTGGACTCACAATACAAGCCCTAAATCCAATTTCTCCATTTCTTGAAGCCCAACTGTAAAAGGAAAAATGAGTGGCTTAATGATGATGAGTGTAGGCTAAGGGCTGCCACAAGTCAAGAGAACTACAGAGTTCTGTCAGGGGCAAGGGACATCCATTCCCATTTCTGGCCTGCTGCCACACTCCCCATCTGCAGAGCCTGTCCAGAGTGCTCACTGGGAGGCCAAAGGCTGCTACCGTTCAGCTTCCTAAACCCCTGCAGCATATATATAATGAGCAATAAGAGCCAACAACAGTTTCCTGAACTACAGAAATCCTCAGAATAGCTCCCCAGATGCAACTACCAATACTCCCAAAGCTGCCCAAATTATCAGTGCTGGACAAAAATAAAAGGACCATCAGCGCACACAGGGCTTCTCTGGGTGCCAGCAAGGAGTGCCTTTGATGGGGCCACTGGGAACGGGACACCAAGTTCCCTTATTACTGTCTGAAATCATGACACCCAGCTGCTTCTCCTACGCCCTAAGGCTGTATGCTAGGTCTCTTCTCCCCCAGGCTAACTGTGGAAACACTACTGAAGCAGCACCGGAAGTGGGTAAAAAGGGAGTACGCCATAACTGTTAAAGCCAGGGCCTAGAGCCGCCTCCCCACCCAGATGCCTGAGCCACTCCCAGAAGGGTACAGCAGCCACCCTGTACCCTTGACAAAAGACTAAGCCCAACAATGTCTTGATGCAAATAATTCCAGGCACCTAAACATGAGCAAGCAGACTAGTCGATAAGAAGTACTTGAAAGGAAACCAGGCATCGGACAAATCCCAACAGATGGGGCACCCTACAACATACCCGACCAGCACTCTGCAAAACTGTCACGGTCATCAAAAGCAAAGAAAGTCCAAGAGACTATCACATCCAAAAGGAGCCTAACAAGACATGACAACTAAATTTAGTATGCTATGGTGGATGAGATTCTGGAACAGAAAAGCAGACTAGAGAAAAACTAAGGAAATCTGACTAAAGTATGGACTTCAATTGATGGTAACATATCAATATTGGTACACTAATTATAATAAATGTACCACACTTGTGTCAGATTATAGAAAAAACTAGGAGGGCAGTGGTAATGTGGGAACTCTGTACCATCTGCTCAATTTTTCTGTGAATCTAGAAGTGTTTTAAAAAATAAAATCTCAATTGAAGAAAACAAGTAAATATTTTTTACAAATCTCTTCTAATTCAACTTTATTTTCTTATCAGCAAAGCAGTTTACTAACTTAAGCTACAAACCAAGTCTCGATCTCATTTTGGTGCAGAGGCCACCTTCCTAACCAAACCATCCCCAGAACTTCCTCTTCACCTGAAAGTCCTATGGCAGAAGTCCAGGAAATAGCTAGTATTTTTTATTTTGTTCTCTCCACATTACCAAATGCAAATATAACAGAAAGTCTAGATAATACCAAAAATATTAAAAGGTGGCTTTGCTTAAAAACCATCTCAAAGAAGCATGACAATGAACTCCATTCAGAGCTATGACTAGAAGCACAGCAAAAAAAAAAAATGATCAGGGCCAAACCAAGTCAGTCTCAGAATCTACTGCATGCATCAATGAATAGCTTTAACCTGACCTCCAAAACTGCACATGGCCACCTAGTCCAGACAGCTGACTACTTAGGGTAATCTTCCAGACAGAGCCCTAGATGGTAAGCTCCTTAAAAGCAGGAACGACTTCTCATTCTTCTACGTCTTCTCAAAGCAGAGGGGTCTACTTGTTTAAGCAATCATTTGGTACAGAGAACCAAGCAAGAGGCCTCTAACCAGGCAGGGCATTGAGAAGACTCCACCTCCAAAACATGCTGTCACTGCCCAGCCCTCCCACCACCCCTGAGCATTATTCAGGTCTGTAAAATCTGCAAGGCCCAAGAATCCAGCAGCAGCGACAGGGAAGCCAAGCCACATGCTCAGGGGACCATATGGCTACAAACAGCACAGATCAGCTAAAACGCCACAGGGAAGGCAGGCAGGAAACTGGCAAGCCAGGACAGGCACAAAAGTCTCAAGCAGGCTCAGCTAATCACTGTGAAGTGAACATGCTTCTCTGCTAACCTGGAGAGACAAGGAGAGCCCTCCCTTGCATATCCTTCCTTAAGAAGTGAAACTGTTTAAGCAGAGGATGGAAAACATTCTTTCAGCAGGCTACATGTATCAAGACAATACTTCATTGATTTCAAGTTCCTCCGAAGTGAGACTCTTGGCCAACACATCTCATCTATAGCATCAGTTCCAGAAATCACCTATAGAGCCCAAGAGGCACCCAGTTCAAGAGTTCACAGGTTATCTTTTGGAGGCTTTTCCAGCTATTTAGCTGTTCCCTGTACAATTAGTTTCTAGGAGACTGGGCAGGTGACTGCTAAAGACAGAACCATTATTTGTTCCGGCCTTACAGTCGTATGAGCCTCAGAGCAGAATCCTTCAGCAAAAAACTCATAGGACTGTGAGACTAGGTTTGTGAAGTCCCAGGGTACCTTAGGACCCTTTTAGGTTTCCTTGAAGAAGTAGCATTGTATTAACAGACATTTTAAATCAGGTAAAAGGACTACAAAGTGGCAGTTGGGTTCTAGGTTATGAAAAGAAATGCAGATCGTTTTTCTCCTTTTGGATATAATGTGGATATCCCGTGCTCTTTAACAGGGGATAGCAAACTATGACCCAAGGGCCATCTAGCCCACTGTCTACAGTTGTGAATAAAGTTTTACTGGAACACAACCACACCAAGTCATTTACATAATATCTATAGCCTGTTTTCTTGCTACGGTAGCAGAGTCAAGTAGTTGCAACAGCGACTACACGGCCCACAAAACATAACATATTTACTATATAGTCCTTTAAGAAAAAGTTGGTCTACCTCTGTTCTACAACATATCAGAAAATGAACACACATAGGGCTATACATGGTTAACATTCCTAGAAAGCTATTTGGCAAATGTGCTCTAAAACATTCCTGTGGAAATAAATGCCATTTACATCGAAATTTATTCCATTTTCTAAATAATGGAAAAATTATACACTATATGAATACCGACCTATTGGGGATTGGTTACATAAATTATGCAGTCCTACAATGGTACATTATGAACAAATTAAAGCAAGCTCAAACCTTTACTTTGGCACCCTCCCTAAATACCTTTAAACAAAAATAAAGGGATTTGGGGTTGGGGGTAAATCCAATAAGATAAAGATAATGGGAGAGAAGAATATGGCAACAAAACATTGGAAGCTAGAAAGCAGAAAGATGAGTAGTAACAGACTCCACAGAAGCTGAATCCTGGCTAGTGATAAGAAGACATAATAGCCAATCTGATTTATACTGCAAAATTCCTCCACCTGCCAAGACAAAGAAATTGTCAAATCAGGAATCTCAAGTGGAGATGAAAATGGGACCAAAACCTACAACTGGATTTCAAGATCTATACCATAAATCCCATATACAGGTTCACTGCTTTTAACCCAGTGTTCGAGACCTCATTCTTAAATAAGAGAGAGAAGCAAAGATCACCAGGTATCTAAGGAAAGCCTCTCATACAAAAAAAGGGGGGGAGGGGCAAAATAACCAAAGAGAATTAAAAACAACTTGGAAAATACATACTATGCAAGTAAAGCAATTTTTCAAAAAATTAATTCCTCAGAAAGCTAATAGATATTTTATCTCTGAAAAAAGTGGTATTACTATTAAAAAAAATAACAAGAGAAAATAGACAACAGAATGGAATAAAAAGCCCAGAAATAAACTCATGCCATATGGTCAATTAATTTACAACAAGAGAAAGAAAGAATATACAATGGAGAAAAGGCAGTCTCTTCAGTAAATGGTGCTGGGAAAAGCTACATGCAAAAGAATGAAACTGAACCACTTTCTTACACCAGACACAAAAATAAACTCAAAATGGATTAAAGACCTAAATATAAGACCTAAAACCATAAAACTTCTAAAGATTTTATTTATTTATTTATTTGAGAGAGCGAGAATGAGAGAGAGAGAGAGAGAGAGCACGGGAGAGGGGGAAGGGTCAGAGGGAGAAGCAGACTCCCTGCCGAGCTGGGAGCCCCATGCAGGACTCGATCCAGGGACTCCAGGATCATGACCTGAGCTGAAGGCAGTCGCTTAACCAACTGAGCCACCCAGGCGCCCCCTAAAACCATAAAACTTCTAAAAGAAAACACAGGCAGTAATCTCTTGGACGTCGACCTTAGCAATATTTTTCTCTGGATCTGTCTCCTCAGGCAAAGGAAACAAAAAGCAAAACATAAACTATTGGGACGACATCAAGCTATAAAGCTTTTGCACAGCAAAGGAAATCATCAAAAATGAAAAGGTAACCTACTGAACAGAAGATATTTGCAAATGAAATATCTGTTGATAAGGGGTTAATATCCAAAATGTATAAAGAACAACAGAACATCAAAAAACAATCCAATTTAAAAATGGACAGAGGACTTAAACAGGCATTTCTCCAAAGAAGACATACAGATGGCCAACAGACGCATGAAAAGATGCTCAAACTCACTCATCACCAGGAAAACGCAAATCAAAACCACAATGAGATATCACCTCACACCTGTCAGAATGGCTAGCGTCAAAAAGACAAGAAATAAGAAGGTTGGTGAGGATGCAGAGGAAAGGGAACCCTCATGCATTACTAGTGGAAATATAAACTGGTGCAGCCACTGCAGAAAACAGGTTAGAGGTTGCTTAAAAAATAAATGAATAAATAAAAAAACAGAAATACCATACAACCCAGTAATTACACCTCTGAGTATATTCAAAGAAAACAAAAACACTAATCTGAAAAGATATGTGCACCCCTATGTTTACTGCAGCTTTATAATAGCCAAGATATGGAAGCAACCTAACCACTGACAGACGAATGTATAAAGAAGATGTGATGTGTGTACACACACACACACACACACACACACACACACACACACAGGAGTAGTACTCCACCTTAAAGAGTGAAATCATGCCGGGGTGCCTGGGAGCCTCAGTCGTTAAGAGTGAAATCATGCCATTCACAACAACATGGATGAGCCTAGGGGATATCATGCTAAGTGAAATAACTCCGAAAAAGACAAATGCCACAGGATTTCACTTACACATGGAATCTTAAAAAACAAAAAACAAAAAAACACAACAGGTGAACAAATAAAATAGAAAGACTCATAAATACAGAGAACAAGTTGGTGATTGCCAGAGGGGTGGGGGGATGAGGGCAAAATAGGTGAAGAGGTTATAAAATAAATAACGAAGATGAAAAGTACAGCATAGGAAATATAGTCAATGACAGTGTAATAACTTCGTATGATGATGGATGGTAACTACTCTTATGGTAAGCTCTGTATAACGTACAGAATCATCGAATCACTATGTTATACACCTGAAACTAATGTAATACTATATGCCAACTACATTTTAATAAAAATAAAAGAACCATTCAGAGAACAACAACAACAACAAAAAAGAAGCTCTTAAAATACAGTATCATAAATGAAATATTCAGTAGCAGGGCCAAAAGGTAAATATAAAAAAAATTTAGAAAGAACAAGAAACAAAGATGAAAAATAGGAGGAAAAAATTAGAAGACCAGTCAACAAAGTCAAACATCTGCTAGAAAACAGCAGAGAAACTTGTTGGAAATCGACAACAAAAAATAGCTGAAGCTCTCAAAGAACTAACATGGATAAACACAGAGCACCACTGTGAAATTTCAGGATAAAAAAGAATATGTGAAGACTTCACAGAAAGAAAAAAATCATATAAGGATGAGGAATCAAAATGGTATCAGACCTCTTAAAAAGAAAAAAAAAAACAGAAAAGAGAAAAAATCTCCAATAGTTAAATGACAGTGGAGCAATGGCTTCACAATTATGAAGGAAAATAATTTCTAACATAAAATTCTATATCCAGGTACACTAATGATCGAGTGTAATTACAAAATAGACTGAAAAGTCTCAAAACATTTACCTGCCAAGCACTCTTACCAAGAAGCTAGAGAATGTGTGCCACTGAAATAAAGTAGTAAATTATAAAGAAGCCAAGGGATCCAGCAAACATAGCTCCAACCCAGAGTAAGGCAAAGAAAACCCCAGGAAAATGGTGAAGATATCCAAAGGTGACAGCTTATAACAATGAAAAGAGAAGAACAAAAGAACTAGTCCAGATCGGTACAGGTCACAAGGCTCCTGGAAAGTACTGAAAAAGATAAAATTAACAGGCTGAATCAATGTCTTAAGAGGAGATTTAGACAGGTAGAGTCTGGGGGTCAAATTAATAAGTACATAAAAAAATACATAAACCTTTAAAATTATTAAATCCAGGGTAAACAAAAAGTTCTGCAGAAAATGAAACATAATCATAATATATCATATGGCTCGGTGGTAATTAGCATTTACAAAGTAAAGACTGAATCAGAATTAGGATACAGTCCTATTGGAAGGATGAGGGAAAAATACACGCACACCCATGTGAATCCTCATCTTCAATGGTATGAAGGAAAAGGGTCATACCCGACACTGAAAAGTTAACAAAGAGCGATAAAAACAATTTACTCAAAGATATGGATCAGCCAAGAATTGAAAATGGCTGCCTCAAGGGACTGGGAAAATGGACTAGTACATTTCTTAATAAGCCCATAGAGTTCTTTAAATTTTTATGCATTAAAAATAAAAACTCACAAACTTGAAAAAATTATATACAAAAGAATACAGCTCAGTACTACTCAAAAGTGGCTACCAGCCTGCAATGAGAGATGAAGCTTGTACCAGAACATAAATCAACTACATCACTGAGAACACCGCTGACATTTTTTCTGTAGCAAGTTTTTGTTTTGTTGTTTTTAAGATGTTATTTATTTATTTGGCAGAGAGAGAGACAGCGAGAGAGGAAACACAAGCACAGGGAGTGGGAGAGGGAGAAGCAGGCCTCCCGCGGAGCAGGGAGCCCAATGCGGGGCTCGATCCCAGGACCCTGGGATCATGACCTGAGCCGAAGGCAGACGCTTAACGACTGAGCCACCCAGGCACCCCGCAAGTTTTTCTTGATGAAAGAAGCAATGCCTTGAGTTACATTCTGGCTCAAGCTCCTTATATTCTATCAAGGCACTCTGAGTAGGACTGGTAGAGATCAAGGGTCAGCACACTTTTCTGTACAGGGCCAGATAGCAAACATCCTAGGCTTTGCAGGCTATATGGTCTCTGTCACAACTACTCACCTCTGCCACTGTATCACAAAAACAGCTATTGACAACCTATAAACAAACATGGCCATGATCCAATGTATTTATGACACCGATATTAAAATGTCATAAAATTTTCATGAGCCACAAAACTTTTTTCTACTTCACAGGCCATACAAAACAAGTAGTGGGCCAGACTTGGCCCATGGGCCACAGTCTGCCAGCCCTGGGATAGACGGTATAATAAACTTTAAAAAAAAATGCTGTGTGATAGTAGTTTCATCTAGTATGAGAGTTTTTTCTTCTCCTTTTTATGCTTTTCTCCTATTTAAAAAAATAATAATGCTGAAGAATATCTAAAGCTCAAAAAGCTTTAAAACCATTTATGTACCTACAAATATATCTCTCTACTCTCTGAGCAGGCCTATATCCCAAATGACCTCAATTTATATTAAAGATACTACAGGAGAATGGCTATTCCCCATAATCCTCAGACGGTTTTTAGAGGCAATTTCCTCTACTCCGCCATTTTAACAAACAAAACTTCATTGTAATGAAAAAAGCCTCACTCTGTCTTAAAACACAACAATCGTATCCTGGAATCCTAGATTTAAAGAGGAAAGATGGCAGCTCTCTCCTAGTTAACAATGAAGTCATAGTTAAGAAAAATACAAAGCTACTGACTCAATCATCTCATCTTTCAAATTTCTTCCTTCAGCAATGCATTAGCAATGCATTAAAGTTCCCCCAACCAGCAAAGGCCCCAGATCCTTCAAAATCTACTGGGTTTCTCTATAAACTCCGTTTCAACTGAAGAGGGGCCAGAAGGGACAGTACAAGATGAGCCTCATCTACAACACTAATATCACAGCCTCTCCAAGTGATGGTGAAAACCGGAAGGCCTGACTCCCTTGCTGAGTGAATGATCATCCTTTCACTGTGTGGCTATACAGGAAACATAAGCAGTAAGTTTCAGTTAGGTAGAACAACCGTGTCCAAGTTTCCAAGCTAGTACAGTCCTCACACAGAAAGGAAGCAGGATGGCATTCTGGTCCGTGCCAAGACTTGGAAGAAGCATGGGGGAGTATCCAACCAGGGACTATTCCCACTAACGTCCACCAAAAGACCCAATTATGGCTAACTTGAGAGCTGCTTGGAGACCACCTACTACAAGAGGGAGAGAAGACACTTGAGCACTCTATGACTTATTGTTTTGGGCATCATAAAAAAGAAAGTGAAGAAATTCAGCCAATACCTCAGAGACTGTTAAAATTTTACCATTCTAAAAGAAACTGGCCCAGGATTTTTCAGGCTGACAGTGCCACCTAGTGGCTTTCCATCTTAAACTCATTTGGGGCAGCCACCTCTAAGGGGATACAGATATGTTCATTAACCTCTTTTAGTTCATAAAAACAAAGCTTCCAGCATCTCTTGCCGAAAGTAAAAATAGACTGGAAAACATCACAGCATTCTGGGAAAGTGAGGAAAACAGGTCTACCACTCAAGGTACCAAACCCAGCAACTAAGAAAAAATACAGCACTGTTGCTGGACCCAAACAATCAAACAGCACTAGTTCCTGTCAAAGGAATCCAACCCAGGATACTTCAGGAGAGCTCTCAGAAAAACACAGCACATGAGAAAAAACTCAAAATCAGGAGAGTCCCAAAATAGAAGAGAAGCTTGATTTGACATAGGAAATCTAAGAGAAAGCCATTTGTCAGGCAGACAGAAAGAAGTCTTAAAATAGGAGAGATAATCCAAGATGGCAATGTCCACAACTTTAATTCACGAACTTCTAAATGAAGTTATGCAAATTTATGACAAGAAAGCTCTTACAGTTTCTAAGTCCCCTGCAATAAACACACACACACACACACACACACAGGCAATCACTGCACATACATGCACACACCACTCACTTGCCCTAAAATAGAAATGCTTCAGCTCTGGATTGATTGTTCAGATCTTTGTACTATCACCAGCTGACAATGTCCACCATGCATCTTAAGATGCCAAGAATGACTCACCTTGGCAACAAACTGCTTGTCCTTCTGGTCCAAATTAGCAGTGGGAGCCACATAGTCTCTCCATATTCTCAGCCTGCGTTCTTTGGCAAACCTGGCAACAAAATCAAGGATGCAAATCATTCCGACAGAATAGGTCAGCAAATGGAATCCACCATCGCCATGGGAGCAAACAGTACAGAATCCTACTCTACCTCATAGACAAGACACCCAAGAGAAAGGCCACCTGTGAAACCAGAACAAAGTGTGAAAGCCACAGGAAGGAGTGTACAGCAACTGGAACTGTCCAAGATAGATAAAGACCATACACCCTTGGCTGGCAGACCGGGGTCTAGGTGTGCACTTTTTCGAGCCCAGACAGTATGAGCCCATCTTGAATTAGCTCGTTAGCTTATCCAGTCTCTCCTGAGGGACTACTAAATGCCAGGCGCTGGAATGACAAACACAGAGCAACTGCTCTCTGAAGTGGGAAGAACACCCACATCTAAACAAACAAATACATTTTTTAAAAAACACAGGCCTGCTCAATTTCCATTTGAATAAAAAAAAAGATTATCAGCTAACCAAATCTTATGTGAAAAACAGAACAAAATGTTCTCTGTAGTGCATCTAAAGAAGAAAAGGGACCAAAATCCACAGAAGTTCACTGACAAAAGTGAAAAAAACGGTGTTGGCAGACATTTGTTTTACAGTACCAAAACCACTAGGAATTTTTTCAGTCAGGCTAAGAGAGCAAAATGGAATATGTGCGAAGATTTTAAAAAAAACAGTGAACAGCTATGTTTTCAAATATACTTTTTGTGTTTTGTATTTACAAAAGTCTTTACAAATAAATGGATACATGTGCAAGGGAAAGGCACTCTTATTTCTGAAAACAGTATTGCAACCTTTTTGTAAAAGAAGCACTAAAATGATAAAGAGACAAAGTAGCATGTAGTAGTTATAAAATACATAAAATTATTTGACAGAGATTTAACAATGCAAGCAAGTCAAATACTGCATGCAAAAGAACAGGCTAGTAATCACATATTATTGAAATATGATATGCATTCCTTGGTCTAAACCTGTGTTTAAAATCCCATAAAATCTGTAGATGTTATAAAACATGTAGATACTGCCATTGTACTCATTTTCTTCAAAGAGAAGCAGGAACTTAAAGAATGCAAAAAGAATTATCAACCAAAATTATATTTAGAATAATGGACTTACAGGATTTTCTGAACAAAAAAATTCTGAGCATCACAGAATAATTAGAGGTATCGGGAACACTGTATTTGATAAGAGTATTTTATATTTTGAATTTAATTGTGGAACATAAAGACTAAAAAATTTTATACAATTTTTTTAATCAGATACGCCATATCTGATGGCCCAGATTAAAATCTACTTTTATAAAAAAAAGTTGCAAGTCTTTCTGCTTATAGGCACAGAAGGATGTGAAAGACTCAGGGAAGAAAACTATACTCCTCCAGTTCATGTTCTTGCACATCTCTTAGCTGTGTGCCTCAAAGGCCAAAAATGGGAAGTTGTCAAGACCATCATAACTTTATGATTCTGAAATAAATCATACAATACCCCTTGAGAGTGGATCATTGTCATCAGTGGTTGGTGGGTCTTCTGCTTAAACGTATATCCTGGGAGATGGTGGTTGGGGCTCTCCCCAAGCATCATCTCTATTCATCAACTCTTGCTGCCTGCTTCATTTTCTTCCATTTACCCCATCAAGTGAACGAAGTTCACCTACACCTGGATATTCTTGACCTTGACACTTGAAATACCCACCCAATCTTTGGAATATCCAACTACTGTTTTTCTAGAAATAAGTTATTTTCTACATAGTCTTTAACCACAAGGGACCTAGCTAAAAACGTGACAACACCACTGTGAGGTTACGATAACATTTTTAATTAAAACATGCTTCAATAGATGAGGGCATGAGGCCTCACAATTACATTGACTAGTCCTGTTTTAGGACCCACAGGCTCTATCTTTCCATCATACCCCTGGCTCCGGCCTACCTGTTTGGTAGTAGCTGATAAGTGATTGTATCATCCTCAAATGAGCCTCAAGTTTCTTTCATTCCAAATGCCTAAAACTCAGAATTTCAGTGAGGGGCTTGAGGGGAAAAAAAAAAAAGTCACCCCAAAACATTAAAGCAGCAAATCTGGTGAAGAACAATTTCTGAATGAAAATCTAGCCTTTACTGTATAGCAGTGAATCAGACAACCCAGAGACTTCTAAGTAAGCAACTCCTCTATGAGATCTTAGTGTCTTTGGAACTTCCTTAATCCTGAACTGAAATACAACAAATACTGACATAGAGAGTTGAGAGAAGATTACAAGATTTCTTTCCCTAAAGATCCTAAACAAGATCTTAGGCTGCAAGCTTTCCCTGACAGACCTTACCTCTCAGCTGCCCTCAGCTTTTCTGCACCCCGAGTATAAACTGCAATCGACCAATCCACACAGCGAGCAAAACCTTCCTTCAGGAGGAGCTCTGTGATGTTGCCATTCTGAAAAACAAGGCACAAGAGAATCCATTTCTCTAGACTTGTGACACAATCAACAGCCACAATCCATACTGCAGTTCATATTTTTAAAAAGGGGGGGGAGGAAGGAAGGAATGAATAAAGGCACTTCTCTAATTAAGAAACCAGCTCTGAGATGGGAGACACCACTCTGCAGCAACTCCTAACAGCCTTGGCTTCCCATCCCTACAACACCCAGTACAGTAACTCTCACTTAACGGGAGTAGGATAAATGTTAGTGGCATTGAATGGAATTGACATTTCAATAGCTCTTCTTGTGGGCAGAGGAGGATGTTAATCTTTAGTAGAGATTACACCTTATTATTTCCTTCCCTAAGATCAGCACTTACTCCCCTTTTCATATGGAGAAAGCTAAAGAACGGGCTGAGTAAGGGAATAACTTCAGCTACATTTTGCCCAGTGAATTACAATTCCCATTCTACTGTGACACAGAGCCATCTGGTAGGGCACAGGCAGACAGCTAGTCCTCCAGAAGAAACAGACATGACCTTGGCACATTCCAAACCAAGCCTCCCAGCCTTCCACACCAACCATCATGAAAGAAATCTCTAGCCAAAGAATAAGTAACAGTAGTTTAATCTGTACCAGATATAGGTTACAATAATGAAAATTCACTTGCACCTGGGTGGTACAAAACAACGTCACTTCCTTTCCAGGAGGAATTCACCTACCAAAGTCTATGCCTGGGAAGAACTGATAGTCACAACTAGAAGAACATAAAGAACCTATTTCCTGCTCAAAAGCAGAATTAGGAGGTAAGTGGATAAGGCCTGGAGTACACAAAGTAATTTTTCCATAAAAAGGTTTCCTCATCATAGTTCTACCAATACTTTATTTTTTTTTTAAGATTTTATTTATTTATTTGACAGAGAGACACACAGTGAGAGAGGGAACACAAGCAGGGGGAGTGGGAGAGGGAGAAGCAGGTTTCCCGTGGAGCAGGGAGCCCGATGCGGGCCTCGATCCCAGCACCCTGGGATCATGACCTGAGCCGAAGGCAGCCACTTAACGACTGAGCCATCCAAGTGCCCCAATACTTTATTTTTTTAAACATTTATTTGAATTATGTTAACTGAATTGAAATTTTAAAAATATTAAAAAAATAAATACATAAATATTTGATAGAATTCAAAAAAAAAGTAAAGATTTATTGGAGAGAGCGAGTGAGCGAGCATGCAGGGGAAGGGTCAGAGGGAGAGGAGAGAATCTCAAGCCAACTTCCCGATGAGCAGGGAGCCCAACAAGGGGCTTGATCTCGGGACCCATGAGATCATGACCTGAGCCGATACCAAGAGTCAGACACCTAACTGACTGAGACACCCAGGCGCCCCTAATTCCACCAGTACTTTAAAGATCTCCCTCTAGAGCTACATACAAACCTCAGCAATCTTGTTCTACACAGTTCAGTGCCACCGCTCATCTATGGGGCAGCCCTTCAACTTGCCTATTCTGAACCTCAAGGGCCAACAATTGAGAAACAGGAGTTCCTCCTCCCCTTACAAACTCAGAAGTTGAGGTTCATTTTCTAAAAGTGAGTAAGTTGGACAGATCTGTCCAATTCTATCAGTTAACTGATGTCTCCCTAGAAAATGCCTCAAAAATCAGATGATAATCCTGCCAAGATATATAAAAGGTTCTTAAATACAGAGAGAGAGAAGAGAAGCAAACCACAGCCCATCAAACACCAAATGCACCCCTAACCCCATACAGCCCAGTCTGCACGGGCACACTCACTGGATGAAGGATGGTACCCAGAATGTTCTGGTTGTGGCAGCTCTCCAGAATGATCTGAACATCTCTCTGAAGCAGTCGAGACTCGGTGAAAAATTTGGCTTCTGCAGCAAAAGGCTCTGGCGTTTCACTGCCATCTGCTTCCCGCCGAAAAGTTGGGCACTAAAACAGAGTAAGGTAGGTGGGTAATGCAGCCTCAGTGTGAGTGCCAGGCACTCCTCACACCACACCAAACCACCCCAAACCGCAAATACCACAAAGCTAAGCTACGGAAGGTCTCAAATCAGGCCTTCTAACCCCTTTTTAAAACATACTGGTAAAAGGGACTAGAAATAGCAAATTGTCAGACTTCTTGGGAAGGTAAATAAAACTCATGTCACTATCATGGGGCAATTTTAAATTATATTTGAAAATTACCCCTTGCCAAGAAAAGAGTCGCAAATGCCTAGTTTTAAATCCCCAATCTTTTTTTTTAATCAAAATGGATATTTTACATTAAGACAAGCCATTCTCAGAAGAGACAGGAAGCTCTGAAGTTTGCTTTCTGCGTCTCAACCACCTCTTCACCACAGCCCACTCGAAACAAACCCTAAGTACTTTAAAAGATTTTTTTTTTAATCTTATTTGATCTAATGAGAATAGTCCCACTGCAAAGTTTACAGTATAAAGTACTCTAGTCAATGCTAATGGCCCATATTAGGAAGAATAAGTAAATCCAGAGTCCCAGAGTAGAAGAATCTACCTGTCACTGAATGCTTCCACAAACCCTATATCCACCCCATCGCCCACTGTATGGTCTGACCTTGATCCCTGACAGCATGACCGTAACCAGGTAGTAATCTGGAAGGAGCAGGGCCCTGACCACACTGCCGTCCCGCACATGCTCGATGATAGCTGTGTGACAGAATAAACAGCTTAAGTCATTAGCAAAAGTTGTGCCAGGGATAAACAATGCCCAATCAAACTCCATTTAACACAGTTCATCTCCCCAAAACCCCCAGAAAGCCTCCCTCTGAGAAGTGACAAAACACTAGAAAGATCACGAGTATCCATACAACAGAGTCTTCTACAAACTACTCCTGGGAATACAGATTAGACTGACTTCTAGGTCTTCTCTACTTTCTGGGATCTCGTGGCTCATACCTAGGCTTTGTTATCCGTAAGCTAGGGGGCTCACCACTTGAGTACCAAGTGTGCAGCAAAAAATAAGTAATAATTCAGATTTGGTAATAATTTTATTCTACTCAGTCTGTAGTTAACAAAGTCTCAAAACTGGGCCAAGAACTACAGTGTGAATGAGTGTATGCATGTGTGTGTGTGTGCGTGTGTCTTTACTTATATACAGAATATAATTTCAGGGATGTTACTTAAGCAGCAGCTTTTAGAACACAGCAAGTTACCCAATGTGGAAAATTACCAGCAATCTACTACCCTGCACCAGCAAAAGATTAACCTCTGTCAAAATACATCTGATGTAACCTACATGAACTGGATTCAAGTTACCTTCCAAAATACCACAGTGCTATTGCACTCTTAACAATTTCCTTTGGATACCAAGTAAAATAGCTTTTATAAACCTCAAGACACTTGAGAGCAAACAGAAATCACTCTGCGTCTTGTCTGTCTTTTCCCACCAGCCTCACCATTGACAGGTTTCTGATGGTGTGAGTCCACAAAATGCCTTGGGTTCTCAATGGTGTACTTGAGGTCCCGGATAGTATGTGAACCATTTCCCTCACTCCATGTTCCTTTCTTAGCTGCTTTTGCTTGTTCCTCACATTCTGAGAGTCGGTTCTGCTCAGGACTGGGACATGAAAAAGAAACACGTGTGATAAGTTCACAACGGGGAAAAAAAAATCAGGTTCTTCTTTGAACTCAGCATCTGCTCCCCTTGAAGAAACCAAAGCTTTTGTTTCAGACCTATGGCTACAGACCCAAGCCTATAACCAGAAAATCACCATGAGTGTAATTTCCGGATTCCAGTCTTGTTCCCTCAAAACAACAGATTTGCTCTTAAGAGCATTTAATGAGAAGATGCAAAGAACACACATCTCGGTACTACCACCATCAGTGATTACAAGAGAACAAGCTGGTGGCTCAGAGGGAAGCCTCTCCAGGGCGGGTATAGCCTCATTTAACCATCCCAGATTCAGGAACTGGAATCCAGGAAGAGCTCAGCACAACACAGCACAAGGACAGTGACTAAGAACCACCCTTATTCCCTATTGTCTACAGAACAGGGCTGGGGAATACAGAGCAAATACTATTATTACAGATGTCACCCCAAAACTACTTACACGTTCAATAAGACCAGCTAGGCAAAAGAAGTCTGAAAAGCTTCCATTTTGAAAATGGAAGACTCCTCCTTCATGAAGCAGGAAACCAAATATATATGAGAAAAGTCAGAAAACCAGAAGATAGACCTGAAAACAAAACCAGAAATGGTTTCCCCCTTCGCCGCCCCAGAAACACACCCCTGAGCTAAAGGGAACAGTGAACTCCAAGGCCTTTC
This sequence comes from Callorhinus ursinus, assembly GCF_003265705.2. Classification (NCBI taxonomy): domain Eukaryota; kingdom Metazoa; phylum Chordata; class Mammalia; order Carnivora; family Otariidae; genus Callorhinus; species Callorhinus ursinus. The sequence goes on along the minus strand of NW_027397074.1, from coordinate 67,427,478 downwards.
CACAATCTCAACACCCGGTCCCATCAAAGGCTGTATGCATAAATTGAATCTCCCACCTTGAGCAGTAGGGATATGGGAACAGAGATCCCTGACCTACAATTTCTTAAGCCAGAAGTCTCTAGTACTGTTCTTTTCCCCTCCTTCCCAAAGAAGATAGTTACATCTTTGGGGACCCAAGACTGCAACCAGAATTCAATAAAAAATGTAGCTTAAGAGATAGAAGCAAACATAGAATCTGAGGAAAGGAGAAGTCAAGACAGCTTTAAAGAAAAAAGACTGGGACTCCAGGGGAGATTTCTTTGTTGAGATGGTACAACAGAGCTATGAGCTTTTTAAAAATTTTCATTCTGGTTGCAAACTGGATTCCCAAAAAATACTGCAATGATAATCATGTCAACAATTCTCCTTAAGATACAACTTCAGCCTCCAAAAGTGCCACTTAAGACAAATGTCTTTATTCAATTAAATTCCCAACATGCTCACCCCCCAATTATAGGCTCCAACAAATGTTTCTTTGCAGTTAGAAAGGACCCACAGAAGTATACGGTGAATGAGTTGGCCTCAAAGTCTATGAAGGCAGGAAGAATGCAAAAAGTACATTCTTGTCTTTGCTCATCCTCATCACTGGTACAGTTCATGCAAATATTTACCTAAAGCCTTTTGTACACCAACAACAGTCATATAATACAGCAAGGACTTAATGATTTAAACAGCATCTTTAGCCTCCAAATTACTGATGTAACATATCACTTTTCAGAGACTAAAGTGTTAATTAAAGCCAGCTGCAATCCATCCTACTGTGAGCCAATACTGGTGAACTTGAACATGATACATGTGCTATAAAGCTTACATAACTAACACTCATTCCCATTACGTTCACACTGCCATTAGCTAAACAAATACATTTCTACCTACTATTTAAGCATCTACAGATCCGTAGACCAAAACAGGCTTAAAAGGCTTTGGAGAGACAGAAAATTTTCCCTGACTTTAAAACAGAACCATTGAACCCTTGTCAGTTTCCCTAGATTCTAAGCAGCAGATTTTGCTTTGAATTCTACTTATTCACTCCACTTTATTTTTCATTGCACTTATTTCTTGCACATGATATACTGTATATCTATTTGTTTATTGGTTTCTTGTCTATCTCCCCATTAAAATGTTAGCAGAAACTGTTCACTGCTGTATTCTCAGTGCCCAGAACACAGCCCGGTAAAAGTAAGCGCTCAATCTTTTGGGATGGATGGATAAATACTCTGGAACTGAATATCTATCGTGTAAGACATAGCCTATTGGCGCTTATGAATATAAAGAATGGAAATGCCTTGTCTCAAACTCCTTTATTTAAAGGAATTATATATGTCAAATGCTACTAATGAATCTTGAGTGACCTCCCGGCTCAGAATAATCCACACTGGGGCAGGAAATGTCCTAAAAGCCAGGACAGCACCAGGGGACAGCACCAAGTTACCCAGGGGACAGGAAAGAAAATGCAGCAAAGACACAGTAAAGCTGACTACCCAACCTCTTTTGAGCGACCCCAGCTCTCAAGGTGGAGGAGAAGGAAGTTTGAGGGGGTCAGAAGAGTAATAAATACTTACTTATTAGCTCTCATGCCTTCTCTCCGGGTGGCCAAGCCCTCTGCAACCAGAGACTCTGCAATGTTTTCCCCATTGGTATCTGAGGAGGAAAAAGGGAATTAAACACAAGATGCAAATCTGTCTCCAAAGCAGCAGAGCTCAAATGGAACCACTTTCACCCTTAACTCTTCAAGAAGAATGATGTTGCCAGAGAACTGGACAAGGCAGCAACATAGTGTTGGGTTTTTCAGAAAACCTCTTCTCCCAAAATGTCTAGTCTTAAAGACCCAAAGGTCTTTAAATCTTCTTCTTCAGGACTTTGTTTCTAATTTTCTTGCGTATCTTCCAGGCCAAAGGCAATCTCGGGAACTACGGAGACTGAAAGAAAAGCAAGACACACACAGCGGCCCAAGAGAGTATAAAGAACACTGACCTAAGGAGCAGAGGCCTGGAGCAGAATACAAATTCCGCCACTTAATAGCTTAGACAAGATCTCTCAGTGTCTTATTTTATTCATCTATAAAATGGGAAGTATACCTGCCACATGGGTTCTTGCGAAAATTAAACCAATGTCTGTAAATCTAACCCAGTGCCCAGTACACAGCAGGAATTAAAAACAAAAAATTAGTCCCCACACATGTACAATCATGGATTCATTTAGGATTGTCTATCATGTTTTACACAGCAAGTCTAAGTCCTCTCAGGATGCCCTATTCTCTGCTCCAAGAGGACACCACGACAAGCTACACTGTTTGTCAAAGACTTTCTCCTGCTCTCAGAGACAGAGGGGCAGAGGTAGTGTCTAGATTTCTAATCTATCATATAGTAGCAAGCAAGAAAAATGAAGTTAAACTTAAAACCCAATCTGATTAGGTTCTACCTGGGCACTTGAAACATTAATTGCATTTCCATGCTATTGAAAAAGCTTTCAGGTTCTGTATGCTCTTAAATCTCCGCTTGTCAGACAAAGCAATAAAGGAAGACATCTGTGAAGGAACTGCTGCATAAAAATCTTTAATGTGGCAGAGAACAAGGTCCCAAATAAACTGAAACACAGGAGTCTAGCTAATAGGTAAGGTCAGCAAAGAGTAAAATTCTTAAGATTTATATACACTATGTATTGACTTCTGTAAGCAGTAACAATATACACACCACGCCCAAATCCAGCCTAAATGTCCTGCCATTAGCATTGCCCAAATTGCTACAGAAGCAAATTATAAGCCTCTTTTACTACCAAGGAAAGTCGAGATGAATGATATTTATACAACAAATTCTCAGGTTCTGAGGCTGAGCATGGATCATCAGAACCTCTCCAGTGAGGTTACTGTTGAGGCCAGACACAGGCACACACAGCTATCTGACATTAGCAAATATTACAATGGTTGTTTTAAAACAACAGGAATCCCAAAGAGTAAAAAGTCAAAAGGAAAGGTTTAACAATTAAATGAAAACTTGAGCAATAAGGTGCCAAGATGTCAGGGAGTAGAAAGAACGAAGCCCAGGTACAAACAAGGTGTGTGGTCACAAAACCAGCCAATCAACTGCATGCCAAATAGCTTTCAGTTTCTTGGCACAGGGCACTGTGAAAAAGCCGTTGGCTGGCCCACTTCTAAAAAGTGAGTTCTGATTGCTCCTTCAAAAGGAAGAAAAATATACTTCCCTGGGCTGAACTCCGGCAACAAAATGTGGTGGACAGAATACTGAAATGGGGGATTTGCAGGCCAAGGATCTTATTCTTGCTTAGTACTTATCACTTATAAAACTGTAGTACTTATCACTTATAAAACCGCAGTACTTACCACTTATAAAACCGCAGTACTTACCACTTATAAAACCGCAGTACTTATCACTTATAAAACCGCAGTACTTATCACTTATAAAACCGCAGTACTTATCACTTATAAAACCGCAGTACTTATCACTTATAAAACTGTAGTACTTATCACTTACAAAACTGCAGTACTTATCACTTATAAAACTGACCAAGTCACAATTGGGATGGTATTCTGACCACGTAGATGACTAGATTTTCTCCAAAAGTCAGAAGACTTAATTTTTTTTTTTTTAAATAAGTTCTAGGTCAACCAAAATTTCTGAAATTCTACCATTCTTCTCTGTCAAATAAAAAGTCAGTAGCCATGAAATAGGATAAACATATGGATACTAATTTACCTAAGCCACTGTGTCCTTCCATTAGAACTGGCATGGAGATTTCCTTAAAAGAGCTGAGTGAAAATATTAAACTTTAAGTCATTGAAACCCTTAAAACTAAAAGATGTAGATAATTCCAAACATTCTTTCAGTATGTATTTACTGATCACTTCCTATGTAGCAGGTTTTATTCTAAACACTAGTACAGTATCATGCTACATTATATCCAGTTTATAATTTGGGTCAATTTTAAAAATGAGCTTTCTAAAAACAACAAAGAATTTTAAACGTCGACTTCCCTTAAAATAAACACTTAGACCATTTTAGCTGAAGACCAAGTTTACTTAAAAGAACTCTCAGAGGTGGTCTCTTTATAGAGATATCTGTGCCTGACATTTTCTGTAGTTTCAGGGAGGTCTCTGGCAGGGTACAGAAGACTGACCAGCTGTTATGGAATTGCAGTTTTTTAGGTGATAAAATCCTTGAGCGACTGCATTCTGAAGACCATGTGCTTCTATTCTTTCTAACCAGGAGCCATGTAACAACAATGCCTAAGTGTTTTATTTCCTACTGTTATTATTTGAATTTTGGATAAAAGGCAAATTTGTTTCTTTTTCTGAAAAGATTCTATATATTTCTATAATTCCCCATTTAATCAAGAAGCAGATAGCCATCTGTCTGGGAGGCTGAAAAGGGCGTTTGTCTACTGGGTAAATCAAATGAAGCATCTCCTGGGTCACCCTGGAGTCATCCAACTCACTTTCCTAAGACCTCTACAGTTAAAATCAGAATCTTAAGACGAGTTGTTAGCTGCTTGCTTACTTCCAGCTTATGTACTACCCAAGTCAAAAAATTATCTAAAGCAGCTCCGTTGGAAAGTTATTTTATCAAAGAATCACAGAATTTAATCAAAGATTTAAAAAAAAAAAAAACCCACTCCCAAAATAACTCCACAAAAGGCTGCTTTATGGAGAACAACCTACCAATCCTTTCAATGTCCTATTTCTGTTCAAACTCCATTCCACAATCTTATTCTCTCCCTGTACCTAATCCAAAAAAGATCAGAACACCTAATATCCCATGAGCCACCTGACCCAGCTAAACAACAGGCATATGTGCACGTGCACACACAATTACTGAGTACATACTCTGTGCCAGAGCCAAGTGCTTTACACATACTATCTCTTTCAACTCTCTCGATGGCTTACAAATGAAAAAACTAGGACTTACAAAGGCTAAGAGTTAAAGAATACACGGTAACAGAAGCCAGAATTCTAACCCACATCTACACAACTCCAAAGCCTGTGTTCTTTCCATTCCATTCCAAAACATGTGGCTTGCAAAAACCCACAAGCCCTAAACAACTCCTCCTTTGCTAAAAAGCCCCAGGAGAAGAAAAGCCAAAAGACTGATAAAGGAAACAGAAGATGCAATAGGAAATCTACAGGAATTCAATTAGCACTAAGACCTAGAAGCACAGAGCCACTGGGTTCCACAGGCTGATGGTCTAACTACAAGGAAGAATGCTACGGGGTACTACGCACACCTACCCCAGGCCAGCAAAGCAGGCACAGGAGTAAACAAGGAGCAGGAATCGGGGGCACTGCACCAGGAGCGCCTATGCACCATGAGCTCTGGTACTCAAAGGACTTCCAATTACACCTACAGCCAATTGTCCTCCATCAGAACTCACACTGGCCTTCCACCAGATAAAATCTGATCTTTGGAGAAACTTTAGACTCTGAGGGAAGTAAATCCTTTTCTCCTTGCTAACTCACCTTTTCCAAGGTAGATCATGCCATACTCTCGTCCCTGAGGAGTCTTGTTTTCTATCGTGAAACAGACTTCCTTCCCAATCAGCTTCTTCCGAAGGAACTCTCTGGCAGGAAATGCCCAAGGCTGAAAGACAAAACAAATGTGTCACATGAGAACCGCCTAGTTCCCAGGGGTCCTGGGATCGAGCCCCTATCAGGCTCCCACCTCTGCCAGGAGTCTGCTTCTCCCTCTGCCCCTCCCCTGTTCATGCTGCTCACGCGCTCTCTCTCAAATAAATAAGATCTTTAAAAAAGGAGGATCCAGCAGTTGGTTTAACAAGCCCAGGCCCTAAAGACAGGCCTCATAGTTGCCCAGGTACTGGCAGCAGTACTTTCAGAGCTATAGTTTACTTCATGAATAATAACTGCCAATAATTTTATAGCACTTGCCATGAGCCAGCCACTACTTTCTAAATGCTTTATATTTATTTATCAACCCACTCCTGAATGGACTCCAAGAACTCACCTAGTCAAAGGGAAAACATAAGTAATACCACCTCCATTTGTTTGCCTCTCTCCAGTTTACAAAGCGCTTTCACTGATTATTAAACTAGCCTGAAACCAGTTTGAGGCACTGTCAGAATGAAGGCAAGGTTCTAGGGCTCTTATTTCAGAGTGAGTCTCCTGCTCAAGTAATAGCCTTGCTTATATCATTTCCTTCACCTTTTTTAAGAACAGCAGAGTTGAGAAGGGCAAGAACTATTCTCCCCAAAATGTCTCCGTTTCCTGCTCTAGTCTGAGGCTGCACCAATGGGACCCAGGTCCCTGGTAAGGAGTTATCTTGAAAATGGTGGTTCTTCCCTCCACCCATCTAAGGCCCTGACATAAGGGGTGAGCCACACATCCACAAAATGCAAAGTCTCCATGTGATCTCCAGATCCCCACCCCATCACTTCTAGGATGGTACAAAAGGAGAGGTCTCTGAAATAGCCCTGTCAGTCAGAGCCACCTGCACTTGAATTTACAGTCTAGACCTAGCTCAGTGCCCCCAGTTCCCTTAGAACAGAAATGAGGAAGGAGGGGGTAAAGTTCAAGGAATATAGGATCTGCAGGACCTCCTGCGCAGAAAAAATGCGAAGTACAAAAGGGAAGCGTGCACAGGATATGCATGTGTTGTCTACGACAATTGCCCAGAGCCACAGAGTTCGAGCTACACAGAGTAAAGGCAAACGGTATATCACTGATGTGGAAAGGAAGCCTCTGCTAACCTTTTCAGACCATTAAGATTATTCCATGGGGCTATCCAATAAGCTTTTCTAAAAGAAAAACATCCATATGAGTTCTCAGAAACCAGAAGCCAATCAAAAAATGGCAGTCCACCAAGCCATTGGGCCAGTATTCACAAAACTAGCACTGTTACGTAACATCAGTTGGGAATGCTTCTAGGAAGAACTGATCCTGTGTAAGCTCTCTCAAGGACACAAAAACAAGCTTATCCTCATTCATCTAATGCTCTTTCCTCAAAGCACCCAAACAAAAGAGCCAATCACTCAATGGTCATATAAAGTTCATCATATTTTCATGTTCCATTTCCACCCCTTTCTCCATTCCCTAAAAATGAAAATAGCCACCTGTCACCAAAAAGTCTTGTAATTGAAAAATGAGCCCAATCATCAACCACATCACAAAAATCGTACTGAACAAACTAACACAGCCTCCTCCATTTTTTTTTAAAGATTTTACTTACTTATTTGAGAGAGAGAGAATGAGAGAGAGCACATGAGAGGGGGGAGGGTCAGAGGGAGAAGCAGACTCCCTGCCGAGCAGGGAGCCCGATATGGGACTTGATCCCAGGACTCCAGGATCATGACCTGAGCCGAAGGCAGTCGCTTAACCCACTGAGCCACTTAGGTACCCCGCCTCCTCCATTTTTATTACCTTAGTGATCGACTTCACTCTAAAAACATCCTCAGCTACAAATGTAATGTTTAGTATTCAGTTTTGAGACCACACTAATATCTAAAATTCAGTTAACACACGGTTTTCCTAAATACTTGGAAAAGCTCTGACAAAACAAGTACTCCTAAAAGACTTTGGTAAAAACTCATTTATCAAGGGTCAGTTCACAAGGAACTATCTAGCACCTATGGGGAAATCTGCAATTTCTACCAACTAGAGAAAATTACTAAAAGCTTTTAAGACTTGCTGAAGGAGCACCCTTCTCTTCACCCTTAGGACCTCATATTTTACAGTTGGTAAGTCACTGGGCAATAAGAGAAAGCCACCCTGGAGGTCTTGGAAAGGACATATACCTAATCCTATAAGAAAAAATAACCTAATTTCTGTAACCTCGCTTTTTTTAAACCAGTTTTCTCAAGTTGTGTTCCACCCAGAGTTGGGCAAATTCACAAACTACACAAGACTTTAGCTATGAAGAGAGGCAACTGAGGGAACCCATGGAAGCGACTGACCACACCACTCCTCACTAGGCCAAGAGAGCACTCCAGGACAAATCTTTGCGCAAGTGTCCATACAGAGGACAGCCAGCAGACAGCTTTCTGCTGGAGAAGGCTATCCCAACAAAGCCTCCCAGGACAACTCTAGGAATCAAGTATAGGGAAAGATGCCCAAAGCATTTATCAAATAAGCTCCAGAATGGCCTCACAGGAATGATAGCTGTGGTCTGTTCATGACGTCCCAGAGCTCAGTCTAAGAAGCAAATGGCTGTTAAGTAGTTGAGACTCAAAATTACCTCTTCCCTTTAGAATGTTCAACAGCATGCAACCTAGCAGCTTACACTCTGCTCCCTGCCTCAAGCAAGGTTTAAGGTCTACCACAAGGAAATGAGTTTTTTATTTCCAATCTTTTCTTTGAACCAGGTAGACTCCTCCACTACTGAACAGTGTAGGTAGTCCTTCAAAGCTAGCTACTTTTGTCCATGGCCCAGTGCTCAATACTTCTTATCCCATCTTCTCATCACCCCACCCATGGCATCCCATGTGTATGTAACCAATTCCTCTCGGCCCCACCACCCCACCATCCTAATTCTCAAGTGCTCCACTGAATGTAGGACTATAACATTCATTTCTGGATTTCTCATGAAACCAACATAGAGCTTCACACATAACAGGAACTCAGTAAATATGTGGGAAATAAGTATGTAATTCCCACAGTGCCCGTGAGTGCAGTATCTAGGCTGCCTAAGTAGCTAGGCAACACTGGGGATTAGCCTGGAACAGGGTAGTGATGGCTGGGGACATACAGTGGAGCTGCTTTTACTGCCACAGGACTTAGGAGAGAGCTGAGCTCCTTTGAAAGACGGTATCATGAGTGAAGGCAGAGAATAAACAACCAAATGATATTTGGGACAGTGACACAAAGGGAAGCAAATGAGCAATATCATCCTTGACTCCATCTGAATGTGAAAAAAATAGACAACATGCTCCAAAACAAAGGAAAACCAGCGAGAAAGGGTAATGCCACATTCCACAATCCACTGATCCCCAAAAAGGAGATGCTCAGGTTTTTTACCCTCATTATTCACATGTTTATTCACTGTTTATCTGTTTCATGTCAAGCACTGACTAGGTTCAAGAACAGAGATGTGAGATAAGGTCCCAGCCCTCAAAGTGCTTAAAATGTAGTAAAGAAAGACATATAAACATGGAATGAATGCGGGAATAACACTGAGCAAGGAAATGAATGAAATTCTGTTTCAAAAAGATCTGGGAACATATGGAGAAAGGATTAGAGGGGAGGAGAATGAAGGCAGAAGGACCATTATTTCAGCATTCCTAGCACACCATCAGAGTGGAACAAAGAAAAATAGGAGTAGTAATGAAGTTTTAAGGATGGAGAAGAGATCTCTTAAAGGAGGCAGACTCTCTAGGTCTTGATAAAGGCCTGGATGTCACAGGGGAAGGGAAGAGCAAAGGAAATCGGGTTTCTGATTTGGGTTACCAGTTGGCATCACTGGTCACTTGAGCCAAACCAGGTTCAAAAGCAAGGTGGTCGGGGGTGGGGGGGGGCAGAAACCAGATCACAGCAGGGAAAAGAGAGACTGGATTATCAGGACAGAGAAGTAGTGACTGTGGCTGAGAAAGGGTGAAATCTGTAGCCATCAAATACTTCACATCTCCAGGACCTTTGAAGAGTTACCAGGAGAAACGTAAGGAGACAGGGTTGCTCTGGAAGAGAAAACAAAAAAGCACCACACTGTATAAATACATGAAACTAGAATGAGGGCTGGGATCAGAGCACGTAGTATTCTCTCAGCTAGGATAGTTCCTGTAAGATTTTACTGTACTGTTATATAGGATACAGTTCAAATATTTTAGAACGAGTTCCAACTGGCCTTGTGTTCCTCCGCCCTAGATTCCCATCCACAAAACAGGAAATTAAAACCCAACCCTTCTTTCTTAGAGGCTACATTGCATCTTTCTTCTGGGGCAATGAACTTAATCAGCCCTAGCCAGCCAGGGTCAATGCTTCTCCTCTCATGAGCACTTGAGCTGTTACACAACACACAATTGAAAGGGAAAGAACTATTCCAAATGTTGCTCAAGAAAAGCACTTAGGACCCAAAATCTGAAAAGTGCTGTAAGAGTTAATCTTCAGGGCTCCGTCTAACAGTACTAGGCGTATTTATAGTAACAGAAATCAAAACAAATGGCAGTAGAGATTATAAGTAACATTTATCAAGTACTTTTAGACATGGGCTAAGCATTTGACATGATCTTGTTTCAACCTTACTAAATAACCCCAATGTCTACACTATCACTATTCCCAATACCTGTGGTCCTGATGGAGGACCAATGAAAAAGAATTTCTTTGGCCTATTTTGTCATCATCCCAAGAATCTAACTGGATTGCTGCCGACAGAATTACGGGGGACTTTTCTCCATTTTCTAGACTACTGCTTCATTCCTGTAACTCAAACAAAATGCCCCTTTATTACAGATTTTTAAAAACTACACATTTTCCTTAAACAGAAGAGCCCCATGAGTTGCGTTTTCTTCTTCTCTTCCACGTCAGGGAACAGCAGAGGAAAGCTGAGGTAGCAAACTTGCCCAATTATCATCAAGTTGGGGACAAATAATCAGAATCCAGAAATTTCACTTTTGATGATAGCTGAGCACTACTTAAGAAGAGACAAGAACTGAGGTTTCAAAGTACGGGAGCCAAGAAGACTAAACAATGCCAAGTCTGGACTCACAGCAGTTGCTAGGAGATAGAAGAACTGAAGAAGTCCAAGGCAGACCCCAAACACAGCAAGGTGGGCAGGCGCTAGGGGTAAGGAAACAGGGCAATGAGGGGGATGCTGGGGCGCAAGGTCACAAGTCTCTCAAACGGCCACAACACAATGGTTCCTGCCTACTGAGCCACAAAGCTGCCTTGAGAAACCAATTAAAAACTCCCTCCTTTAACAATGCATGTTTACACAAAACTTTGCACACAACTTCAGGGGATTCACAGAGGCCTTTAGGGGCTCACGGATCCAAGATTAAGAACCTGTAATAAAGCACAGGCATGCAGTATGCTACTATTTATGAAAGGAAGAGTGTCTGCTTGGGAAGGTGATAAATATCTCTGGAAGGAGATACAACACACTAACAACATCAGTAGTCCCTGGAGAGAACTAGATTTTTCACTCTCTCTCCTTCTGAATTTTGAACATGAAGGATTCAAACATACATTAATAAAAGAACTCTGCCATAACCAACGGCAACCTCAAATGACTGAGACCACGTAGGAAATATTCCAACCTAGGCCAAGAGAAGGAGTGAAAACACGGACAAACCTGAAGAGGCTCCAAGCTTATGGGAAAAGGCAGGAGAAAAGGGCCAGAGACTGGGATTACTGCTAACAGGGTGAACGTGTAAACCTATGCAAGCCATGGTAGGTATGTCCAGAGTCATCATTCCTATGATACAAAAATAATACTCAAAATATACAGGAAAAGATTACAAAACTTGCATCAGTCAAGGAGATTGGGCTATAAGCTGGGTCCACAGCCTCAGACAAGCCTCTGGAAGCACCTACCTCATCCGGGGTATCTTTTGCATCAGGTTGAGTTGCAGCCGCCCGGCGGGCAAGATTTCCAGCTCGAATGTTGCTAAGGTTGATCTGCCTCTCGGGGGGAGGCCCACCACGAGGCTGCCCTCTGACAATGATGGCACAGCCTGAGAGGACCTACGGAGAGGGAGAAAAAAAAGAGAAAATTAGCTGTCTAGAGGTTAAGAAGAACATAGCAGAAGTTGTTCACTTACTGTATCCCCAACATCTCGAACAGTACTTGGCTCCTTTGAGGCATTCAAATATTTGTGGAATGACTGTTGAATGACTAAATGAATGGGATCCTTTTTAATTTCATAAGAGAAACACCTACAGAAACATTGGGCTAGCTTCTCAAAGGACAGACCCAGAAATAGAAGTAGGAATTAAACAAACACTGGAAAAGTCATAAAATAAATAGACCGTTCGGGATAAAGAGGCATGTGAGACATGGAGATGAATGACCTTTGTAATTTCATCCAGCGAGCACCACCACGTTCTTGTCAATTATTAAGAAGTTAATGTCTCCCCATCCACACATCCCATTCTAGGATGGAAGCACGCCATGTAAGGCCTAAGAAAAAGGGAAGCTGAAGGAAGAAGCCTTTACACTCCATCTGCAAGGAGCTGAGTATGCCCGATGCTACACTTCCGTTGCAGACAGCGCTCAGTCTAGAGTAAGGGAGACATATGAAGTGATCTAGAAAGTCCATGCTCTCCAGGATTAAAACAGAAAAATCGAAGAGGCATCTCACAGCCCCCAAGCACAGTAGCTCCTTTTATCTCTCTAATCAAAGGCACCAGGCATAGAACCCACTTGCAAAAGAGCTCTGAAGCTCACTGGGATCTAACTTAAAATATTTGCAGGGGAGAAGAAGGGAGGATTTCAAGTGGGAGAAGAGAAGAAAAGTCGTAGAGAAAAAAATGACAAATGTCACCCAAGCTATTCAAGTTGTCTTCACTCAGCAAGGCACAATTTAATGAACAGATGGACTCAAGCACTGGCTCTGAAAAACTCCCAATCTCACGCTTCAAAACAAGAAATAGCTGCAGAAAAATTAGTAGATGGAAGGCTGGAGAGTTCTGCCAACACAGAGCCCTGTGGTAGACAATACCATGGAGTTCTCTGTAAAGGAATGAATGCTTGGAAAGGCAGGCAACTCCTGGATACATTTGCTTAGCTGATATTTCTCCCTCACCTCTCCACTTCAATTAATGCTTTAAATTGTGAAATATTAATATAAATACAGAAGCACATTTAAACACATACATACACATTAAAAAATAAGCAAAGAACTGAGTAACCACCACCCAAGTGAAGGACTAGGAACACGGCTGGAACCTAAGCTCCCCTCTGTGCCCCTCTACTTGTAGCCCCTTCCCCTGCCACCATATGACAACCCCTCCCTTGCCTTCCTGTACAGTTTTACCATCTATGTATACATCTCTACACAATATGGTTTCATTTTTTCTATTTCTGAACCCTATATAAATTGAGTCTACTGTGTGTGCCCATATGTAACTTGCTTTGTTTGCCTTTTGTTTTGTTTTTCTTGGTGAAACTCATCCGTGTTGATGTAAAACACTTGCTTATTCACTTTCATGGCTGTATATTTCACTGTATGAACAATTCATTTATCCATCCTACTAACTTTTACAGAAATGTCCAACAAATATACACATTCCAATTAAAAAGAAAAGATAGTGCTCTGATTAATGTCTCAGTATCCTCAATACTTTAAGCACAAAGACCTTGGTCTAAATGGCTCTTCTCTGGCTACACCAGGACAACATATAATAAAAGACAGTCTTTCTTATCTAGTTACAGGTCATGCTCTTCATTTATACCCTTTCTGATCAAGTGTTACCAGCAATTAAACTCTATAGTTTCCAACCAAACAGCCTTTCGAACTGCCTCTCTTGAGAACCCATGCCCTGGGCATCATCCCTAGGAATTGACATTCTAAAAGACAAGCTTTCAAGGTGAAGCCAGGAAAGAACAGATACATTAGAACACCGGATGCTTGGTGTTCCTGAAATGAGAAGCGCCAAGGATGTAAAGGAAAAGAGCCTGGATCACATTCATTTATAGTCAAGTCTTCACAAGCAGTGGAAGCAAGAATAGCATATTATAGAATACCTGCACTTGAAATCATTCACGCACAAGTTCTGAATGGGGCTGAGGAGAGCCAAGCTACATACAGCATATAAACCAGACAGAGCATCTGTCCCCAGTGCCTGATCCTCAGTTGTAGTCAATCTTTCACAAAAAGTAATGAAGCACTCCCAGGAGACCCAGTACTTCTCAGGGGGGAAAGCTAAGGTCCATTTACAAGAAAATCCACCTTAGTTGATCAAGGTAAACCCTGATAGGAGTGAGCACTGACCCAGGCTAGGGAAAAAAAAAATCCTTATTTCAAGTCTGACCAAAAAAAAACAACAAAAAACACAACACTGAAAAGCTCAAGAATAGAATGAGTGCTGGGAAGAATCCCCTTTGTCCCTACATATCAGAAAGGTGCTACCTCTAATGCCTCTACCTAGTAAACTAGATCCCTGGGGGGCAATGGGTCTGTAACTATTATTACCCTGGCCCCATAAAGGGCTTTGGCAAACAACTTGTGCAAAGGAATTTTGCAAAACTTCCTCTGTACCTCCTCCCCTCTCCCTAAATGCTATTCTGAAGACTGTTGTCAGAACATCTCTGCATTATTGCACCAAATATGCCATTCAGACAACAGTCAATGCTTGGATTAATATTAGAGAGAGAGGACTTACTTTACATGTTGCTTGACACCTTTTATACTACTAAGTATACAAATTCAGGTAGCAGGCACCAATTCAACCTCCTAAGCAACAAGAATAGATGCTCACCATGGCAGGCAGTGCCATTCCTAGTCCCCCAGGAGGAAAGGACTGACCCATGTACATTATTCCTGTGAAACTCGCTCCCCCTCATTCAGCCATAGCCTTAGTGGAGAAGCAGGAAAAGACTGCGTCTGCAAACCATTAAGAAAGAAGAGACCTGGGGCGCCTGGGTGGCTCAGTCGTGAAGCGTCTGCCTTCGGCTCGGGTCATGATCCCAGGGTCCTGGGATCGAGCCCCGCATTGGGCTCCCTGGCCGTGGGAAGCCTGCTTCTCCCTCTCCCACTCCCCCTGCTTGTGTTCCCTCTCTCGTTGTATCTCTCTTTGTCAGATAAATAAAATCTTTAAAAAAAAAAAAAGAAAGAAGAGACCTATCTATAAGAGAAGAACCAGTTTCCTTCCTACTATTTATAGGAAATGAAATAACAGAAAGGAGGTATAGTGTGTGCTGAACTATCTCCATTGCAGCTTCTTTTTATTTTATTTTATTTATTTATTTGAGAGAGAGAATGAGATACAGAAAGCATGAGAGGGAGTAGGGTCAGAGAGAGAAGCAGACCCCCTGCTGAGCAGGGAGCCTGATACGGGACTCTATCCCAGGAGCCTGGGATCATGACCTGAGCCGAAATCAAGAGTCAGACACTTAACTGACTGAGCCACCCAGGCGCCCCCTCGATAAAAATATTTTAATGGTCTTCTCTTATCCAAGGTTCGTCACCAAATAAAGCCAAGGAGAAATAGCTTCTGGTGGGAAAAAATACTTAAAGGGTCTTTAAAAATGAAAAAGGCCAAGGGTTTATATATCAAATTTAACTTGTATCTCCTTATAGCACCAAAACAAATCATTTTTCCCCTCTGAATGACCTGACATCTAAGTGGATAACTTTTATAATTTTATTCATTGATTCATTTATTCATTTATTAAATCAATGCAAATCTGAGTACCTACTATGTGCCAGGTATTGTTCTAGGCAAGTGACATACTCAGTGAAATAAAACAGACAAAAATATCTACTCTAGAGAGCTGACATTCTAGTAGGAGGAGACAAATAATAAACATAAGTAAATAAAATACATTGTTTGTTTATCAGAATTTTAATTTCAGAAGAATAATGTTAAGATTGAGAGGAAACTGTCACGGATAACTGTTTTGCCAAAGCTGTACTGATTCATGTTGCAAACTTTCATGGATGCGGTAATTATCCTTAATTGCTAATTTACAGGGCATAAAAAGCAAGTCATATGGTAACTGCTTTATCCAATTATATTAATAAAATGACATACTCTAGAAAAATGATCTTGGCCCTACCTGATACAGCAGGAGGTTTGTGAAACCAGCTGTCACAATGAATCAGTTTGAGGTTATAGATTAGACATTTCTCAGCTCTGCCAATAAAGGTTGCAAAGGGACTGGTGTGATTCAGAGGACCTGGCTTCAGGGCACAAGTTAGATGGTGACAAAGGCTGAGACAAGCCAGCTAAGTAGGAAAATAGGGACTCAAACTGTTCAAACCCACTTACAGGTTTACAGGAAGATTTACCTACGGTGAAACACTATACAGGCAGCCACTAAAATGTTGCCCAGCAACAGAATACCACATTAAACCTTCGCTAGATCCTGAGAGATGATTTGGTGCATGTAACTCTTAAACCCCCAGACCACAGACACTAGGAGACAGAAAACTTATATAAAACCCTAGCCATGTTATACTCAGAGCAAAGAAAGTGATGGTATGAAATCCATTTAAGTATGGGACACCTGGGTGGTACAGTTGGTTAAGTGTCCGACTCTTGGTTTTGGCTCAGGTCGTGATCTCAGGGTCGTGAGATCGAGCCCTGCATCAGGCTCCACACTCAGCATGGAGCCTGCCCGGGCTCCTCTCTCCCTTGACCTCTCTCTCCCTCTGCACACACAAGCTCTCTCTCTCAAATAAATAAATCTTTTTTATTTTTTTAAAAGATTTTATTTATTATTTGACAGAGAGAGTGAAAGAGCACAAGCAGGGGGAGCAGCAGAGGGAGAGGAAGAAGCAGGCCCCCTTCTGAGCAGGGAGCCTGATGCAGGACTCGATCCCAGGACCCTGGGATCATGCCCTGAGCCGAAGGCAGATGCTTAAACATCTGAGCCACCCAGGCGCCCTAAATAAATCTTTTTAAAAAAAAAAAAGAAATCCATTTAAGTATGACAATAAAGCCAGTATTTTTTTCACAGTACCAAGAGTTAAGAGTCATCTTGGCCTGAGAATGGAATCTTATTAGCTGAGAACATCTCATTAAGCTCTGCAAGGAGAACTAGATTAACAGATATATCTGCCTATTAAGATTCAAGAAGAATATCTTAGCAACACCTGCCAATATGAAGACCTAATATAAATAAGGGGAGCCACTTGACGAACATTAATATGTTACCAAAAAGGCCTGAAATAAACCCACATGTTTATGGCCAAACGATTTTCAAAAAGGGTGCCAAGATAATGCAGTTGGGAAAGAATGTTTTCAACAAAAATGGGCTGAGAAAACGGTATCTGCATGCAAAAGAATGAAGTTGGACCTCTACCTCATACCATATACAAAACTTAGCTCAAAAGTAGCCAACTTAAATATAAGAGTTAAACTACAAAACCCTTAGAAAAAAATATAGGTATAAACCTTCATGACCTTGGATTAAGCAATGGTTTCTAAGATGTAAGATGATGCCATCTTACAAAGCACAAGCAACCAAAAACAAGATAAACTGGCCGTCAAAATTAAAAACTAGTGACTCAATGGACACTATAAAGAAAGTGAAAAGATGGGGCACCTGAGTTATTTAGTCGGTTAAGCATCTGCCTTCGGCTCCGGTCATGATCCCAGAGTCCTGGGATCGAGCCCCTTGTCATCGAGCTCCTTGCTCAGTGGGGAGTCTATTTCTCCCTCTCCCTCTGCCTGCCACTCCCCCTGCTTGTACTCTCTCTGTGTCAGATAAATAAATAAAATCTTTAAAAAAAAAAAGTGAAAAGACAGTACTTACTAAACATATCTGATATGGGTCTAGTGTCTAGAATAAGGAACTGCTAGAACTCAATTTAAAAAAAACACACACAATTAAAAAATGGGAAAAAGATTTGAATACACCTACCCAAAGAAGATACACAAATGATCAATAAGCACATGAAAAAATACTCAACATCATTAGTCATAGGAGAAATGCAAATCAAAGCCACAGTGACCAGGGCACCTGGGTGGTTCAGTCCATTAAGGGTCTGCCTTTGGCTCAGGTCATGATCTCAGGGTCCTGGGATCGAGCCCTGCATCAGGCTCCCTGCTCGGGGGGGCAGGGGATCTGCTTCTCCCCCTCCCTCTGGGCTCTCTCTCTTTCTCTCTAAGTCAATAAAATCCTTAACAAAACAAAACAAAACAAACACAATGATCACTTCAGCCACTAGGATAGCTTTAATCAATAAGACAAACGATAACAAGTGTTCGCAAGGATGTGGAGAAGTTAGAACCCCCCGACATTGTTGGTGATGCAGTCATTTTGGAAAACAGTGTGGCAGTCCCTCAGAAGTTAAACAAAGCATTACCATATGACCTACAATTCCACTCCTAGGTATATACCCAAGAGACTATGACCACACAAAAATTTGTGCACAAATGTTTATTCCAACATTGCTCATAAGGGCCAAAAAAAGTGGAAGCAACCCAAATGTCCTTCAAATGATAAATTAATAAATAAAATGTGGTATATCCATAAAATGTGGTATATCCATAAAAAGGACCCAAATGTCCTTCAAATGATAAATGAATAAATAAAATGCAGCATAGTCCATAAACTGGAAATAAGAAATGAAGTACCAATTAATGATACATGAACGAACTTTGAAAACATTACAATAAGTGAAAGAAGCCAGACAGAAAAAGCCACACATTTAACGATTCCATTTATATGAAACATCCAAGACAGGCAAATCCACAGACAGAGGATTAGTGGTTCCAAGGGCTGGGAGGGGAGCTAATGGGTATAGGGTTTATCTTTTCAGTACTGATGAAAATGTTCTAGAATTAGACAGTGTTGAACATTACATAAACACAGTAAAAGCTACTGAATTGTATACTTTAAAAGGGTGAATATTATGGTGTGTGAATTTATTTCAATAAAAAAAATTTTTTTAACATCCAACATGGAAGTACAAAACCTTGGGGACATAAGATGTACGCTTTGCTATAGAGCATTCCCATATCTAGCAGGAAGATTAGATGCTTAGCTGATCAACGTTAACCAAAAAAAAAAAAAAAAAAAAAAAGGTGCTAAAAAGGCAGTTGACTCAGAACCAAAAGTCAGGCATGGTGACTCACCAAAGAATGGAGGGCTACTGTAAACTTTCAAGTCCACTAGAAATAACAAGGTAGAAGTGACAGGAAGGAAGCAGAACTTCAGCGAAATCTGCAAAGCTCTAAAATGATGAAAACAATATAAGCTCTTTCTGAGAAAGAACACAGCAAGGAGAATGAACTCCTTTCCCTCTTGGGGCACAGAAAGAACCAGGACAGTCACTGGGCTGAAAGAGCCACAGCGCCATCTGGAAGCCAGCCACTGCCACACCCCAGGCTGCTGGGGCTGTATGTCAGAGTGACAGAGCAACAGGCCAGGGACCCTTCCCTGGACAAGGTGTTTTCTCTACCTACAAACACCATCAGAGGATGGGGAAGGAGCTGTTGTGGATAGGGTGGGAAAGCTTTTATTAGATACACTCTCATGAAGCAAAAAACTTCTTAAAAAAAACAAAACAACAAAGAATTAAAGAGTAACTGAAGAGAAACTAAATTGGGGGAAATTTCAGAAAGTATATCAGGAAAAAGCTTCTTGGCAGCCAGAGCTGTTGCCTCCACAAGAATCATCACTTGAAAATTAAAAAGTCATTGAGACAAAGAGCAAGCAATCCCAAAAGAACATAAGCTGTGTGGTCTGGGAGGTCTTTCCCAGAATACTCGCCAACACAGCCAGCTTTTTCTTTCATTTCTGGCAAGAGCAGAAGGCAAACCTAAATTAGAGGCCCAGCATTCAAACACAATGAACTGGAAGCCCGTGGCCTTGTGGCAAGCCATGTCACTTGCTCTGGGTGCACCAGCACATTCAGCAGAGACGAGCAGAAGCAGCGGCTCCCTAAGCCAGCTCTACCACAAACTGGTCCTCAGTTTGAAAATCGGGGAGTTTACATCTCAGAGGGACTATAACAATCATCTACAGAGAGGGGGCAGCTAAAGAGAACATCTAATCTGGGCCCTTTTATTTTAGAGATGAAAAATCTGCAAGCAAAACAAGTAAAATGACTTTTGCTGACAAAAAGTACTGATGGCCGCCAAGGACTAGACATGAGGTCCCCCAGTCCTCACATTCCACTATGCCAACACATGTAGAAACAAGTATCTGGGGAGCTGACGTGTATTAATACGGTACCTGAAGTTACCTGAGGATTAAATCTGAGATTACCTACTGATTAAATCTTTTTTCCAATTACAATCTCCATTTGTATGGGTCAGCAGAGCAGGTGTCAAAGACTAAATCACTAAGCAAGTAGAGCTTCCATGAGCTAGCTGCCTGAAATCAAACCAATACTTGTTAAATACCACCATATGCAAGGCAAGCAGAGACTTAAGAGTCCAATATTACAAAAGAACACCCAAAAAGGAAACACAAAGGAAGAAAACTCCAGAATGATAAAAACAGGATTGGCAAACGACAGCCCGCTGGCCAAATCCATCCTACCACCTGTTTTTGTACTACCCATGAGCTAAAAATGGCTTTTACGTTTTTAAATGGCTGGGGGGAAAAAAATCAAAAGGGTATTATGTAACATATGAAAAGAGTATGAAATTCAAATTTCAGTGTCCATAAATAAAGTTTTATTGGAATATGGCCAAGATCATTTGTTTGTCTATGGCTGCTTTCACACTGGAAGCAGAGTTGAGTAGCTTCAACAGAGACCGTATGGCCTGCAAAGCCTAAAATATTTACTACCTGGCCCTTTACAGAGTCAGTTTGCCAACCTCTGATGTATTATGACAAGGAAGTGAGATGAAAACTAATCTTATGGTAGTCTAAATAGCAAGTGCACAGCAAAAATAAATTCTGGACTACCACTTCAAGTTATACAAACTGCTCCTTTTTGTAATCAGAGAAGGGACAGTGGTATGTAGCAGTAAGAATTTGGTTTCAGAATCAAATCAATGTCAGTGGTGACCTTTGAAAGTTAACTGGCTCTATTTGCCTCAGTTTCCTCATTTATAAATATTCATAAAATATACAAGAATACCCATGAGAGCTGTAATGAAATCTAAGCAAGAATAGCTGGTGAAAAGATCCAATAATAGCCAATATTGTTTAAGAAATGGTTCAGGGGCACCTGGGTGTCTCAGTGAGTTAAGTGTCCAACTCTTGATTTTGGCTCAGGTCATGACCACATTGGGCTCTGCACTCAGCAGGGAGTCTGCTTGGAATTCTCTCACCCTCTGCCTCTGCCCCTCCCCCCGCTCTCTAAAAAAAATAAATAAATCTTTAAAAAAGAGAAATGGCTCAAAGTGTAGTCTTCAAGTAAAGATTGTAAGAGTATGTACAATAGAAAAAAGTGGACATTTCTTCTGGGGGTAGAGTAAATACCAAAATCATGGAAAATTCGCCAACAACTGAATTCAATCAGAAAAGATTAAATAATCCATAATCTACCTTCCCTATTTATCAGCTAAGATCCCCCCGTCTAGGAAAGTAGATTTGAGTGCTTATGTCAGAATCTTTGTCCTAAGAGGTAATGGTAAAGAAGTATTGTAACTTACATCCGCACTGAACTTTATCCCTGACAAAGTACGGTGGCACTCATAGCCTCTGATGTCCATCAACTCTGAAATCCGTCTTGAGTCTGAAAACAAACTCAAGTAAAAACCATTCCAAGTACTGCGATATTCCCTCACCTGTAAATGAGGACAATACTACTCCCCCCATCCCCTCTGGGTTGTTAGGATGACGAAGTGAGATGCCTCACAGTACCAGACACCTAGCAGGTACTCAGTAAAAGTTAAGGGCATGTTGGTCTCTTTTCCCTTCCCTCCCTGACCTCCACCCCTCTTGATCCTCACAACAATGCTCGGAGGAAGCGGAGCAGGCCCGGTTATCCTCATCTTACAACGGAGGAAACCATGGCACGGTCATATGATGACAGCAGAGCTAGAACCCAGGTTTTCCTGGCACACTTTCAGTAAACCCCAAATGCTAAGTTTTTGAGAACTCTGAGTCAAAAAACTGGTGCCTGTGGGTGACAGCGGGCAAAGTAGGTGAAGAGAGTCAAAAGGTACAAACTTCTAATTAAAAAATACATGAGTCAGGAAGATACCATGTACAGCATGGCAATTATATACTGCACTGCGTATCTGAAAGTTGCTAAGAGAGATCTTAAGAGATCACAAGAAAAAAAGTTCTGTAATTATGTATGGTGACAGATACTACCTAGACTTCTTGTGGTGATCATTTTACAGTATACAATATCACACTGTTATGTTGTACACCTGAAACTAATATATGTTGTATATCAATTGTACCTTAATAAAAAAAAAAATTGGTAGCTTACATTAAAACGCCAAGATTGTAGCTCACTCCTGCACAAATAAAGCCTCACCATGAAGGAACTGACTCAATCTCCGGGAAGCCTGTACCAGGACTATCCTCAGGATGACAGTCCTCTGCAGAACCAAGTCCTCGCTACTCAATGCTCGGCTCCACTGTTGTCAAGGACACAGAGATTGAGACACAATTAGTCAGAAATAAGAGAAGTACTCAGGAAAAACTATATGGCAGGCAAATGTGAGCGCCATTTCAGAGAGATCCATTCCAGTTGTCCAAAGAAAATTTCAAAGTGAGCAACAGTCACATGTGAAGATTACCAAAAGAAGATGAAGAAAAAATTAATTGACTTCAGAACATAAAAGATTATCCCTAAAAGATTCTGACCCCTCTACTGACTGCATGGTTATGGTCAAGTACTCAGACTATACTAAAGGTAAAGAAAAATTACTGCAGTCAGCAGGGCTTTTTGTTGAAGATCTCACTGTTTAAATTTAAAATGGTCCCCAGGTGTAGTCCTGAAGTGATCTTTAAGCACAAAGAAAGATGTTGTGATGTGCCTTACAGAGAAAATGTTAGATAAATTTCATCTGGGCATGAGTTATAGTGCTTTTGGTCATAAGTTCAATGTTAATGAATCAACAATATATATTAAAATAAGATGTCTTTCACCAGAAGCACATATGGAACAAGGTCAGATATCCATCACTTGATGAAAATGTGAGGACCAGAGGCTGGCAGGAACCTAACTCTGTTATCTCTCACAGGAGAGATGGTTCAGTATTCTCTCCAGTGTCTGCAAGTTTACAGAACAGAACTACCATGAGTAAGGACTGTAATAAATACAGAGAGATGATATGGCAATTGAGGACTCTGGATGAAGGGAACACAGAAGTTATCTGTACTACCCTTGTAATGTTTATGTAAGTCTGAAATTCTTCAAAATAAGGTTTAAAAAAATTTTAGGTGCTAAACATACTACAGGCTGTCTTAGAGCCTTATGACAATACAATCACAAAAACTGGATCTCATTGGTACTTCTGAAGCTGGTGGTTGTCTTGCTCCTCACCTCCCTCCCTCCCCTGCTCTATGCACACAACACTAAGAAAATGACTGTCAAGTTGTTATGGTGTTACAGGGACATCTTTTGAAGTTATCCATTCACTGCTTCACATTCTTTTTCCAAATAAAATACAATGCTTTCAAATCACAGAATTCAAACCTCGTCTGAGCGCGCAGTTCAAAAAGGTGATCGCACCCAAAAAGGATCTCAGGTTTTAGGGAGAGTCCCTCTTTCTTCCTATGCTAGTTATCTGGTGGGGATTTTTAAAATTTACATGTGTGATCTAATTAGGTTTTATATTCAGAAAAGCCAGAAACTGCTTAATGTCTCAAAAGTTTTAGGAAACAACTGATGAGAGTTCAGTTATGATTGAGAACATTCGTGTGTGTGTGTGTGTGTGTGTGTGTGTGTGTGTGTCAGAGAGAGCGAGCGAGCTCACAAGCAGGGGGAGCGGCAGGCAGAGAGAGAAGCAGGTTCCCCGCTGAGCGGAGAGCCGGATGTATCGCTCGATCCCAGGACCCTGGGATCACGATCCAAGCCGAAGGCAGACACTTAACCTATTGAGCCCCCCAGGAATCACAACTGAACATTCTATAAGAGACAAGAGCACCATACACATTTTTGGTTTCAGTGAAGCCTTATAATCTTGGTTATAATCTCTTTACCCCTCAGAGTGGGCCTTCTTTATTATCATAGAGGAATGGGATTATCAAAAACAATGCCTGAGTCCCCCACGCTTATCTAGAAGGGTGTTTTGGGAGATGCCAAAAGAAATTCTCTGTTAATATGCAAGACACTGGGTTTTGTTTTGTTCTTAACCAAATCCTAAAATTTACTCCTCCCGGCCTTCTCTACAATGTAGGTTGTCCAGATCAAAATGGAAGGACAGTAGAGTAGAATTTTCAGTCAGCATGTGGAGGGCACAGGAGGAACAATCTCTACTGCTAATCAATTACAGCTAGAAAGCCCTAGACAGTTCTATTACTGCAGCCACCATGGCTACAGCCTGGGGGGAAAAATGACCCAATTGAGTCCCATCATCTTTCAACTGCAGCAAAAGAATAAAAAAGGCAGAAGTGAGAAGGACACACAGAAAGCCTCTGAAAAAAATTACAGACCAACAATCACTTGAGAGGTTGTCAGAAACGCAGACACTCCAATTCCACCCAGGACCTACCGAATCAGAATCTGCATTACAATAAGATCCTTGAGTGACGGGTATGCACAATAAAGTTATTAATTCCCAGTCTCTTTATCCCACCCTAACTGCCTGGCTCAGAAACATGTTCTCTGGCAAATTCACTTAAACGGTTTCCTCAAAGAGGCCAAACCCCAGACTGGGTCAGATGGCCTTGCTATATGTGCTCTCTGACTACGCTGTACTTTTTCCCACGGAATACATCACAACACTAAATAGAAGAGCTGTTTAGTACTGGTTTTCCTCTCAAAGCTACAAGATCTATGAGGACAAGGACCAGGTCTACCCTAGTCATCCTCATAGCCCCAGAGCCCAGAACAAGACCAGAGACAAAGGCAGTATTAAGGATTTTTTTAATAAATGAGTGGCCCTACTGTGTCTAAAGCACAGTGCCAGACTCTGGAGAGAGGGGCCAAGAACAATTAAGACATGGTCCTTGTCCTTAAACAGCTCCCAGCTCAGTGGATTTTTGCTGAAGCTGACAAGAGCCAGGATCTCAAGAGCATGTGCCACACTCACAGCTGTTTTCCTATTTCTCTGCCAAGTGACAACAGGTAGCCCAAAGGCCTGCCACCCACCCCCTCGGCACGACCCACAGGCAAGCGTCCTCCTCCCTTCATCCAGGATTCTCCACTCCCAGAGCTCAGTACCTGGTCCGGCCTGCTCTGCCCTCTCTAACGCAGCCTCAACTATCTTCAGCATCGGTCCATTCTCCCCTAGGAAGTTTGTGTTATTTCTGGGAACATTTTCTTCAGCCCCCTTCCCTCAGCAGTCCTCTTATTAGGAGATGTTGAATTTCCCTTGCTACCTCCTTCAAGAACGTCTTAGCTAACTCATTTCTAACCACTCAATTGATTATTTCCTGTAAGCTGTCAAGTCTACTCTATTCAACAGAAACCACTCAAATCTATATCCCAGATCACACGGGAGAGCCTCCCAATTAAGTGTTCAATATTCAATTGTCTTCCCACTTCCCTCAGTCACTTCCTATATCCCCCGAAGGGACACTAGCAAATGTGATAATTTTTTCTATGATTATATTCTCCATAATTCTTACATTTATTCTTATTTAACAGACAAGAATGTCTTGCTAGGTTTATACCCCAAAGCCTGTATCCCAATACCAAGGTAACAAAAATACATTTGAATGCCTTAACTGGAAGCAACAAAAGTAATGCTACTTCCTTTTTATCTTCAGAGAAATGTAAGTGGGTAGGCAAAGAACACACTGTGACAGAGAGGCAAGTGCTCAGGGAGGGCACAAGCAAGCTTGGGCTACCATTGAGCCAGCGCACAGCGGTCTCTGACAGGCTCATAATCCACCATTCCCCAACCAGACCCCAGGTGGAGTCCAATGCAGCCACTAGAAACATCCAACTGTAGGCTCTAGGGCTCTTCTAAGCGCTGTACATGCACAAAGTACTACAGATGTGTTCCTGTGCCAGCCATGAGCAGGGTTCACAATTCTAAGGGCTGTGCATTCTGAATGTTTTCCACATCCCAACCTGTAATAGTGATTAACCAAATCATGATGAACTGGAGCCCTAGTCCAAAGATTTGGTTGGGGACTACCAGAAATTTTAAAGCACTGAAAGCACTTTAAAAAGTCACTGATTTGTACCTTTTCTTAAACACTTCAAAATACACACTTCTAGAGTATCTGGCCTCAGCCTGTCTTCCGGGTTTCAAATAACTGATGCAGCTGTTCTGTTCACATACATTTCATCTACATGCCCCCTGTTTCAGGACTACTTCATGTGGTCATATGAGAGGAGGCTTGAAGAGCAGATGCCTCTTAAACTTCTGTGTCCACCCTGCAGGTAGAGGATGAAGCTCCCCAAACACAAAGGCTTCTTCTTTCTTCTCTTAAGGAAACCCCCAAAAAAGTTTCTGATGACAAAAAAGGCCATCCCACCATCCCTCTTCCCTGCAGGAACTGATGGGGGTGAAGCAGGGGTTGCTGAGGCAGAGTAGAGAAGCCTGGGACTGCATTCCGGGAGCTACTCAGTTATTGGGTCAGTCCAGTCCCCAGCCCTGACTTGGACTCTTTCCGCCTCAGCACCCTCAATGCTCAGAGGAAGGAGGGAAGTGCCCCCTCGCTTCCTGATCCAGGGAGGCAGCAGCCAGAGGGCAGCTATTACCCGACTAGCCCGCATGGCTGTAGCCGCCATCTCGGACTTCTCAGAGCACTGCGGGCATAGTGGCCCAGAGTACAACAGGTCACATCACAGTCCAATAATTAGGAGGGGAAGGAGGGCTGATACCAGATACAGCTAAATGAAAGCACACCAGAGACCCTGAAAGACCTGAGAGAAATGAAGATTATTGCCTTTGGTTTGCTGCCATAAAGTCCTATGCATTTTTTCTTAGAACTTACAGCAAAAGGGATGCTAGCTTATAGAGCATAATACTCAGTACTATTCAGAGTGAATCAACTCTAAAGAATATCTAACATATTTATTTTGGTTTATATGCAGGCCTGACTGTAGAACTTAAGGATGTAATTCAATTTCTAAGCTACCCATGAAAAGCATTAATTTTCCCATTTTATTTTCCAGATTTGTTTGGAAACTCTTCCTATTTGAAATGTTAATGCTCAATTTTAGATGTCAAAATAAAGTACGAATCACAAATCTACCATAAACATTTCAGAGTCCTTTATTGCTAAATTAATGTACCATCCCAGGATTCTTCTTACCATTAAAATCCTAGGAAAACTATCATGGGGGAATAAAAATTGAAGTCTCCAATCATCTAACACAGCTGGAGAACACAAGACAAGTGGTCATCCTTCCCCACTACCTGGTGGTGCCCCAGTCTCGCTCCTCCATCCTCCACCACAAAGCACAGATTTGCATACCTCCTCAAGAAGCTAAAGAGAAGGCTCTCTGGCCTATCTGGAATTCCCCTGTGTTATCTTAACTGCAGGTACTGCCCAGAAGAGATTGCTCCTCCATTTTATTAAAAACGCCCCCTCCAGGGGCGCCTGGGTGGCTCAGCCTGTTAAGCGTCTGCCTTCAGCCCAGGTCGTCGTCCCGGGGTCCTGGGATTGAGCCCTGCATCAGGCTCCCTTATCAGTGGGGAGTCTGCTTCTCCCTCCCTCTGCTCTTCACCCCCCGCCACCCCCTGCCGTGTGCTCCCTCTCTCTCAAATAAAATCTCAAAAAATAAATAAAATAAAAACATCCATAATATTCTACACAGCCTATGCTAACCAAAAAGTCCAGCTCTGATTCCCCTCTCCTTTGCGGGGGGGGTGCGCAGAGGGAGTGCGCTCTCTAATGAATGACATAATAAATACATTTCTTTAAAATAAAGCATAGAATTCAATCCAAGTTTATGGACAGCTCAGACTCACAGGGCATCTTTACTCTTTGCACCGTGCCATCAACCACTTTCAAAAACCAATGTTCTAAGTTCTTCAGATAATCTAAGTCCCGAGCTTCTTATTCTCCCTACACTGGCTTTTAGCTTCTGTTGATAATCAAAGAAACACATTTTCTTTGACACAAGAGTGAGAGAGGTACTTTCATTAAGAGCACTGATAACGGGAACACTTAAGAGTTAAATGGAAACCAAGCGTTCCAGCTAGCCGCCCTACACTGCCTCACTATGTAACGGAGAGCTAGTCCTCCAGAGCTGGAATCACGATGACTAACACTGGGGCAGGGCAGGCTTACCCAGGAGCTGGGCCTGTGCCCCACAGAGAGCCTGCAGGAGGTCTCAAGAGATTCTAAAGCTTTCACAAGAGAAGAGTTTAACAAGATAACTCGGCACTGAAGTAACAGAGGCAGCCTCCTGGCCTCTGGGCTGTGAAAGGGCTCACCTGCAAGAGTAATAACATAAGCAATTACTGCACAAAGAATAACAGATCTCAGCAGGATTCCAGGACCCAGGCACTCCAGAGTCTCCCTTCCGCACAGAGGGAAGGAAAGCGAAGTAGGGAAAGAATGCACCACTTTTCATGAAGACCTGGGAGAGTACTGTTAGGTAAGCAGATCAATTACACTTGGCATAATAACGCACTGTTTTGGGTTGCTGCCAAAAATAAAAATGCCCCTGGTATTAAAGGCTATAAAACAATGATTTTCCCTTTCCTGGAACAGAATTCATGAAGTTTAAAGTTCACTAACCTCCCATTCCAAAGACTGGAAACAAAAACTTAGAAACCTCACCTCTTGTTCCTTTCTCCACTACAAACTTCCAGCAACGCTTAGTCACTTTAGGCAAGTTGCCTTAACCCTGCACATTGCATCCACGTTGCTCACAGCTGCTTCCAAGACTACCTGGTATTTCCACCTTTACTTACCCATTTCTCCTTTTAGCTCATCTATTTTCTTTCTCTGCCTCTGTCAAGACCTGTCACTTTCACCACCTCCCCAGAAAAGATTTTTAAAACAAACGGATCTGAAAATCTCACATCTGATTTTCCAACCCATCCATTCTCCAAGAAAACCATCAGTATTTAAATTCACAAGTTTCCCTTTCCATCACAAAACAAAGCTACCTGCTTCTATTTAATAGCAACATTTTAATGAGACTGACAACTAAAATTTCGTCAGCCCAAAGCTTTACCCAGAACCAAGCACATAGCCTAGGGTCTCAAGCCTAGGCCGCCTTCCGTCCATTAAAGGCTTTCTTAGCCATGAGACCCTCCTTTTAGGCCATCCCAGTTGCTAGATTTACAGAAACATTTCCCTTCGGTTTATATTGGTCTCTGTAAACTTTGTCACCCCACTCTCTCCCAGATTTGACTGTTTGTACCAAGTAAACAACCATTTTATCCCTGGAATCAGGACAGTTTGAAGTGAAAAGGGGTGTTACTGATAATTATGCCAAGACAACAGGTGAGAACTGAGTCTGGCTCCAGATTCAGCGTGGAGTCGGCTTGAGATTCTCCCCCTCTCCCTCTGCCCCTCCCCCTCCACTCAAACGCACACTCTCTAAAATAAATAAAATTTTTTTTTAAGATTTTATTTATTTGACAGAGAGAGACACAGCGAGAGAGGGAACACAAGCAGGTGGAGTGGGAGAGAGAGAGAAGCAGGCTCCCCGCTGAGCAGGGAGCCAGATGCAGGGCTTGATCCCAGGACTCCGTGATCATGACCGGAGCCGAAGGCAGACGCTTAACCACTGAGACACCCAGGAGCCCGAAAATAAATAAAAAATTTTTTTAAGATTTATTTATTTATTTGAGAGAGCGAGAATGAGAGAGAGAGAGTACATGAGAGGTGGGGAGGGTCAGAGGGAGAAGCAGGCTCCTCGCTGAGCAGGGAGCCTGATGCGGGACTCGATCCCGGGACTCCGGGATCACGAACGGAGCCGAAGGCAGTCGCTTAACCAACTGAGCCACCCAGGCGCCCAATAAATAAAATTTTTAAAAAAATGTTTTAGGGGCGCCTGGGTGGCTCAGTCAGTTAAATGTCTGCCTTTGGCTCAGGTCATGATCCCGGAGTCTTGGGACTGAGCCCCGCATCGGGCTCCCTGCTCAGGGAAGAGTCTGCTTTTCTACCTCTCCCCTCGCTCTCGCTCAAATAAATAGTCTTTAAAAAAATGTTTTACATTGTAGTGAAAAAATTGTTCTAAATATATCACCATATCAACTTCCAAGTTTTGATGTGGATTTGGGCAGGGGTGGAGTTGACGCAAGCAGTGATAAGGGTACTGGAGGAGGGGGAGGAAATGCAGGATGGTCCTATACCAGAGGCTAGAAGGTTGCTGGGAGGATGGGGGCAGGGAACCAAAGGGAGTTAGAACTTTTCTCACTTGAGTTCCTCCTAACTAGTCACCCCTGTGCCACTGAACAACAGCTAGTACTGACACACACACAACTGAAGTCTTCCACACATGACCTCAACTTGTTTAATCTTTCCTAGTATTTCAATAGCTAATATCTCTGAAGTTCAGAGGAGTTACACATTTGCCAGGTGTACACATTTCTGCTGTGCCAGGGGTTCCCAGACTTTTATATTTCATAGACAAGTAAGATTCCCCTGCCCCCCTCCCCAAATTAGGGACTAACCGGTTATCTAGTTTTTACTTTTGCCAAGGATATTAAAACGACTGTCATCACATTATTTATAAAATAAAGGATATTTTAGCAAAAGAAAAAGTATTAACAACATTATCTCAAAACTAAAGCCAGTCCTTTAAATCAAACAACTTTAACATCACAAGACCTGCCAGGTGTCTTTCTTTATTCCTCTCATTTTGCTCAACCAGTTTCGTTTTCATTCCCATCTGACTTGAGGATGGATACAGAAACTGCTGGACTAAGACCAGCTAATGGTTACTGAATGCCACATGCGCTGGACACTGTGCTAAACATTTTCCATGCATTCTCATTTAATCAGCCACAACCCTATTAGGAGAGTGCTGTTATTACACCCATTTACAGGCAAAACTAGAACTTGAAGGGGTAAAATTACCTGCCCATGGTTATATGGCTAGTAGTCAGTGAAGCTAATGACCTGAACCATAGACACTCGAGAAATCAGTTCAGTTCTGCCTCAAGACACAAGTTATGTCTGTTTCCCAATGTGTGGGCTTGTTTAAAAACAGACCAAAAAAAAAACTGCTTTAAGGGATAAATGAACCCTGTATATATCAGCATTTAATATCTACACATGCATAAGAACTGTCCCCATTCCAAGTCTCCTTCAATGATTCCTATTAAATGAAGAAGGAAGTTCCAGTTTGGTGGCAGGAAGCCTTTGGCACATCTTCATCACTTGTTAAACTTTCTTCAGAGCCCTCCACAAGACACAAGACCTAGCTAGAATTTAATAACATTTTTTTCATTGTGCATCTTTTAAGATACTTTCTAGTTATGGCAGATAACACAGGTTTTCCATTTCCAACAGTAAAATTAAGTTTGCTTTATTTTTTTTAGGATTTTATTTATTTATTTGAGAGAAAGAGAGAGAGAGAAAAGCAGATTCCCCACTATGCAAGAAGCCCGATGGGGGGGCTCAATCTCAGGACCCGGAAATCATGACGTGAGCCATAAGGCAGACACTTAACCAACTGAGCCACCCAGAATATCCAAATTAAGTTTGCTTTAAAAATAATATTTCAGGGGTTCCTAGTCATGCTGATTTTTTAAAAAGTTGCAGGACACATATATTATGACCCCATTTTTATTTCTTAAAGAAAAGAAGGAGGATGTATATTTCTGCATGAAAAGTTTGGAAACACATTTCCTTAGGGGAATGAGAATGAATGTTAGAAAACTGAGGGATAAGGCCAGAGAGAGATTTTTGTATTTAATTTTACATACTTCTATGCTATTTGAAATCTTACGAGCAGGTATTAAGTCCAAAACTTAAATACTGGTAATTATTAAATTATCAACACTAGTTGGCATTCACCTGAACTTTTTGAAGGAATTCAGGGATGAACTAGAAAACCGTTGGTCAATATGAGGAAAAGCCACCAAAGGAACTACAGATGTGACCTTTAATCATAAGGTCTTTGAAGACTTGAGAATTTTAAGAAAATTTTATTTCCATATTAGACAAACTAGTGGAATAAAAAGTAAAGATGAAGACCATCAAAGAGGTCATTCGGGGTTTTACTGATATGGTTAAGAATGGGGCTTATAAACAAGAAAACAGGATAGAAACAAACCAAAAGGCCCAAGTGTATGGCTCCCAAGGATTACGAAAGTAGAAAGTGAGCAGCACAGAATCTTCATGTTTGTAGATGACACTAAAGACTTCCATAGTAATAATGTGCCAAGTTATTGGCGCCAAATTATAGGAAGATCTTGGGAATCTATGCAAATAGAAGGAAAAGTGGCAGATGAGTGTTAAAATGAGCATATGGCCTAAATCAGGCATGTAAAACAACAACTACTCAGCTATCAGTTATGACCCAAGAATAGGATCTCAGATCACTGTAAATGGACCCCTGAGGACGTCAGCCCAATACTGAGCTACAGATTAAAAGCAGTGCAGGGCGCCTGGGTGGCTCAGATGGTTAAGCGTCTGCCTTCAGCTCAGGTCATGATCCCAGGGTCCTGGGATGGAGTCCCGCATTGGGCTCCCTGCTCCTTGGGAGCCTGCTTCTCCCTCTGCCTCTCTCTCTCTCTGTCTCTCATTAATAAATAAAATCTTTAAAGAATAAATAAATAAAAAAAATAAATAAAAAAAAATAAAGAATAAATAAATAAATAAGTAAATAAGTAAATAAAAAGCAGTGCAAAGTGTCCTGGAAGCCATCAAGACAAGCACTAAAAAGAAAGAGACTAGTACCCTCCCCTCATAAAATTCTGATGCACCCACCCAACACTCCTTTTGTCATTTGTGTCCTGCCCCTTCAACTACATACAGAAAAGGAGTTAAACAAGATCAGTAGGTCTCAAATGCCAGTCCCTGAATTGATCCAAAAATGACTCTTGGAAATCACCTAGGAGAGGCTTTTTAAAAAATACAGATTCCCAGGCCACACTCACGGAGATTCTAATTCAGTGCCTCTGAAAGGCCTTCCAGGTGGTCCTGAAGCAACGATCTGGGCTGTTTCTCTCTAAATCTACTCCCACAAAGGATTTAAGAAAGCTTACAATAAAAAATAAACTCAAAAGAAACCATGTGAGGAACTACCAAGAATAGATTATGATGGTTCCTATACTTGCACATTAAATGAAGTGGAAAAGATCTGCAAAAGACAATTAGGATGACCTAAAGGAAGAAGCTCCAGCCTTGAAGTGTGAAAAGCAGAGCTCAAAACCCTACCAAGCTCCCCCAGATTCCTCCAAGTAAGAGCAGGACCAGAGTAAATGCTCCCCATGAGCTACAGGTTCCCGGAGTGCCCTCCTCATCCCCACCCTTCCCAAGTCAAGACCTGCTGCCCCAGGAGAATGTCAGGATGTTCTGAGGCAGAGGTGAGATGGTAAATAAAACCCACTGCTGGCATGTTCTTCTGGGTCCCAAACGAGCATCCACTAGTCTATCCTGATACCACTGCTGAGGCCAGAAACCCCCTGGCTCATTTCTATCTACCACCTCTAATCCACTCCGCTACTCAGTCATTTAGTGTAATTCAAATTCTAACTCCCTCATCTTCTACACTACAAAAACCACATTTCATATTTCATCTACTGTCGCAAAAAAAAAAAAAAAAAACAAGCAATGGCAACAGAAAACATGTTTCATTGCAGGATAAGCAGCAATTCAAAGTGAAGCCTACCATACGGTAGATTTCTCAGTTTTGATTCATCATGCCTAAATGAGATGCAATATAAGGTTTCTTATACAATAACAGTCTTTTGGGACTGTTAGAAGTTTAGAGACTGAGCTTACCACTTCATTTAAGAAAGAGTCTGAGAGGTGAAATACCTTACCCCACATCACCCATGTGGAGAATAGCACCATCTGGGCTAGAACTGTATCCCCTGAATCCTAGGTCAATCAATCTCTCTTCTCTGCCAGGCTGCTTCCCAAAGACAATATTAATAAATTAGGTTTATTAACTTTAGGCACAGATTCTCCCATCTTTTCAATTCCTCCTCTTACACAGGAGGTTGATGTTATAAGACCATCCCAAGAAGACTTCCCATATAGAATCTAAAGCACCTCAAAATGTGTTAAGGCATAAAGGGAGGAGATGGTGCCTTAAATCACTCATCATAAGCATATAAAGAGAAAATGTGTCAAGCCCAGTTTATATCATACATCTCAAAAATGACATCCGAAAATGTCACCTAATTTTCATTAGATTTTTACCTATAAGTTGTTTTACTTCCTAATTTTAAAAAAATGCCAACTGAAACCACTGTTTTTTCCTAAACATTAGAGCTAAGTGAGAAAAACATTGGTTTATCATATTGAGTCTCACTGAAATTAAGTGAAATCCCACAACACTCCATCTGCATCAAATGTTCACAACCTGTGATTCTGCATCAATTTCTACTGTAAAAACAAAAAGCATATGTCAGTCTCCCAAGAGAGGAATTAGCAACAGAAACTGGGTATCTCTCCATTTCCCAACAAGACAAAGGGGAAAAACTACATAAGCCCCTAAGAGTTGAACCCCTTTACTTCATGCCCTGTCCTGGAAACGGCAAAGAATTTCCTACAATATTTAGCTATGCTATTTCTTGAAGAAATGAAATAAAATAAATTCAAAGACCAGATTCCAAAGGATATCTACTGCACCCCCTGCTAGAACCACACCTGTCAGCTGGACAGCTAGTCCACGCTGGTAAGTGAGTACAAAACAGGCCTTAGAACCTTCACTCATTTCCCAAATGTCACACTCCAAGTAAACTGAGGCACAGACTCCACCAAATCATCTGCCCACTTATTACCAGCACTGATCACTATCCAGGCTCAGGAGTCTCCCCTCATGTTAATAAGCCACACTATGCATGAGCTAGTTCCTTCCTGACCATTAGTTTGAGCTCTGGAGCATGCTACTTTGCTTTTCACCATCACTGTCACTAAAGCTTACTAGGTTAAAAGTGTTGCCAGAAGCCAGAGCAGCAGAACATTCAACGTAGTAATAAAATGCTAACAGAAGTATAAACAGTGACAAATTCTACATGCTCTTTGACTCTCATTGAGCCTGCTCCTGGCATTTATCTTTTCAGTTAAGTACCCTCCACTGAAAGGTGGTGACCTTAAGAATACACAGGACTGGCTAACAGGAAGTCAAAAAACCTTAGCCTTGGCCCTGTACGAAACATGTATATGACCAAAAGCAAGTATTTTTTTATCAGTTTCTCACTGTTTACATTGAGTTAATGTCAGCTATCTATCTCACCAGTGTACCAGGACAGCAACCACCTCTACTGCCTTTCTGCCTTCTATCACCCTAAAACACAGATTAATAGTTCAGGCTAAATCCATACCATTTATGTGGAACACTGACCTTGAAGGAATTAAAAAGCTACTATAAAAACACTGAAGATAAACATGAGCAGGGACCCTACAGCTTTTGCACTTGCTGTTCCCTTTACCAAGAACACACTTCCCCTATGGCTGGTTGTTAGCTGTCCATCAGATTTCAGCACAAATGCTGAGAGAAGCCTTTCCTAAACACCATATCTATGGGAGCCACTCCTTCCCTTGCTCCCAACCACTCTGTCCCATTCCCCAGAAATCATTATCTTATAATATCATGCTTATTTCTTGTTTAATTTTTTATTGTCTGTCTCCTCCATAAACCATAAGGGCAGGAATCTGATCTACTTTTTACCACTGTTTCTCCAATATCGACATAAAGATTGACACAGCAGATGATCAATAAAGTTTATTCAAGAAAGAAAGGAAGTATGATTGCTCACCACTCTGTATCATTAGTACATGGCAGCAGCCAGCTGGATGCTTTCTTTTCATGCAGAAAAAAAAATGACAGAAAACATTTAAGATACAGTAGAAACTTAGTGGAAACTTAGTGCTCCTTTACTTACAATCTTGACTGAAAGCTACCATGCTCACCTGCTGAGAAGTGGGCAATTTTAAGACTACAGGGAAAAGCCTTCCATCCTATTCTAC
Organism: Callorhinus ursinus; assembly: GCF_003265705.2. Lineage (NCBI taxonomy): Eukaryota > Metazoa > Chordata > Mammalia > Carnivora > Otariidae > Callorhinus > Callorhinus ursinus. The sequence continues at coordinate 67,391,725 of NW_027397074.1, read as the reverse complement.
CTAGTTCTTTGCAAATGGCTCTACTAAAATACTGTTATTCAGCTACCTTGTCCCTGAGTAGTAGAATAAGAGTATTTTAAGTAGGTTAGGAAAGATGTTTTTTTCTTTCAGTCTGCATGAGCTAAGTGCACGTAGGAAGGAGCAGATCAATGAACTACTACTCTTTGTCCCCACTACACTCTGCAAAGACACATACTTCTTAGTTCAGAAACCTAAGAAACAGTTAGCTATAATAATCTAAATTACAGGTAGCATTTCCTACAAGCTGCACACTGGAGAAATTTCCACTAAGCTACTCACTAGGAAGTCTATATCCCACTTTAGAACAACCTGGCAGCACAATTCCTGCTGAAGGAGGAAACTGTGGCCATCTCCTCCTTTTGATGCCCCTCTGCCTTAGTCACCCAGTGAGAATCATGGTTCTCAGCCTAAAACCAAAGACGACTGGCAGAGGGATTCCTTTCTCCTTTAGGCAATTAAGAGGGGCGGGGTGAAATAAACGGAGATTTCGCATTATCCTCCCTTTGGCCTTTCACACCATAAGCAGGGTAAGATATGCTGCTTCCATAGCTGCTTCTGATAAGCACAAAAGATTCAAAAACTGTGGCAGACTAATTCGGCTGTCCTGAAAGCAACCCAGGTGGCTCCTGCTTGAAAAGACACACAAACACACCGAGTTAGAATGGGAAAGTCAGAGTGAAAAGACATAGAAAAGGGCTCTATCCCCAAAACAGAAAGTAAATCAGGTGGGTAAGACTGGAGAAAACAGCCATCTCTAAGTAGCTGCTAAGTGGAGTGACCAAATTTTACACTAAATACCCCAAGACTTCTCCCAATCTCATCTATCTTTCATGTGCTGATAATACTCTGTTGCAGTTAAAGAAGTCTAGCAAATTATTAAAAAAAAAAAAAATCCAGAGTTAGAATCCTTCAGGGTTTTGAGAAAATAGTATCTGATTTGACAGGACATTTACTTTTCCAGGTTATATTTTGTCTGCCCACACACTTGCCAGTCTCATCCCAACTCAGGAAATATAAATCCACCTTCAGTTTTTCCATCATCCTCACTGCCTTTTCAGTAACAGAACAGCTCCAAAATGCTTATGTCAACTTACTGCCCACTTCCTCCTTAAACACATTCCAGAACCAACTCTGTTTCTGTCTCTTTGCTCCCACACTCAAAAGCAGACAAGCCACTACCTTCACCATCATTTTTTAAAACTGGTCAAATGGAAAGATTTTTTACAACTTGATTTCTGAGTACTTTCTTCTTTAACCTTAAAAAAAAAAAAAGTAACACAGAACTTACTAGGATTAGAAGGCAGAGACCAGGAGAAACTTGTACCTTCCATGGCTCTATAATCTGATTTTTGCCCCCCAAAAAAGAGGAAAGACTATTCAGCAAAGCTCATCCCTATACCGTTTCAGACCTGCAGCTCAGCCTGAGTCCAGACAAATATGGAGGGCTCCCTTGAAAAGTACACCTCTGGTTAGTCAGTATTCCAGGCTCTACCCCTCTCCCAAAAGGCAGTAACTATGTTCCAATTCTCCAAACTATTTCCTTCTCACTATCCTTTCACAGAGCTCCATTTTCCTTTGTAGAGTTCTTACAAAGCAGTTCCTAGTACCATTGGAAATGATCTCTCTCCAGGAAAATACAACTTTGCCTAGCAGAAGGGCTTCACACAGAGCAATTTGCCAGTGGTCGATTTTTCATTCCAGACAAGGCTTCTACTCCTGGCACAAATCTGCCTGTCACCCTGCAGTTCACCTCGCTTCCCTCCCCTAACCCCTACCTGCAACTCACCCTGCAGTTTGGTCACAAAAAAGAATAGACTACTCAATAGCTGAATTTTTTTTTTCTTCTTTTAAGATTTTATTATTTGAGAGAGTGAGAGAGAGAGAGAGAGCACAAGCTGGGGGAGAGGCAGAGGGAGAGAGAGAGGCAGGCTCCCCGCCGAGCAGTGAGCCAATCCCAGGACTCCAGGATCATGACCTGAGCCAAAGGGAGATGCTTAACCAACTAGGCCACCCAGGAGCCCCACCAAGGGCTGAATTTTAAAAGCTTCCTCCCAGATTCAAATGTGTCTTCCACACCACACTCCTATGCACATAATGACCATAAGCACTAAATGAAGTCACTCACCACAATAACAGCTCGAGGATAAGACAAGGAGTAACATCTAATCTTTCCTCAACTTGATCACAGTCAGCTTCACTTTCCTGCAATTTTGTGGTCATGCATCACTGGTCCCACCCTCCACATTATAAAATCATGCCCTGGAGGCAGAAGCAGCATAGCATGATGTCGAACAGCACTTGCTATGGCAGCCAGTCCTGGGTTCAAGTCCCAGCTCTGCCTCTTATTGCCAGTAAAAGTGCCTGTCCTTGGGTGAACTATTCTTTCTAAACCTCAGATTACACATCTGTAGACTGTAACCAACAATGCTATCTACTTGTTAGGTGTTATAAATGAAATATTACAAACAGAATGCTCAGCACAAGACATGACCCTTAATAAATGATTGTTGATATTCAGTATCCATGGGGGTAAACTGTGGGCATGGTCACCTCATAGAATCCAGGTCACCTTCCTTAGAGAAGGAAAAAATTCAGAAAGATCCACTCAATGCTGCCAATTCCACCACCAGACCACTAAGCAATGCTGTGTTCTTATGGTGAAGGGGAAGATTAGTGCAAATGAAAAAGCTAATCTCAGAGGAGCTACTCATGGGACAGATCAAGATGGACCTTGGAAATTCCCTTCTCATTCAGCTTCTAATAAATTCTGACTTTCCATTTACCCATAAAGGAGAAAAGCAATACCGAAAACCCTGGGAATCGCAGCTGGTGGCAGAATTTTATCTAAGAAATGAATACATGAGAATAAGGCTGGAGAAAAAAAAATCTCAAAAATTTACACACACACACAAACTAAAGAACATTTTAACCCTGACAGATAATGAGCCAAGAAAACAGAATGTTTTTAAACTTTCTGGCAACCGCAAAAAACTGTGGAACTTTGAGAGAAAATGTCATAAAGGGCATTTGCTGTTCCAGAGGGAAGTCAGTACTGAAGTCTGAAATGTCTGAAAGTCCATTAGTCTGCAGTCATCACAACTGGAAAATCTGTTAACAACCAAGAAACGTCAAGTTCCAAGATGTGGGAGGGCTGGGGGGAGAACAGAGGTGACAAGTGATAAAGAGAATTTATACTACAAAATTATCATGGAGCCGGAGAGTTAATTTTTTAAAAATTAGTCTTGCAGGGTTTTATATTCAAAATTCAAGAATGTAGGGAGTGAAGGGATATAAAATCAGGCAGAATCTAGCGTTAGGGCCGTGGACTGGGAATCCGAACACTTGGGCCCCGGTCCTGGCTCCGATCCAAGCCACCATGTGATGACCTTAGGCAAGTCACTGCCCTCTTCGAACCACTCTCCTTAAGTATAAGGGGTGAGGGAACAATAACGATCGCTAAAATTCCTACTGGCCTAGCATTTAAGGATCAAAAGGAGAGGGAGAACAAATACTAAGAGCTTTCGGGACTACACACTTGACAGAAGAGGTGGAGAGAAAAAGACGGAATACGAGGGCCAAAGAGCGAGAAAACTTGGGAGTAAGTGAGCGTCACTGGAAACTGAAAAGCTTCAAGATGGCCAAATGCTCTTAGTTTCAGGGAAGAGCGGATGTCAGGATCTCGAAAAGCTGCACACTGCTCAGCAGATGTCAAAATGGACAGGACGGGGCGATGGGAGGGCAGATATCAACTTATTACCCCCGTTAATCAATCAAGTAACCGATCTGTCCAGGTAAACAGCAGATCTGAGTGCCGCGCGACCACGGAAATCACCGTGACCCTTGACGGCCAGGGTGTCCGGAAAGCAAAGTACTAAGGGGATTCCGTGTCGGGTTCCGTCTAGGAAAGGAATTCCGAGAATGGGTGAAAAGGAAAGGGACAGAGGAAAAGGGATCTGGGAGACCATGCAGACTCGCGGAAGGGGAAGAGAAGCCGGCGCCAAAACCCGCCCGGAGGCGGGCGGTGGGGTCAGTGTCCCGGGCCCCGCTCTCACCATCTTGACGATGCCCCGCTGCACGGTGGGGACCGCGGGTCCCCCGGAGGTGCCGCCGCTCTGCGCGGAGGAGGCCATGTGTAGAGATGGAACGGCAGCAAGTAAGGCAGTGGGCCGGCTTGGAGGTGTCAATGTGGGTGTCGGTGTTAGTGGGAGGCCGCCGCGGCAGAGAACTGGCAAGCGACGGGTTTCGGGCAATGGACGGCACGGACTCGCCGGGCGCTCACAAGAGCAGCAGCGGGACTGGGAGCGAAAGAGGAGACGCGCTCTCCGCCGCCGCCGCCACACGTTCTACTCGCCGCGCAAGCGTGCCAGAGCGCCACCGCCCTCCGGCCAATTAGCGCCCACAGCCCGCCGGACCTCAAACCAATAGGCACCCTGTTCGCGGAGCCCCGCCTTTTAGTCCCTGAACGCGAGGCAAGCTCCAGGAAGCGCTGAAAGAGCTGATTTGCGGTGACGGGCTAAGTATGGGGCGGGACTTCCGGGGCAGCCGTAGTAGGTAGTGTCGGGAGGTGTAGTGGGAAGGAAAGGACACGTCAGCATCTGGCCGCGGGGCGCGGGGGGCCATGGGAGCCCCGGGGGTGGGGCCAGCCTCACCCTCCGGCCTGGCCCCGCCTATTGCGCCCCGCCCCGCGGGCCACCGGGGAGCCCACGTGGACTTCCCGCGTTCCTGGACTGCGCCCCCGGATTGGGGAGTGCGGACTGGGGAATCCGGAGCCATGAAGGCGAAGACTTGATAGGGTCTCGTACGGGCTGCACGCCTAATTCCGACATTTTACCTCAGCTAAAAATGTGGGGAGAACCTGGAAAAGTCTGAGCATCGTGAAATCTACGGATGTTGGCGCTGACAGGCAGCGCGGCCTGGCGCCTTCCCTGTATTCGGGAGTGTGTCTCTTTCGTGTTTGTGTCGCCGGTATCTCGCACTTGTAAGGGTCTCGATTAATGTTCGTTGGTGGGAGAAATAAATGTCTCTTAGGGGGTGATGTGCCATGTGCACGCGGGAGAATGACCCTTGTTTTCGGACTCTTCCTAGTTTCGCTAGTGAAGTTAGGGAAAGCCTTGGTACAAACTCTCCCTGGGCCTGGAGGAGAGAATCCCTAGACCTCTTGCGATGAGCCACGCCGCCCCCAACCGCCTCATCCCATCCCTTTACCTGGCCCTGGTCTCTTTTGAATAAAGAGATTGAGGGAGGGGTACAGAGCGAGGGCATACAAATGTTTAAATGAATGTTTAGAGACAACTAATATTTGTCCTGTGCCCACTATGTGGAGCCAAGGACCTTTCCTTTAAGCCACTTAATCTTCAAATGTGGCTCTACACTGAGGACACTACTTCCCCTGTAGCTCTTTTGAGAAGAGGTTGTCTATGCTTCCACATTTCACATATCCCAGGGTCAAGTTTTGGGGGTCAGCATCTTCCTAGATCCTTAGTGCTGCCCCTTGCGTCCCATTAATTTGCCAACCTCTTAAAAAAAACAACTTTGGGAAGGGTCATTCCATCTGATTTATACCACTATCTCATTAAATTTGTTGTCTTCTCTGCCTCAACTGCCACCTTGTCATTGGTTGAAATCAACACCTGGTGCATACTTCTCCACCCAGTGATCCTGAATGACTTAAACATTTATGAACCTGACTTGTCCAATACCCTGGCGTCTCAGCTCCTTGACCTCATCTTCAAGGAACTTGACCTCTGTGCCAATTTAGCCACCCTCTTCGGTAAGGATGAAGTATGGCAGCTGTTCCATGGCTGAAATTGTGAACCCCAGACCCCCCATTCTCTGATCATAACTACTGCCCTCTCTCCCTTCTCACTCAGTTACTTCTCTTATACCTTGTGTTAGTTATCTATTGCTGCATAACAATTAACCCCAAAATTTAAGTATTAAGCAATGAGCATTTATTATCTCACCATTTTTGTCAGGAATCTGCATAGCTTAGCTGAGTGCCTTTACCTCACGGTCTCTCACAAGGCTGCCATCAAGGCGTCAGTGGCAGCTGTGGTGTGAAGGTCTGTTATCTAACGGGGAGGATCTGCTTCCAAGCTCACTCATGTCATCATTGGCAGGATTCAGTTCCCCAAGAGCTTTGGACTGAAGGCCTCAGTTCCTTGCTGATGGGTCTCTGCATGGGGCAACTCACATGGTAGATGGTTTCTATCAGAGCAGGCAAATGAGAGAGCAAGAGAGGACAAGCAAACCAGTCTTTCTGAACCTAATCTCAGAAGTAACATCCCATCACTTTGGCCATATGCTATTATTCATTAGAAAAGTCTCTAGGTTGGGCCCACCCTCAAGGGGAGAGGATTGCACAAGGGCACAAACACCAGGAGGCAGGATCACCTGTAATCATCTTAGAGGCTGCCAATCACACACTGTTCTTTAGCTTTACATAGAATTCAAAGTCCCTGAATCTATAATCAATTCCCTTCTGCTTTCTCCTGAATCCTTGGTTAGACTCTGTCATTTTTGCCCCCTCCTCTCAATATCCTCATCTCTAATCCCTGTTTTCTTCCATCGGGCCTACCTGTCAAAATTCCAATTCTAGATCTCTCTGCCTTCTCCAAACCTACCACTTAGCTAGAGAAAACACTCCTCAGCTGTGCAGGTTGGTGCCACGGTGAATTCATGGGCCCTCACACATTGCCTGGAGTTCTGTTTCCTCAGCCACTTTGGCCAGTAGGTGTGGTGGTTGTTTAATTAACTGTATTTTTTTAGAGCAGTTTTAGGCTCAAAGCAATAGTCCCTGCCCATGCACATGCATAGCCTCCCCCATTATCAACACCCTTCACCAGAGTGGTGTACTTTCTACAGTTGATGAACCTACGTTGACACATAATCATCACCCAAAGTCCATAATTTACATTAGGGTTCACTCTTGATGTTGTACATTCTGGGTTTGGACAAATGTATAATGACATGTATCCACCATTATGGTATCATACAGAGTAGTTTCATGGCCCTAAAAATCCATGACTCTGTGGGGAGAGGGAGGATGCAAAAATATATATATATATTAAAAATAAAGTAAAATAAAAATCAGGCTATTTTAAACCTCTTTTCCTTTTAACTCCAATTCCACTGGCTCCCACACTCTCAAATAGTGGTAGGCCTTCTACTTGGGAGAGATAATAAAAGCCATCAAGAACGCCCTTCATTTCCCACCACCAAATCTGAAAACTTAACTTCCTTCTCATTCCTCGTCTTCTCCCTTGTTACAAAGAAAAACCATCTTCCTACTGCTTAGGCTAACCCCTCAATCTATGTTCTGGATCTACCCCCTCCACCTTGTCAAGGACTCTGTTTGTTTTTTGTTCTTTTTTTTAAATTTAAGTAATCTCCACACCCAATGCGGGCCTCGAACTCACAACCCCAGGATCAAGAGTCGCAAGCTCCACTGACTGAGCCAGCCAGGTGCCCCAAGGACTCTATTCATAGATAATTCCCTCTCCTGTTTTTATAGCTTCTCGGTTTATCCTGGATTCTTCTTATTAGCATTTAAATATTCTCAAATTTCTTGCATAGTGAAGATAAATAAATCTTTCCTTTATTCCACCTCCCTCTTCTGGTAACTCTCCTCCTCCCCTCACAGGCAAACACTCTTGGTGAAATTTTTTATGTTTGTTGCCTCCCACATCCTCACCCTGCAATCAGTCATCAGCACACTGCACTCTATTGCTCTTATCAATTTACCGAAACTGTTTTCTCCAAGGTTAATAATGACCTCCTCATCACTACATTCAGTGGACACTTTTCACACCTCACTTTGCTGAGCCCTCTATAAAATTTGACAAAATTTGCTCCTTGAAATGCTTTTTTCCTTCCCATATTCCTTCTATTCTTCCCATCTATATGGCTGCTCCTCCTTATCTCCATTGTGAATGACTCTTCTTTTGCTTGCACTTAATATGGATGTTCCTCTGGGTTCTTCTCAAAGCATCTTCCTTTCTAATTTGAAACATTCTTCCTAAGACATCTTAGCCACTACCCTGGCTGTATGCTAAGGATTCCCAAATATAGGTATATAACTCCTGTTGAAATCTCTCTCTTGAGCTCCAAATCCTATGTTCAACAATACTCTGGATATATGCCCACGGCTGTCACCTTGGGAATTCAAATTGAACATGTCTCACAAGGAACTCAATTATCTTTCCTCCCAAACCTGCTCTTCCCTAGTATGTGTCACAGCCCAAATAATGACACCAAAAGTTACCCAGTTGCAAGCCAGAAATCTGGAGATCATCAGTGACTCCGCCTCTTACTCATTCCCCACTTCTTAGTCAGCCTCTAAAATCTGTTAGATCCACAGGGGCATAATCAATCCCACATGCCCTGGGAACAGACCACCTGGGTTCACATCCCAACACTGTATAGCCTTGAGCAAGTTATATAGTATCTCTATTTGATGGATGTCTCTTCTGTAAAATAAAGATGATAATAGGATCTACCTCCTAGGGTTGTTCTGGTCTTGAGGGTTATATGAATTAGTATATGCTAAACACATAGAACACTGTCTGGATCATCTATGTGTTAAATATTTTATGATTATTATTAAAAATCTCCTATTGTTTAAATTTGGCATATTTTTTACTTGGACTGCTGCACAGGTTTATAATAGAGCTCCCTGACACCAGTCTTCCTTACCTACACCCCATTCATTCTTCCTACTGCAGCCAAAGTGACATTTTTTTTTTAAGATTTATTTTTTTATTTGAGAGAGAGAGAGCGCGCGCATGCACAAGGCCGAGGGAGAGAGAGGGAGAGCAGCAGAATCCCTGCTGAGGACGGAGCCCAGTGCAGGCTTGATACAGAGCCTGATTTGGGGCTTGATCCCACGACCCTGAGATCACAACCCAAGCTGAAATCAAGAGTCCGATGCCTAACCAAATGAGCCACCCAGGGCCCCCCAAGTGACATTTCTAATGCCACTTTCTCTTCTCCTCAATTCCCTCCTGTGATTTCTTCACACCAGATCTCCTCTCACAGTTCTACTCTTTAAACAGCCAGACAGGCCAAGTAAACTTGGTTTTGGTCTCTCTAGGAAACACTCCTTTGCCTTCAGGGCTTTTTTGCCTACTTTTGTGTCTGCCCTGATCACTCTTTCCATCCCTCTGTCCTCCTCCCCACCCCCACTCACTTCACATGGCTACCCCCTCCCTATCCTTCAATTTCCCACTTAGAAATCACAGTGCCTCCCCTGAAAGGCATTGAGAAGAATGACAGGTTCAGTTCTCTTTCCTCCTATTTTTGGTCTACCAAAGCACTTATCAGATTGGAACATAATTGTCACTTTGCCCTCTAAAATGTCATCAGACTCACTCTGACTTATTTACAGTGGAATTCCCAGCCCAATGCCTGGCACAGATAGCTGGTCAGTCAGTATTTGTTAATAAATGAATGAGAGAAAAGCATTATCGTACACATTTTACCTATAAGGAGCTAGAAACTCATGTAGGATGTTTGTTGAAGATCACAGAGCTAATAAGTGGCAGAGAAAAGATTTGACACCAGTTCTTGTGACTCTAAAGCTCATGATAATTTGCCTTTATAGGAAGGAAAGAGACTTTGATCCTCCTTAGAAGTAGATACTGGTACCCGTCAGAATGGCTAAAATTAACAAGTCAGGGAACGACAGATGTTGGCGGGGATGTGGAGAAAGGGGAACCCTCCCACACTGTTGGTGGGAGTGCAAGCTGGTGCAGCCCCTCTGGAAAACAGTATGGAGGTTCCTCAAACAGTTGAAATTAGAGCTACCATTCGATCCAGCAATTGCACTACTGGGTATTTACCCCAAAGATACAAATGTAGGGACCCGAAGGGGTACGTGCACCCCAATGTTTATAGCAGCAATGTCCACAATAGCCAAACTGTGGAAAGAGCCAAGATGTCCATCGACAGATGAATGGATAAAGAAGATGTGGTATATATACACAATGGAATATTATGCAGCCATCAAAAGGAATGAGATCTTGCCATTTGCAACGACGTGGATGGAACTGGAGGGTGTTATGCTTAGTGAAATAAGTCAATCAGAGAAAGACATGTATCACATGACCTCACTGATATGAGGAATTCTTAATCTCAGGAACAAACTGAGGGTTGCTGGAGTGGTCGGGGGTGGGAGAGATGGGGTGGCTGGGTGATAGACATTGGGGAGGGTATGTGCTACGGTGAGCGCTGTGAATTGTGTAAGCCTGTTGAATCACAGATCTGTACTTCTGAAACAAATAACGCAACATATTTTAAGAAAAAAGAAAAAGAAGAAGATAGCAGGAGAGGAAGAATGAAGGGGAGTAAGTCAGAGGGGGAGACGAACCAGGAGAGATGATGGACTGAAAAACAAACTTGGTTTCTAGAGGGGAGGAGGGTAGGGGGATGGGTTAGCCTGGTGATGGGTATTAAAGAGGGCACATTCTGCATGGAGCACTGGGTGTTATGCACAAACAATGAACCATGGAACGCTACACCAAAACAAATTATGTAATATATGGTGATTAACATAACAATAAAAAATTAAAATAAAAAAAAAAGAAGTAGATACTGGTCACTTCTGTGCCCAGGCAGCATCAGACCAGAGGGAGTGAACTGAGCGTTGAGCAGGTGTAGAGGTGAGAAAGCCTCATCTCCTCTCAAGAAAGTTAATACAGGAGCATTTGCTGGTTTGGAAACATAGTGGAGATTGCATCTCTGGTTTCTCTCAGTGGAATATAATAAGAACTCTAGCTCCTGGTCCTAATTGTACACCCCAATCCCTTGCTTGGAGCTAGGCCTGGATGTACCTAAGCTGTCTCTCTCAGTTGTATAGCAGCCCCTTGGAGAAGGATCAAAATTCAGATGCATGTGGATGGGGTAAAAAGCCAGAGTACAAATTTCTTTCCCTCCAGGAGCCCTCACTCCCACCTCCCCACAGAAACCACACCTGCTGTAAGATGTCTCTAGGTGGCCCTGTCCTCAGACGGGGGTCAGGTGTTTTATATCAAGGGCGCCCTGAATATATTTTATTTTTTAAAGGATCTATGTTTGTGAACTTTATGTATACTGGCAAGATTTTTAAAATGTATTTAATTTTGTAATGTTTACCAATGATTTATTTACAAGCTATTTACTCAAATAAGTGGAGCTGATTACAAAAAAGAGAGAGAAAGAGAGAGAGACTTTGAAGTCCTTAAAGATGACTCCTTCTGTGTGGTGAACACACACACACACACACACACACACACACAGAGAGACTAGAGATGGACGAGATTCATTTATACAAACAAAACACCTTGCTTCCTATACTCCTTCGAGAGCAATTTTTTTTTATTTTTAAGATTATTTATTTATTTGAGAGAGAGAGCATGAGTTGGGGGAGGAGCAGAGGGAGAGGGAGAAGCAGAGGTGAGCTCCCCACTGAGCAGGAAGCCTGACAAGGGGCTCGATCCCTGGACCCCAAGATCATGACCTGAGCTGAAGGCAGACCCTTAACTGAGTGAGCCACCCAGGTGCCCCACTTTGAGAGCAAATTTAAGAAATATATCCGTGGCAGTAATAATAACCAAAATATATTGATCACTAAACATATACACTAAATAGACTTTGTGCTAAATGCTTTTCTCTGTATTACATGATTTAATCCATAGACCAGCCCTACGAAATGGATATAATCAATCTCTTTCTACAAAGGACAGTAATGCTTGGAAAAGGCAGGCAACTTTAGGTCAATAGCTAATCAGGGACAGAGTCAAAATTTTAACCCAGAACTTTCTGACTGTAGTCTGCTCTTAACTATTTGACTAGCCTGCTTCTAAGGTGGCCAAACATGCCCTCCTCACTCTAGACCTGCACTTGTAGGATCTAGATGCTGGACAAAGCAAGAGTTTTCAACTCTCTAGTAAGCTTCCTTTAGGGAGAAAACTCACCACTAGAGTAACTGCTGTCTCCATGCTTCCTGACCCACCTCCAACTTCAACCCATCCTCCACACTGTTAACCTGGTGTTCTTTCTAAAATGCAGATCTTAGGGCGCCCGGGTGGCTCAGTCGGTTGGGCGACTGCCTTCGGCTCAGGTCATGATCCCGGAGTCCCGGGATCGAGTCCCGCTTCGGGCTCCCTGCTCGGCGAGGAGCCTGCTTCTCCCTCTGACCCTCTTCCCTCTCGTGCTCTCTCTCTCTCTCTCATTCTCTCTCTCTCTCTCTCTCAAATAAATAAATAAAATCTTTTAAAAATAAAATAAAATTCAGATCTCAGTCACATAGAATCCCTCCTCAACCATGCAGCTGCTCCCTTTCTGTTTCAGGATAGTTTCAGCTCCACCTAGTAGTGCACGAGGCCTTTACCATCTGGCCCTGACCTGCTTTCCCCTTCCTTCTCCTTCTTTTTTGAGTTGGTTTTGGATGGAACTGTTTCTCCCCCAGATTCCCATGTTGAAGCCCAAGCCCCCAGTGTGACTGTATTTGGAGACAGGGCCTTTGTGGAAGAAATTAAGGTTAAATGAGGTCATAAGGTAAGACCCTCATCTCATAGGATTGGTGACCTTAAAGCAGAGGAAGAGACCAGATCTCTTTGTCCCTGCAGATGCACAGAGGAAAGGCCACGTGAGGACACAGCGAGAAGGTGACCATCTGCGAGCCAGCGAGAGAGTTCTCACCAGAACAACCCTGACACCTTGATCTTGGACATCCAGCCTCCAGAGTGCTGAGACACATTTCTGTTTTTTAAGCCAGCCACTGTGTTGTTATGGCAGTCCACACTGACTAATACAAAGTTTCACTGTACGTTTACTTAAAAGAAAAGCCTCACAAACCTAAGTTGTCTAGCTCAGGCCTGGTCAGAAGAACTTTCTGTGATGACGGACCCTTCCGTGTATGCTCTGCCCAGCACAATAGCCACCAGCCACATGTGGCCAATGAGCACTTGAAATTTGGCTAGTGCCACTGAGGGACTGAATTTTTCATGTTATTTCATTTTAATTAATTTAAGTTTAAACAACTCCATGAGGCTAGTGACTAATGTATTACACAGCACCAGTCTAGGTGATTAAACTCGAATCTTGATTAAACTTGAATATCTGATACCATGATTTTCTATATGAGTTTTTAAATTAAGTGATTTCTATATTCCTCGTGTAGTCCAAACTTGATTAAAATGCATGACAGCATAAGGCATCATTTAAAAAAAAAACTTAAGAAACAACAAAATAAGTATACAACATTAAAAGTAGAACTTAAATCCTCTTTGGCAAAAAAGAAAAAAAAAGAAAGAAAGAAAGAAAAGAAACAATTTATCCTGTGCCTGAGACTTAGACATTATTTCTCAAAACTTACGAACCTTAGAACAAAATTCATATCAACCTAAGAAGGATAATGCAGTCTTCCCAGTTTGCCCTCTCTATATAGTAAGTCAATGTGAAGGATTTATAAAGGTGTCATATGCATTTATGCAACTATATGATTATTTGGGCAATAGTTTCAAAACTTTTAATGAGTGAACCTTATACCCTGTCCTGTTGTCATCTGATGGCAAGACCAACCTTAATTCCATTCTCCTAAATGCTATTCATCAATGTCTCTGGGTTCTCAATAGCCTTAGATAATTGTATATTGATTTTTCTCCTGCTACAGCCATCGTTTTAACCACCATCACATTTTGTCACCTTGGACCCTCCCTGCCATACTCGAACCTCTAAGAAAAAAGGCACAAGGAGAGCTCCAGCCACTGGTGCCATCTTTATCAGAGGGTAGCATGTTGCTCTGAATCTCTGTCTCCTCTCTGCAAATTGAGATAGATGATCAAGCTAGGACAGAACCTAAGGATTCCTTTTTCTCTATCCCCAGAATCCTAAAGTCGCTGGCTAGCAAACTTGAGAGTTAGGAACGTTTGAGCAAGGAATAACCAACTACATGAACCGTAGGCTAAGTATACATTTTTCTTCCACAGATCAAGAGGTTGGAGGCATTTGTTTAGAGGCTGAACCATCTCAGGGTGGGCATCTCTGCAATCCTCTTAGCTTTTCCCTTGTGGTTGCAAAATAGCTGCTTCGGCTCCCGACGCTCTAAGAAGAAGAAGGCAAGAGAGAGGAAAGAGACCAGTACCAGAAAAATCTGCCCATTTTTATCAGGAAAGCAAAAGCCTTCCCAGAAGTCCCTGACCTAGGGTTCTCCTTGCTGCAGGGGAGGCTGAGAAGGCCTTTCGATTGTCAAGGGAGAAGGATTCCAGCGTGGGTGCTGGGGCGGCCTGAGCACTGGGTGTCATCTTTGCTTCTGGCCCTGGTCTGCCCTTCCTAGAACTCTGGCCTATTTCTAGGCCCCATTCCCTTTCTCAAGGGAAAACACCATCCCCTCGTTTCTTCCAGACTAAGAAAGCCCAAAGCAGTAAGCCTGTGTTCGTCTGTGCCGTCTCTGGACTCTGGCCCTTGCTATCACCTCCTCTACTGAAGGCAAGTAGAGGGAACATGGACTTCCTCCCCTTGCCTGGGGAAAGCCCTTCTATCTACTGCAGGACAGAAACACGTGCTGCCTTGCCCTCCCTGTGTTGCTCGCTGAGCCCCAGCAACTCTACTACTCGAGAAACCTCAGTCTAAATATACCCAGGGCCCAATTCCCTCCACTGGGATTGCCCTTCCATTCGGTGCAGATACAGCTTTTCCTATAAAAATCTTCTGAGATACCTGCAACTAGAAGTGACCCCCACCTCCTCTGTATCACCAGGCCCCATGGGCCCCCCCTACCCAGTTTTGTGCACTATAATCTTCCTGTGTAATAGTTGAACCGGCCTCGGAGCTTTTTGATAACAGGCTCCTATGAGTCTTGCTGGCTTGTGCCTTCCCTCCCTAGGCCTGGTACTGCCTTGGAAAGGAGAAGCACTCAGTAAGTGTATTTTGAATTAAATGGAAGTAGTCAGCCTGTTTGAAGGACTGAGATGACTTCCTTCCTTCCTCTTTTTGGCTCTTATTTCCGTCACATATTTTTTTTGTGTGTTTTCTGGAAGTTGCAACTGAGAACGTTGGGGTGTTTAAGGTGGAATTTAAGGGGGTCATAGTGGGGGTCATTATCATCGGACAGCTCCAGACACAAGATAGTTCGTCTGAGGCATGAATTTTATTTAACTCCTGCCCGCAATTGTCTGTCCTCACCCCTTCCCGAACCCTGGCCACCACATATACCTTAACTCTCGTTTGCCGCTTGTCTTAGATAAGGTAGACCAGTTACAGAAACAAAAGAACTCACAATTATTCGGGGACAGAACAGCCCAGTCACATAGTCATCCAAAGGCCCACGCTGGTTGTAGCTCTTCCATCCATTAATAGGGACTCTAACAGAACTGTCCTTTGGAGTTAAGAACAAAGGGAGAGGGATATGTAATGATGCAGAGACATTTTGTGGCAGAGAAGAAGGACAATGAAATGGTCACATTGGACATTCTCAATCTTGCACACGAAGTTAGGAGAACTTAGGAGTCAGAAGACGGGATGAGTCCCTGGGGGAGCCATGACCCCAGGATTGAAGATGAGGCCCTTTCCAGGGAGTCTGTGGCCTGGAAGAGCCAGCAGCTGATCCAAACCCAGCCAGGACTCTGGAGTGGGGAGTGGGTTGGCATGGTCCCCACCAGGACAGCCAGTGTCAGCTGTTAGAGTTGAGGAGCCAGAGGGACCCAGAGGAAGCACGGCCAGAGGGACCCAGAGGAAGCACGGCCAGAGGGACCCAGAGGAAGCATGGCAAGAAGCATCGGCGTGAGAGGTGATGGTTGGGAATGTAGGGGCAAAATGAGGAGTAGGGGACTGGGCCCCGGGCTTGGGGAACAGACACAGGGTAGTTGGAGTGTGTTGGGGTTGGAGCTGCCGGCAGTAAATGGCCAGAGTCCAGGCAGGTGTGTCGTCTGCTGGGGGTGAAAGAGCAGAGGAGAGCTGAGGCAGGAGGACGGCGTTCAGGGGGCAGCTTGAAGGGACTCTCCATCTGGGTTTGCTCAAGGTGAACTTCAGGACGATCTAGGCATTTTTATCAGTGCCCTTTTCTGGATTTCCTCCAGCTTAATTCACTCAAAGGACAGCTATTTCAAGTAAAAGTACACCCTATTTCAGCCACATTCCACATAAACACCACAGAGACATTTTGATGTCAGAAAATCACCTCTCTTTCTCTTTACCCAAGTCTTTGTTTCATGTATTTGAGGGCAGCATAAATTCCAATAAGAAATGATTTTACGAAAAGGCAAGATAATTCTAAAGTTATACTACACCCTGTTGTTCAGCGGAGAGCAGTTAGTAGAGTGACTCTCTTAAGAGTACTTCAGAGGACAGGATGTTGCTTTATGCTGCAATCGAAACAGGCTAAACGACCATCGAGTTCTGTGATGTTTCCATGCTTTTTAAAAAAAAGTCTCTTTCTCAATACAAGGCCTTTGAGCGGCTTCCCTCTGTCTGGAGCTCTGTCCCTGCAACAAGGAACAAAACGGACAACATCCCTGCCTTCTGGGAGCTTACATTCTAATATCAGAAAACCAGGTTGGGATGATTACGATGGCTGAACTTTAAATTTGGATTAGAGGTATTTGCAACCAAGGCAAAAACAAAAAAGACACATTAATGTTATGTAAGTCTCACTGACTGATTAAAGGAAGCATATTATTTTATGGGAAGAGACAAACTTTTCCCTTGACATTGAATTCTGGAAGGTTTTTATTACATGACTCTTACCTAAAGAGCAATCAGTGAGTAAGATAATGGGCGATGTTTTTAGGAGAGTTTTAAAAGACATGTAGAAATGTGGCTCTTCTAATAAAAAGTTCACAGAAAACCTAAAGGAATAATACTACTGGATAGTAATCCAGTGAGAGTTTGATAGGACACTGCAATCATTATAAAGAAAAAAATATGCTTGGAAAAAGAGGGCAAAAATAACTAATTCTTTCCTTCCAGGTACTGACAGTCAACCAAAACATTTAAGAAAGGGAAAGCGAGACCTTTAAGGTTCTAAGTGAGCCAAGTGAAGAGAATACTATTAAGGCATTCACCAGAACATACCATTTTGCTGAGGGAAGATGTATGGAGAGGATGTACAATTGGATTCCCCAAACTTGACATGAATCTGACCCTTCACTAAATCCCACCCAATGTCACTGTAAATTGGTTCAGAGTGTATAGAGAATAATTTGGATGTGTAAGAGCCTTCTAAAATTGTTTAAGACTTTCAACTTGGCAATTCCACTTCAAGAAATCCCCAGAAAAAAAAAAAAGTTTCCAGGTCAGGGTGGGGGGAATCCAAAGCAAGTGTTCTACAAAGGGGTTGGGAGTAAGGGCACTAGGATGTGATTGCCAGAGTTTTCACAACTGTTTGTGAAACTTATACTTTGCAAAACTTGCAATTTACTTGACCTCTCCAAGTCTCAGTTTCCTTATCTGTAAGATGGGAATAAAAAGAGAACCTGTCTCAATAGGTTGTTCTGATACTAAATGAGATAATGAATGAAAAGTTCTACTCACAGTGCCTGGGATCGAGGGAGTTCTTAGCAATTCAGGCATCAATTAGACTCAATAAGGAAACCAACACAGCTTTGGCCAGATTGAGTAGTGAATTGCAGTTTGGTGAGGATGATGATGATCTTAAAAATTTGAAGTCATTCACAGTCCCAAAGATATGAAAATAGCTAAGAAAATGTGTAATATGTAAACACAATGAAATACTAGGTAGCTATTAAAAATGATATGTGTGTAAACTATCTTTATAATGCAATGTAAAAAACGAGGATGTGAAAGAGTTCGGCATATTGATTATAGCAAGGTAAGAAGATATATCGACATTAAAAATAACCCAACGGAATTTTTAACAGAGTTTAATGATCTGTCAGCTTGCTGGCTACTGTTTCTAAGTTCATAGTGAATTCTTCTTCAAGTAAACCTAGTTCTCAGTGCCAAGAGATTCATTTCTTATTTTGAAAGAATCATTGTATGATTATAGGAATCATTTTCTTATTTTATTGTGAACTATAAGAGTTAAAGGAAGGTGCCCCAACAAAAATGTACAACTTAGTGATTAATCACAAAGTGAACACCAGTATAATTACCACCCAAGTCAAGAAAATGACACCAGCATCCCCAGAACCCACTCTCCTAATTATTGCTCTAAGCATGTATCTCAAAAAACTATAATTTTTTTGTGTTTTTAAAAATTTATAGCTGAAATTAAACAATATGTATTCCTTCCTGTGGCTTCTTTTGCTCAACGTTATGTTTGTGAGATTCATTCATGTCGTTTCATTTGGCTGTTGTGTGTCCATCTTCATTGTTGTATAGTATTCCATTGTAACGAATATACCACAATATATTTGTCCATTCTACTTTGATGGATATTTGGTTTGTGGCAGGTTGTATTTTCCAAAGATGGTCACAGACATATCTCTCAACATATGTGTTCTTCTTACGAAGTGACCTCGTCCTTCCTCCCATTAAGACGTGGAGTCTATGGCCTTCCTTTGCTCTGCCTTTGCCAATAGACTACAGTGAAAATGATTACTTAAGTCACTTCATAAAAGTGACTTGGACTTCTGCTAGCTTGTTCTTTTGGAATTCTTGCACGGGAATCCAGCCACCAGGCTGTGAGAAAGCCCAAGCTACAACAGAGATAGGCTGCATTCAGGTGTTTTGGCCAATAGCCCCAGCTGAATTCCTGCCAATAGCTGGCATCAGCAGCCAGATGCATGAGTAAAAAAGCCTTTAGATGCCTCCACTGAGTCACAGCCTTCGAGCCTCCCAGCAGAAGCCACATTACGGAGCTGAGATAAGCTAGCTCCTCTAGACCCTTTCTTTCTGAACTCCGGACTCACAGAACCATAAGCATGACAAAATGGTGGTAGTTTTATGCCTCTATGTTTGGAGTGGTTTAAAACACAACAACAATGTCTGGAAGAGTGTTGTATACAATTTTCAGATATTATAAATAAACAGTCATGAACACAAACTTCTTTGGGGAATGATAGGGGGTCATAGGTTATGAATATCTTTAACTTTGGTGAATAATGCCAAACTTTTTCCAGAGCAGTTGTACCAAGTTAGACTCCCATACAGTAGTATCTTATTATGATCTTAATTAGCATTTCCCTAATTTCTAATGAGGGTTAGCATTTTAAAATATGCATATCTGGCATTTGGTCATAAAGATATTCTCCTGTATTATCTTCTAGGAGCTTTATTATTTTACCAATCATATTCGTGGGAAAAATTCCAGGAGGTACTGTGACATCATTTCGTTTGTCTTTCCTCAATTCATCTTTTGGAACTGTAGCTATTTACATGCTATCCTAATCCAAAATGAGGTAGGAGGGTGAGAGAGGACCTACCCCTGGGAATATTCTCCTGCTCCCAGAGCTTGGAAATTCTTAATTGTAAGCCAGCTGATAAAATAAAAATCCTATGGCCCTAAAAGAGTAGAACTCTTTATTCTTCAAGCAGCCTGGTCCAACTTAATCATTTGGGACCCAAATTGTAAAAGAAGTTACTGACTCACCCTGTGCTCCCCATCTCAGACCTCTCCTCCAAACCAAGTTCTACTTGAACCTCTGGCTCTCCACCTTTCTCACTGTGATAGCCAAACAAACTTTTCCATTCGCATCTAGCCCCTGTGACCAGGACAAGGTGATTCACTCTTCTGGACTCTGGATTCCCAGAATTAGGGGCAAACATGAGAGTGTCAGTGCATTTTAACTGTACTTTAGACGTTTGAGTTCCCCTGGAAGGATTAGGTTGGTTTCTCTTCTCAGAAGTTACTACCCATGGAATTCCAGTGAAATTAGATTTCTAGCCTGCTTTTCTCTAAGATGGGAGACCAATTTCTGCTTCCTAGCCATGACAGACCCATGGGAAAACGTGTTCAGTTACCCTAATGGTAACTGCTGCCCAGACTCCCCTAGTCATTCATTTCCCTTCTCTTCCTCCCATTCATCTTTCTTCTTGCTTATGACTCCTTCACATTCCTAAATTACTTTGTCTCTTTCCCCAAACTAAAAATAAACACATTGTAATTAAATGCCCCCAATACAAAAAGTCCACCCCCCAAGCACACATTTTTTTTTTCCTTAAGATTTTCCACCTAAAATGTGAAAACATTTTTTAGGGTCAGGAAATGCAAGAGACAGAAAAGGAGTCAAAACGTAGTGTGAGCATAATAAATGTTTACAGAAAGGGGTAACAGCCGGTTAGGAGGTTGACAGAAATGCGGAATCTAGAAGTGCTTGGGTGCTCACAGAGGCCCTCGCCTCCCTCCTGCCGCCAGCCTCCTCTTAATCCTTCTCTCAGTTAATCTTTCTTTCTTTCTTTCTTTCTTTTTTAAGATTTTGTTTATTTGAGAGAGAGCATGAGCAAGGGGGTGGGTAGAGGGAGAGGGAGAAGCAGACTCCCCGCGGAGCAGGGAGTCCCATGCTGGGCTCGACCCCAGGACCCTGGGACCACAACCTGAGCCGAAGGCAGACACTTAACCGACTGACCCAGGCGCTGCTCTATCAATTAATTTATTCAAGAAGCATTGTTTTGGAAGCCTCTTGGAGTCCATCCCACCCTGCCCAAAGGTTGAGGTTATTGTCAAAGACTTGTTCCACTTAATAACATTCACCTTATCTGCCCATTTTTTCTTATTTCACAAGGCCTCTTTCTGGTCCTCTTGCTCAGCTGTCTTTTATTTTCCCCACCAAATGATCCTTTTTATTTCAGTCCTAGAAACAAAATGCTGGAGAGATGAGTCATTGTTGCAAGCCACTGTGGCAATTCTCTGCCTTCCTCCTACAGAAACTGTTATCTAGCTCCTTGGGAAATTTTTTCCCCCTTTTATCCAACTTGATTGTCCTTTCTTCGCCAAGAGATTTTTCTGTTCCTACAAAGTAGAGATGAGAGGGAGTCTCATCTAAACTCCCTCTTGGGTTCAGACAGAGCTGACAATATCTGAGAAGGTTTGGAAGTCCCAGGAATGATGTTTAAGGAGGGGATTTACTTTAATGGTCCTTGCTTGTTCCCCATCCCCATTTCCAGGGCTTTTGCCCCCTCTTGGGGATTCCTTCCTTCCAGGTACTTGGTGACCAAATGCTGCCCTCTGGCTGCCCAGCAAAACCTTGTTGGCAGGGCATGCCCAATGCTTGGTCTATGGCCTCTTTCTCCAGACCAGCTGACATACTCTGGATGTCATAGGATGGTCAAGGTGTTTGCAGAAGGCATTCAGTTAACTTGAAGACTGTTTATCGGATGGACCCTGGACAGCTCCTGATCTCCTCCCTACCCTGGGGCCTAGAAATTCCAGGGAGAGACAGGATGAACCTAAAATGAGTTCTAAAGGCACTGTAAGAACATGATGAGCAGCATAAAGTGGTGTTGGACCCGTGGAGTGGTCTACAAAGAAGGGCTTGCAAGTGAGGGTAAAAGGAGAAATGGCATGTTTGTGAGAGCCAACTACTGCCTTGCTGTTCCAGAGTCCCTGCCCAAGAAGCAGGGTAGGAACTCATCTTGGTGACCAGACAGGAGGACAGAGCAGAAGATGCTCTCTTCTTGGGATGTGGCCACGAAGGGCCTGGTTATCTCTCTCCAGGCCTCAGTGCTAAGAGGTTATTGTAGAAGAAGTCCTAATTAAAACAATGGACTCAGTCTTGCTATGGGTTGAACTGTGTCCCCCTCCAAATTCACATGATGGAGTCCTCACCCCCCGGTACCATATAATGGGACTGTACGTGGAGATAATTGTAGATGTAATTAGTTCAGTTAAAATTGAGTTATCCTGGAGTATAGTGGACCCCTAATCCAATACAACAGGTGTCCTAATGGAAGAATGCCTTGTGAAAGGACAGATACACAGGAAGCACACCATGGGAACATTGGAGTCATGGAGCCACAAGCCAATGAGCTACCAGAAGCTAGGAGAAAGACCTGACACAGATTCTTCCCTAGAGCCTCAGAGGGAGTGTGGCCCTGCTCACACCTTGATGTCAGACTTCCAGCCTCCAGAACAACAAGCCTCCCTATAACAACAAGACAAAGTAAACTAGAGTTAGTTTATTCGTAGAAAGCTGAGGTCTCGTGGCAAATAAGTGGCAGAGTTTGGCCTAAATATCAATTTTTCTAGCCCTCCACACGCCTGCCAATGGTGTTCTCCCACCCTGTCTTGACAGGGCAGGACAGAAGATGCCAGGCAGTCAAGAGCATAGATTTCCCCATGTCTTCTCTTTTTCATTCCTCTCCCACATACTATTTCTTCCTACTCCAAACTGTTCCCTTTCATCTCCTACTCCACGCATTTTTAAAAGATGGGAATAAATTGGGAGAGGAACAATTTAAAGCCTAGGAGGCAGGACTCACTTGGGTATTTTCATTCCTCTATTTTGTCTCTACATCTTTGTCATCTGCCTAAGGAGACTAGCGCTCAGGGGGCTCACCCTCTAGTGCAGAGAATCCCCAGCATCTGGGGGAGATAAGCTGCCATCTTCTTATTTGAATTGCTTGGCATCTCTGCGGGCTGACTGATGAAATTCTCTTGCCCTGTCTTCTCTCTCGACTGGGGCTCTCCCAGTACTCAAGATGTGTGAACTCAGAACCCTCAGGGAGTTTGCTGTTTACAGACTTGCTTTGCTTCTACCCATCATCTTCACAGATGGACACCTCCATTCTTCCCCAAGGCTCCACCAATAGCTCCAGAATCAGCTTTAATTTTTTGAGACGGGGGTGATGAAGAGGAGGGCAAGTAGAAGCAAGCACAAGAACTTCCTTCTCAAAAACATCATGGTAAATGAAATGAACAAGACACAGAGGACAAATATTGCATGAACCCACTTATAGGTGGTCCCTAGGCTAGGCAAATTCATGGAGAGAAAGTGTAGAGGTCCAAGGGATGGGGGAGGGAGGAATGCAGAATTACTGTTTAATGGGTACAGATTTAGGATGATGAAGAGTTCTGGAAATGGAGAGTGATGATAGTTGTACAACATTGTGAATATGCTCAAAGCCACTGAATTGTACACTTAAAAAATGGTTAAAATGGGAAGCTTTATGTTATGTGTATTTTCATGCAACGGGGGAAAAAATGACCAGAGGTAAAATCAGCATTTTTTAGTACAGATGCTACATAATTACAATTTTTTTTCTGAATTAGTGCCTTTGAGCAATTATGTTAGATGATTTGATATTTTTATTGTTTGTTTTAAAATAAATTCCCTGTTTTCTCCTAAAAAAAGGGGGAGGGGGAGAATTCTATTCTCAAACTCGGCTTCCTCCAACAGTGGCAATGATACTGAAAAGATTTTACTCTGTTGGGTTCCAGAGCCTGTCTTTTCCATTCCATCCCTGGAGGCAGAAAGACGCGCGATACAGGAGTGGGTTTGGGAGGATGTGGGGTTGAAAAGGGACCTGGCGCCTCAGAGCACTCCCAGCTGCCATGTCTTGCCCAAGTCTGCCTCTCCTTTGCCCCTTTTGACCTGGTGCTGACTCTCCTGCCCAGTCACACCGCTCAGGCTTTCAGGGGAGTTGCGAGGAGGGAAACCTGGGTCACCGAAAGTTACTGTCATGCTGTGTCCCCACCAAGTGCAGGGCACTGGGCAGGCTGCAGGGGGAGCCCGCCTGCAGACCCAGCAGGTCGCCTGGATCTGCCAGGCTCCCCAGTGACTGATCTCCGTGGGGTCAAGCAGTGAGAGCCAGCTTTCTCTCCAACCACTTCTTGGTTGGAACAATAATTATTATACATTAAATTACAAAAAATATAAAGAAAACTAAGAGAAAGAACTCAAGGTACCAGGAGACTGAAGAGAAACCAGCATAATGGGTGGAATAAGTCAGGGCTGCAGTCAGCCGTCTAAATGCTGGAGAGTGGGAGAAGGAAAGAGAGTTAGAGAGTCAACAGAGGCTTCCCCTGAACATTATTGTTGCGTGTCTTCCAGGGGGAAAAAAAACAGGAAATGTGGAGCAGTGCAGGGAAGGCTAAAATCATTGATTCCAGGGAGCGGAGACTTGAGAGTAAGAGCAGTTTGATGTGGAACCAAGAGTGGACCTGAGGGCCAGTAAGGAGGAATCAGGCAAGCTGAAGATGGTGGTGAAGGGGAGGCCAGCTGGGACCGTGGATGAAACCCGGGACCAGGGACCATTCCCAGCCTGGTTATTGTGTTGGATAGTGCCAAGCCAGAGACAGTAATGAGACTTTCTTTATACCTACCTATCTTTACATAGCTTGATCTCTGGGTAGGGTAGTGACTTCTGTTGGGCTGAGCAGGTATTGCTTTGGAGGCCTTCGGAGGCACAGGAAAGGTTAAGAGCTCTGGATTTCTGAGACAGAGGTAAGACCCTTATCCTTAGGAGGGAGTTTTCTTCCCCATTGCCTTTGGGTCTTGCTAAGCAGTGGAAAGTTACCCATAATTGGAACACTGAGCTTTCTTATGTAGGACCTGTTACAGATCTAGTTTCAGTGATGGCTAGCTTAAATTAACACAGTCCCCTCTCACTCTGTCCTAGGCCTGGCCAAGCCCCACAACCTTCAGAAAGCATATAAGCAAAGACCTTGGATCATTGATGACTTTTGTTCTTCATCTCACTCTTTCAAAAATGAAAAACTTTTACGACACTTCAAAGGCAGCAGAAAGATAGCCACCCAACTATCTCCCAGGTAAGGCAACGCTAGGTCAGAGAAAGAATATCATATAATAGGCTTAATGAACCCAGAGATCAGGAGGGTCAGCTGAAGAAGCACAGAGGCAGAAATGACAGGATTGCCAAGTATGTACAGCAAGGGTAGGGCTAGAAATCTAGACTGTAACTACTGAACTCAGTCAGTAGATAATTGGATTAACTATTGGCACATAACAGTAGTAGTAAGAGCAGTAATAACAATAATAATATAATAGTTGTATAGAATGTTCTTTATGTATATTAACTTATGTAATACAACAGTCCTATGGCTACTGCTATAGTTCCATTTTATAGATGTGGAAAACTGAAGCATAGAAAGTTTTAAGATGTGGGACACCTGGGTGGCTCAGTCGGTTAAGTGTCTGCCTAAAACCCATCACCTATTTCACCCAAACCTTCTCCCCCCATAACCATCAGTCTGTTCTCTGTAATTAGGAGTCTGTTTCTTGACTTCTCTCTCTCTCTCTCTTTCATTTACTTTTTTTCCCCTTTCTCATTTGTTGTGTTTCTTAAATTCCACATAGAGTGAAATCATCTGGTATTGGTCTTTCTCTGACTATTCACTGCCGCTATCCCAGCGCCTGGCATACAGTAGGTGTTCAGTAATTATTTGTTAAATTAATAGTTAACTGGCCCAAGATCATGTAGATAGCATGGCAGAGACGGGATAGGAATTGAGGTTTGGTGGTTTTAAAGGTTCTGCTGTTAAATACTGAGTCATACCGTCCTCGATGCAGTTACAGGAGATGAGCTTTGTGTGTCTCAGCCTGAGTTACATCTGCTTGAAGAACCCTGCCCTCACTCTCAAAGTTGGTTATCTGAGGGAACCCTTCCTAACTCCTTGTATGAGACCAACATTAATTACCCTAATGCCAAAGGAGATAAAGAAATTATGAGAAAGGAAAACCAAAGACCAATATGTCTCATTAACACAGATGAAAAAAAATCCTCAACAAAATATTAGCAAATTGAACCCAACAATGTTTAAAAAGAATTATAGGGGCACCTGGGTGGCCCAGTTGGTTGAGCATCTGCCTTCAGATGGAGGGGGTCCTGGGATCAGCCTGCATCAGGCTCCCTGCTCTGTGGGGAGTCTGATAAAGGACTATTATCCAAAATAAGCAAAGAACTCTTAAAACTCAACAATAAGAAAACAAACAATCTGGGGTGCCTGGGTGGCTCAGTTGGTTGGGCGACTACCTTCGGCTAGGGTCATGGTCCCGGAGTCCTGGGATCAAGTCCTACATCGGACTCCCAGCTCAGCTGGGAGCCTGCTTCTCCCTCTGACCTTTTAAAAAAACGGGGGGGGGGTGCCTGGGTGGCTCAATCGTTAAGCGTCTGCCTTCGGCTCAGGTCATGATCCCAGGGTCCTGGGATCAAGCCCCACATTGGGCTCCCTGCTCAGTGGGGAGCTTGCTTCTCCCTCTCCCGCTCCCCCTGCTTGTGTTCCCTCTCTCACTGTGTCTCTCTCTGTCAAAATAAATAAATAAAATCTTAAAAAAAGAAACAATCTGATAAAAGAACGGGCCAAAGACCTCAACAGACATGTCACCAAGAAAGGATACACAGATGGCAAATAAGCACATGACAAGATAATCTACATCATATGTCATCAGGGAAATGCCAATTGAAACAACGAGATAACCACTAAAGAGAATTGCCAAAATCTGGAACACTGACACCACCAAATGCTAGCAAGGATGCTGAGCAACAAATAACTCATATACTGTTGGTGGGAACGCAAAATGGTACGGCCGCTTTGGAAGACAGTTTGGCAGTTTCATACAAAACTACCCTTACTATATGATCCAGCAGTTGCGCTTCTTGTTATTTACCCAAAGGAGCTGAATCCTTATGTCCACACAAAAACTTACACATGGATGTTTGTAGCAGCTTCAGTCATAATTGCCAAAACTTGGAAGCAACCAAGCTGTGAGCAGATAAAGAAACTGTGGTACATCCAGATAATGGAATACAATTCAGCACTAAAAAGAGAGAGGCTCTCAAGTGGTAAAAAGACAGAGGAGACTTAACTGCATATTAGTAATTGAAAGAAGCCAGTCTGAAAAGGCTACCTAGTGAATGGCTCCATTATATGGCATTCTAGAACAGGCAAAACTGTAGTGAGAGTGAAAAGATCAGTGGTTGTCAGGGGTTTGGGGGCAGGGAGGAAGGTTGAATAGGGGAGCACTGGGGATTT
Organism: Callorhinus ursinus; assembly: GCF_003265705.2. Taxonomy (NCBI): domain Eukaryota; kingdom Metazoa; phylum Chordata; class Mammalia; order Carnivora; family Otariidae; genus Callorhinus; species Callorhinus ursinus. Next base: position 67,364,835 of record NW_027397074.1, on the reverse strand, counting down.
CTTAGGGTGGTGAAACTATTCTGTATAATAACTGTACTTGTGGATATATAACATTATGCATTTATCAAATGCCATAGGACTTTATAGCACAAAAAGTGAACCTTAGTGTATGAAAATTTTAAAAAACTGATGCAGAGGTCAGGGACTTCTAAGATGAAATGCAGGATATGACAAAATAACCTAACTGTATTACAAACATATGCAGCAGCTTCAGTGAAGGGAGTCAGGGGAAGGGAGTCAGTTTAAGTAACTTTGGAAATGAGTAGAATCTGAGAGACTAACAAAATAAGTTGTACATAGATATTATACAGAGTTCACAGAAACTAGGAGGGGTGGATTTGTGTAATAATGGACTAGAGTTGGAGACATCATGTTTAGTTTAATATAGATTCAAATGGTTACATATAGAACTGTTCATAGATATGTCTATAGACACAGGTTAGTCCACACACATCTGTTTCTCTGCTCTGTCAGCTGAGAGAACCTACACGCACTGACGCCCCAGTAGCAACAACATATGTAGCACCCAGATCTTCATTTCTCATACAATTCTCCAACAAAAGGTACCAGGCTCCTTGGAGAAATGCTGATTCTAGGACCGGGGCAGGAAATATACAAGATAAGCCTGGATCATCTTGCAGCGCCCAAAAATAAGGAGACACACACATACACACACACACAGGATAAAAACCAAACTCCACAACAATAGGGCTATGCCAAAGGGACATGGGAGTCAAACCAAAAGAGCTCCCAATGGCCAAAGTTAGAACAATTTGAGCGTAAAGTAGTATATTGGATTATAATCCAAAGAATAAAATAATTATTCACAAATCCATATTGATATAAAGAAATCATTGAATAAATAAATGAGAGAGAAGAGAGAAATCTGGGCAGAAGAAATCCAAATGATTTATGTAGATAGTCCACCCTCAAGCCGAAAGCACAAGTCCCCACTCCTTAAGCATGAGCTGTGCATAAGGACTTCCTTCAGAAAAGTGCTGTATGGGAAGGAAACACAAGAGTAACTTCAGTGGAGACACCTGACAGACACTACCTCAGCCAGGTGATCAAGGTCAGCATCAACAGAACTAAGTCATTTGACAGCAGGTATCCTTAACACGATGTGATGGGAACGGCACTTACCTTTTTTGGTCTTCTCCCTCAAAACCCCTAAGGCCAGTCGAATCATGAGAAAAATCTCAGACGAATACTAACTGAAGGGTGCTCTCTGAAATACCTGACTCCTAAACATTTTCAAAATTATCAAAAACAAGAGTCTGAGAAACTGTCCCAGCCAAGACGAGCCTAAGGAGACATGGTGACCAGACGTAAAGTGGTGTCCCGGATGGGGTCCTGGAACAGAAAGGACATTAGGGAAAACCTGTGGAAATCTGAATAAAGAATGAATTTTAGCTAATAATAATGTATCAATATTGGTTTATTAATTACAACAAATATACAATACTGATGTGAGATGTTAATAATAAGGGAAACTGGATGTAGGGTGCATGAGAACGCTCTGTATTATCTTTGAAAGTTCTCTGTAAATCCAAGACTGTGATAAAAAATAATGTTTATTCAAGTGTATTTAAAAAAATTGACTGCTATCTGCCTTCCCAGATCCTCTACCCCAAGCATGGTGGGGGAGGGGAAGGAGAGGGAAGCGTTGGGGAGCACAGAGCGGGCAATCTCCAGGGAACAGATTGAATTTCAGGTTACTGGGTGGGAGTGAAAACCCCAACCAGGACGCAGCAACTTCCCCACATTGGCAGGGCTGGTGCGCATGCGGACCCAAGGACACACTCTCCACAGGTGGTGCGCCAAGCTTCATCCGACCTCCTGATCGGCTATAGTCTGAGGCGCACAGTGCTGGTCCTGGCAGCTCTGGGCTGGGCTCTTCCTAGCCTGCCCTTCACATCCCCACGGGTTTCCTTGCCTGGCCTTCCTGGGTGCTGGGCTTTAATCCCTGAACTCCCCAGCTCTCTCTCCAGGGAAGTGCAGACTCACCACCCTACCCCGCAAAGCCCAGTCCTGAGAGAGACATGGGGAAGGGTTGAGCTCAGAGGCTAGGGGCTCTTGGTAAAAAAGAAGAGAGGAAAAGGAAGCATTTTCTATGCCCCACTTGGGAGGGGCACAGCCACAGCAGGGGCACCTGCTCTTAGTCCTCGTTTCTTCAAAGCCACAGTTGGGAGGATGTGCTCTTCACTGCCTCCCTGGCGTTGAGAGGGAGGGAGCTGGATAGCCAGCATCTAGAAACTGAGCCAGAAGTGCAGGGATTTGCAGATGTTAGAGCTGGGACTGGGTGGGGAGAGCAGGATGACTACATAAAGCTTGGGGGTGGGGAGGGGTTGCAACTTCAACGTCAAGTTTAGGAATATCCAGGGAACTTGGGAGATTCCCCGTGCTTCTGTAGTAAGGAAACTACTATGACTTTCAACGGGGAGGCACGTGCTGCCAGAGAGTGGTTTTGGAGAGATGGCGCAAGGCAGTGCGCTCTGGAGAGCTGAGGGCTGGCCTGAGATGGTGCTTGCTGGAGAGAGGGAAGGTGGGAGACAGAATCCCACAGCCTACTAACAGATGCCAAAGGGAGGAGTGGAAACAGCTTAGAACTGGTGTCACCTCCCCCCAGTGAGCGCCAGAAACCCCAGGTGAGGTGTCAGACCAAAGCTCCCACCGCCGCAGCCACAGCCGCCGCTGCTGCCCGCCAGGTCCCTGCACCGGCTGCGCCCTGCCCTCTCCAGCTTTACGCACACGCCTGTCTTGTCTTCTGGCCCCATGAGGAGGGCAGGGGAATTCCAGCCACCTCTCTTGAGGACAGATCTTTTCCCACAGCCACCTGACTTTATACTAGGAGTTTCTGAGGGCTGAAGAAGCCAGCGATTAGGGCTCTACATCAGGGTGAGGGACAGACTGGAATGGCCATGGGCGGCCTGGAGAGGGGCGCGCAGCCTGGCTGGCGGGTGGCAAGACCTCTGAGTTAATGTATAATTTCGAGCAGATGGCGGGGGCTGGTGGCAGCCTGGGCCCAGCTAATGAGGGACAATTAGCCCCAAACCTGGTGGGGGAGGCTGAGCGAGTCAGACAGTGAGGGCAGATATTTGCTCCTCAAACAGTCTGGTGCGCTGGGCAGAGGGCTGAGTGGCTGAGCCTTTGGGCTGGCCAGGCCCCCCTGCCAGGGCCCTTCCTCTCTTTTCCCTCCCCCCATCAACTCTAGGTCGAAAGCCTCTGTTTGTTCAGACCCAAGAGCGTGTTGTAAAGGCGGGGGGAGAGGGTAGTTTATGGGGGAAATCGCTGCCACCACCATCTGCCAGGGCTTGTCCCTTCTCCCCTTGACACCCCTCTCTCCACCCCTCATGCAGCTGTCCATGGTAATAACAGGTCAGGACGCGGAGCCTTGCGCCCCCAGATGCAGGGGCAGGTGTGGGGGGGAGGGGGGAGGCAAGAAAGGAGGACTAAGAGCAGGGCTACCACAGGACTTCCATGGGACCCTCTGTCACCCAGGCATGGCCAAGTGGAATGAACAGCGGTCTTGCACGCCCAGGGATTGAATGGGCTTGATAGGTACTAGTGGATGTGCTGTCCTCCCCCTGGTGCTGAAGCCAGCTGCTACAGTCTCCCCTCGTGGCCCCGGGGCTCTAGCCTATAGCCTGAGGAAGCTGGAGGAGGCTAGAATGGGAGGGGAGTATATGTGGGGGTAAGATAGAACACCCATTTCTGTGATACATTTGGCCCTGCTTTGAGAACAGGCGTTCTCAACCCTAGGATCAAGCTGAATGTACAACACACACTCCCAATGCCCCCCAAACCAAAGTATTTACCAGTGAAATCCATTCTTCCACCCTCCGGGTCTAGTCTTATTGCCCTACACCCTGCTTACTTTCAGCTGGACTTCTGAGAGCGTTTCACAGAATCCAAGGTATGGAATGGACCCAAAGGACTTTCCATGTTGGATTCTTCATGAAGGATCTGCCCAAGACCATGGTGGTAACGAAGCTTCCATCGCTAGGGCTATGTTTCACCTTCAGCACCCCATTCCACAAGAACCACCTAGCCAGCTACTGGTTTCCCCACCCCAACAATGATCCAGATAACCTGTGGTTTCCTTTGTGGGCACAGGAGTGTCATTCATAACATAGAGTTCAAAAGCACCAAATCCCTAGTGTAATGGAGCCTGATAACATTGGAGATAGAAGAACGACAACCAATCTGCACACCTCCTCATAAACACCCCACTGGCATCCTCACTACCCTTAGAGGTTCATTACCACCACCACTGTTGCCATGGTTCTATAGCCCAGGGTGCCCCTATTTCTAGGCAAAAATTCATCCTTGGTGTCACCGCAGTCAAGGAGCCACTTGGAGAATTGGTGAAGATGCTCTGTGGAGAGAGCTGGTGCTATGTAACACGTGCTTTTCTACATGGACCATCATTCTCTCAGAGATTTAGAGCCAATTTGGCCAGTATTAGGTATGAGTCTATATACCTATTTATCTTTTATTGTAATACACATAAGACCCAGGAGTTGACCCCAAAACCCTGGCATGTGCACTGGCTGGGGGTAGCTGTCTGAGGTTCTGGAAGTCACCCTTGGGCTTCTGTGCATTCAAAGCCTTGAGGATACAGCTTGAAATTCCCCCATCTTCCATATTCCCCATTCTTTTCAGGAGTCCTGGACCCTGAGCAGGTGCACTTGGGGTCCAGGGGGCCTGCACGAGACATGGCTCTATACCTGCCTTAGGGTGGCAGGTGGACACCAGGTGGGCTCTGAGGACTGCCCGTGGAAGGGCAGAATGGGTCACTGGCTGTGGCTTGCTCTGCCTCAGGGCCGGTGTCAGTCAGCCCCGTGCACACCTCCCTCCTCCTCTCTCCTCTGCTCATGGCCTGTGACATCACTGCCTGCTCCCAGAAGGCTGCCCTCTTCTCCTGAGCACGGGCTCTCTGTAGCTCTGGACCCCCTGGCAGGACTGAAGCAGGAGCAGAGAGGAGGCTGTTACTAGGACCAGACCACCATCAGCCCTGGAGCCTGCAGGGGTCTCAGGAGCCCAGCCTAGGAGACTGAGACCCTCCCACTGAAGCGCCCACTTCATTGGCTCCACACAGGTAGCTCACCTGCAGGCTCATTGTCTGCTCTGCCTCCCAAGCCGTCTCCATGTCTTTGTGTGGCCAAGCCAACTTCCCTCCTCCTCTGTCTTTGCAGCCTAGCGCCCTCCTGCCCCTCCAACTCCCTACCCTGCTTTCCTGTCTTGGGAGCACCAGCTCTTTTATCAGACGAGTTATTATGAATGTTGGGAAGGAGTGGGGTGGCTGTTGGGCATGGGGTTTCTGTTGGTGAATTTTACATTTGGAGATGATTTGGGTTTGGATGTTGAACCTGAGTCCCCACTCCTCCTCTGAGTTCTGGTCACTTAGAGGGGACACTCAGTCATAGCAAAGGTTTGGCTGATATCCTGAGCCCCCAGCCCCCTGCCCTGGCAGAGCCCTTTCTGTTCCCAGCTTGGCTCTTCTCTCCCCATTGTTTTGGTGGCAATTACACAAACATGAAGCAGGGGTGGGGGCAGAGAAAGAGCCCCAGGATTAGGAGCTGGAAATTTTGGCTTCTGGGGAGGGACTGGCTTCTAACCCTCCCTGAGTTTTACACCCTGGGTGGCCCCCGATTTGTGGGAACCCCAATCTGTGCCTCAACTTTCTTTTTGGAAAGATCTCTGCCTTCTTTCCTGGCTCTCTGGAAAGACGAGAGCTTGAAGGGGAACGTGTCTCTACCTCCCTGGACAGGAGTGAGTATAAGCCAATTCAGCCACTGAGTTAAAAGGAGCTCTGGATTCCATACTCTGGGAGTTCCTTGTTTCTCCAGTGCCCATCTCCTCTTCCAGGCTGTGCTATAATCTCTTGGAGGGCAAAAACCTTGTTCTTTTTATTTTCACTCCCTTTTTCCTGAACAACCAGCAATGTGCTGATGATTAATACTTTATTCAGCAAATAATTGCGGATTAATGAGCTAAGCCAGGATGGCATAGTTACTGCAGGAACGTTCTATGCATGAGCTGTTTTCTGGGGTGACCTCCAGCCCTGCCAGGGTTCTAGGCAAGAAACGAGGTGATTTCTACTCCTGTTACTTGTTGATGAAAGCAAGAAAGGCACAGTGGCCCAGGATCTGCATCCCCTACTGCTCAGAGACTCTCTTGTGCTCACAAGTTATTCTGTATCAGTCAGCATGCGGCTCTCTCCTTGGAGCCCGATGTGGGGCTCGATGCCAGGACCCCGGGATCATGACCTGAGCCGAAGGCAGACGCTTAGCCACTGAGCCACCCAGGTGCCCCTCAGCTCTCTTCTGCTCCTCACTCTCTTCTTTCAACATGCCTTTCGTAAGTTTTAGTTCAATGAGCGAGTGTCTGATCCCAGGCACTTGGTCTCTGAGTGCGAAGCTGCTTCACTGCAAGATCTAGAACTCTCCAGAGTTAATAGGAACCAACAACCCCAGCATGTTAGAAGATACCAAGAGATGTGTCTTCCAAGAGAAGCCTAGACTTGATGCTTGTTCATCCTTAACTTCCAGTGGGTGGGACCAGAGCCTCAATGCCCAGGACTGGAGCTGAGCCCCCATGTTTCCCCAGAGCTTCCTGGAGAGTATAAAAAAAAAAAAAATCAGGAGCAAGACCCTCCCTGAAGTGCTCTGAGGAAAGCTTTCTAGTTGGTGGTCTGGAGAAACTAAGCTTAGGAGCTGCCTGGTAGTGAAGGCGGCCTTGAACCTGGTCTCTAGTCTCAGACCAGGGCAAATGGGATCTTTGGTCACTGATGCCCTCTTCTGGCTGGGCAGAATATTCTAAGTTTTGGGTTTTGACCCTATTGAATCTGAACTTAGGAAGCCCAAGCACATCACCCAGGGCTGAGAAGGCTCTGAGGGGTCAGAGATAACAGTGGTCCATTTGCAAAAGGGAAAGCCTGAGCATTTGGATGCATAATCCTTTTCTACTTCCCTGGCCTCTTTCAGTGAAAAGTGTGAGAAATGAGAGCCTACCCACCCGCCAAGCCCTTATCAGGACATCCAGAAAGACCCAGTCCTCTGCTGGCCCTGTGATATGTTAGTTCGTCACTGAAGGGTATAAGTAGAGAGAATTTGAATTTTCTCACCCAACCTGCTGGCAAATTTTAGAAACCTGACCCTCTATCACAAAACATTACAACCCAAGACCATTCTGAGCAAGAGGCTTCACCCAAATAACCTCGGTCATTGCAGATCCAGCCCCAAGACCAAAGAAGGAGCTCCTAGGAGGAAGCCCTCTCCCCAGTCTTCCCAGTTCCTGCCCTTCTGTGAAGAGCATTGGCCTGGAACATGCCGCAGGATGGTAAGATGCCTGGGAGAAGTGGGAAGAACAGGCTAGTGTAAGGGGGGAGGCAATATCTCAGGTCCCTGCTTCCCTCCAGGGGAGGAAACGCCACCAGTTTCCATGCCCTTGGCCAGTGTTCTGGGGGAGCTTCATCCAGGCACTTCCTCCCTGCTCCACCTGCTTCCCTGAGATCACAGGGGTCAGAGCCAATGGCCTCAAAGCAAAGACTCACCCGTGAACCACCTCCCAAAGAAAGGGGGAGCTGGGGGACCCTGGGGGTGAGGACTTTCTCTGTGATGGGAAGCCCTACTGGAGCAGCCTGAGGAATCCTCCCCAACAGGGTCCTCCATGCTGCAGGTGGGCTGGGGAGAGGGGAGATGTGTGGATGCCTCCTTCTCATGCCCAGGGATCAGCAGTGTGAATCAGCTGGGGGGATTTTTTGTGAACGGCCGGCCCCTGCCCCTGGACACCCGGCAGCAGATTGTGCGGCTGGCAGTCAGCGGGATGCGGCCCTGTGACATCTCCCGGAGCCTGAAGGTAGTACGGTTTACCCAGGGATGGGAACAAGAAGCAGGGACATGGCACCCTCTTTAAGGCAAGTCTGAGGCTGTTGCAGACTCTGAGGGCTTTGGGGGCTTGGGCTACTTCATGGGAGACCCTCTTGGGGTCCAGGGTGGGGATCTTCAGGCTCCCAAGGGTGAGGCTGACTGCTCAACTCTGCGGCCTGGGCCAGTAAGTCTCACTTTGCTTTGTAGCCTCCTTCTGCCCTAGGGACACTCACCCTCTGCCAATCATGCCATCATCTGTCCCTGCTTCTCACCTGACCCAGGTATCTAATGGCTGTGTGAGCAAGATCCTAGCACGTTACTACCGCACAGGTGTCTTGGAGCCCAAGGGGATTGGGGGAAGCAAGCCACGTCTGGCCACACCCCCTGTGGTCACTCGAATTGCCCAGCTGAAGGGTGAGTGCCCAGCCCTCTTTGCCTGGGAGATCCAACACCAGCTCTGTGCCGAAGGGTTCTGCACGCAGGACAAGACTCCCAGTGTAAGTGCTCTCCCCTCCCTGCGGGGCTGGCAAACCAGCTGTCTGGGAAGAAGACCCCCTCTTACTTGACAGTGGGGCCATCCCAGGCTGGGGAGGCTGGGCCGAGGGGCTCTCTTCTGAAAAGTGGGGTCGTGGGACAAGAGAGAAGGAGAAAGCTTGGAAAGAGAAGAGCCTGCCCTGGGAATGATGTGGGGGTCCAGACAGAGGAGAGAAAGGATATTGGGGTAAGGATTCAGGATGTGACCCTGGGTCTGCACACCATCTCCCCACTCAACACCCTGACTCCCCCAGGTCTCCTCCATCAACCGCATCCTGCGGGCGCTACAGGAGGACCAGAGACTGCCCTGGGCACAGCTCAGGTCTCCAGGTGGGTCTTGGAGCTGCCCCCAGGGACGCTCAGAGCAAACGTCAGCATTTTACAGTTTGCAAAGCCCCTTGTTCTTTCTTGGATCACCCTCACAGAAAGACAATAAGGAGGGCCTGGAAGGGAGTATTGTTCTCTCCTGGCAGAAGAAAATCGAAGCTCAGAGAAGGGAAGTGACTTACCCAAGGTTGCCAGCTAGCTGTTGGCAGGTCTTGGAATGGAACTCACGTCCCTTGGTCCTCAGGTTCACAGGATCTGCCAAGGAGGAGGAAGGACTGGACCTTCTGCACCCTCCCTCTTCCTCGTGCACAGCTTCTCAGAACACTCTTCATGTTCTGTGGGATCGTGCAAACCTGGACCAACCTTGCGGCTGTTTCCCCAAACACTAAGCATGCACCCAACCATGGCATTGGCTGTGCCTCTCACTCAGTGTCCCTGAAGTAACCTCCAACGAGCTGTGAATGTCCTACCAGCACAGCTCTGCTCTTGTACCCATGCCATCCCTTGTCCATAGCCCCGGGGTCTTGGGGAACCCCATCTGAGGAGAAGAATCACTATCACAAACCACCTCAAGCATTTGTCCCCCTTTACAGCTGTTTTGGCTCCAGTCCCTCACCCTCCCCATAGTGGCTCTGAGGCTCCCCGGGGTCCCCACCCAGGGACTGGCCACCGGAATCGGACTATCTTCTCCCCGGGCCAAGCCGAGGCGCTGGAGAAAGGTGCCAGGGCTGGGGCAGACAGAGGGCTCGAGGGTGCTTGGTGTGACACATGGAGGCAACGCCGCAGTTGAGAGGTGGAGGCTGTGGGTGGCCCTGCCTTGGGGAGGAGGGTAGTTTAAGGTTGTAACAGGTGGACGTGGAGCCTGAGGGGGAGACCCAGGCCTTGCTTCTCTCCACATGCCCTTACTATGCGAGCCTCGATCTCGGCAGAGTTCCGGCGTGGGCAGTACCCTGATTCAGCGGCCCGGGGAAGGCTGGCTGCCGCCACCTCACTGCCTGAAGACACAGTGAGGGTGAGTGAGCTCTGCCCCACAGTGTGCACAGACTGCAGGAAGAAAGAGTCTGTGCTGAGAAGGCTTTGGGTTCTGGTGAGGTGAGGAAGGGGGCGAGAAGGTGGAAACAGATTTGTTTGTAGCAGAAATCAGACATAAGACCCTCCTTGTTCTCCTTCAGCTGATTGCTCTCCTCTCTTCCCCACCCTAAACTTTTGAGGTGAAGAAGGGGACAGAGAACAAAGGCCAAAGCAGGGAGGGAGGGCGTCAAGTCTGAGGAAGTCTGGGTCCAGACCAGGAACGTGTGGTGAGAGCAGTAGGTGCCGGGAAGTGGAGAGCACAGCCAGCTATGCTGTTTCTGCCCTCCCTCAGGTCTGGTTTTCCAACCGAAGAGCCAAATGGCGCCGACAAGAGAAGTTCAAGTGGGAAATGCAGATTCCAGGTGATTTCTCTGCACATCCATGCTTCTATCCATCCACTCACCTACCCACCCATCCTTCCATGCATCCACGCGTGCATTGCATCCATCCATCCATCCATCCATCCATCCATCCATCCATCCACTCACCTATCCATCTATCCACCCACCCATCTATCCATCCATCCATCCATCCATCCATCCATCCATCCATCCATCCACTACACATTTACTCGGCATCTTCCATGTGCCAGGCCCTGTGTTAGATACTCGGCATTCAGAGTCTCTGTTCTTCAGGTCTGCATGGTCCCCAGTTTACCATCCCTGAGATTTAATCTTTCTTCCCCAGTCTCCCAAGGCTCTGCCTTGGGGAGGAAGCTGTTTAGGGTGGTAGCATCCATCTTTTCCCATCCCTGCCAGAAGTTGCTGCCTTTCCTAGAACCTCCCCACTCCTCCCCACTCCTCCCCACTCCCTAGACGCATTCCTTCTGAGTGGATCTGCTCTCACCTTGTAGGTGCTTCCCAGGATCTGACTCTACCGAGTGCCTCCCCAGGGACCACTTCTGCACAGGTATCAGGAAGACAGGGGAGTTTGTAAACTGGGAAGACAAGAGCTCACTGCTTCTCCCATTCCCAGTTTGAGGTCTGAGCTAGAATTCCTGACTGCTCCAGGTTCCTACACTGCACATTTCAGAAAGCACCATCCTCATAGTCTACCGTGTGAATGGTGCCTTCTGGAGTTGTACAGGATACAGCCGGAGGCAGGGGGCAGCCTTAGAGCCCCAGGTCTGCTGAACAGGAGCCATCGCTGACAGCAGGGGCGGGGGGTCTTCTTGCTTTTTCTAGCAGTTACCTTGCTGTGTGCCCACAGCAGTCCTGCCTGCCCTCGAATCCTTGGGTCCCTCCTGCTATCAGCTGTGCTGGGGGACAGCACCAGACAAGTGTCTCAGTGACACCCCACCCCAAGCCTCTCTCAAGCCCTGCTGGGGTAAGAATCCACAGGCCCAGTCTCACTCATGCACGGCGTGGGGAGGGCTTACTCCTTGACCCCCAAGAGGGTGCGGATCTTCAGTCGGGATCATCAAGGAATCTTGACACATCTTTCTAGACTAGCACCCCCGGAGTCTATAGTACCACTGACAGCCTTAGCAGGAAAAGGGGATGGGATTGGGATTTGAGTATATATATCCATCATATATATATGATGTCTGTCCCTCTTCCCTCCAGTGACTTTGAGGGGTGGGATCACAGCAACAAACCCAAACTCACCCTCTCTTTGTCCCCACAGGCTACCTGTCTCCTGGATTCAGTCCTGCTCTGCCACCCTTGCCCTTCCTTCCATTGCCTCCATTGCCAGTCTTGGTACCCCTGAGGCCTTGCTCTGGCCCTGCTCCCCACCCCTGCAAGGCCTGGAATGAGGGCGGAGGGCCAGAGTGGAAAGGGGATGGGGTGGGGAGGAGTTAATATCATCCTGCCCAAGCACATTATTGCTGCCCGCTCCTTCCTGGGATTCTTCCTCACCCGTGGACCTGGCCTGGCCCTGCCCTGCTGCACCTCCGATGTGCACTTCTTTGGAGGGGCTGGAGAGGCCGGGGCCACGCACTACTCACACTGGCCTTAAATGGCTTCTAGTTGGCAGGAATAAAAACATTTTTTAAATAGCAGTAGTTCCTCTTGGTGTTTTTCCCATAAACATTCATACCTCCACCCCTATATTTAACAACAATAAAGTTTGTTCTATCTCTATCTATATGTCCATCTATCTACCTATTATCTTTATCTTCCTATCTATCTCCCTATCTTCCAATCCATCTAATCCATATATTAGTCTATATGATCTATTTATATATGTAACTATGTATGTATGTATGTATGTATGTAGCTAGCTCTCAGCTATTTAGTGTATCTGTAGGTCTATGTAACTATTTAATCTGTCTAATCCATATATTTATCTATCTGTGTATATATCTACATATGTATGCCTGTATATATGTATCTATATTAAGGTTTGGATGCTCATACACCCACAGGTGCACCCACCCACACACCCATACACTGATGGTACATCATGGGATGTCACCCCTTATTTGGGGGATCCAAAATAAGGAACTTTTCTTACATAGTTACAACATCTAAGAACATTTACAATAATTCCTTAATCTAAGAAAATACACATTTCTTCCTTAATTGCATATTATTTTTGGCAAAGCAGCAGAGTGGAAAGGCCATTTTTCATACTCTGCTCGTCCCTTTATACATGATCGGGGGGCAGGTTTGCTTGCTTCTTCTTGGCAGTAAGTTCCAAATCTTCTCAATTTTGTCTCCCTGCAGGTAAATCTCTAGGTTCCTCCTGGGTAGCCTTAGCATGTAGGGAAAGAGAGGAATATGGGGAAAGGGGGGTGAAGAAAAGGGTACCTTGAATGAGGGATGGGCTCATCCCATCCAATTTTTTCCCCTTTGAAGAGCTGGGGATGGAATGATGATGGTGCAAAGCAGGATAAAAGGAGTGGGGGCAAGTCTGTTTTCTCCCATCTGAGAGGGGTACTCCTCCAGAAGTTATCTCATCATCAAATACTCTAGTGCTGTGCTCTTTAGCAACTAGCCACCAATCACGTGTAGCTATATAAATGTAACTAAAATTAAGTAAAATGAGCAATTCAGCTCCTCATTCACACTAGTGACATATCAAAAGCCCAATAGTCACAGGTGTCCCCTGGCTCTGTATCAGACCGTAAACATTATAGAATATTTCCATCAGCACAGAAAGTTCTATGGACCAGCATAGCTCTCGAATGAAATCCCAAGGGTCATGGAGCACACTCTGCCCCTGCCCTTGGTGACAGACTGCCCAGAGAAATGGGTGAGGTTTTGGGGGATGACAATCTGCATGGTACAGTCTGAGAACAAGCCACTCACTCAGCAGTAGGACTGAGGTCAGCAATGGAGGGAGCTGCCAGCTGAGGCCCCATGGCCAAGCACATTCAAGTGGAGGATGGATGGCCACTTGTGGGGAATATGGGTAACAGACTATGTGGTGTGTGTGTGTGTGTGTGTGTGTGTGTATCTGTGCACATGCATGATTGTGCATCTAAGTTTGTATATGCATTTATGGGATGCTGAAGAAGAGATTCTGCATTAAATGACCCCCAAGGTCCTATCTCTCTGAAGAGTGTAGTGTATTCCTCTCCATATCTTTGGCCTATTCTTAACGTTCTCTAGGAAAGAGATGCCCTGGTCTCTAGTGTTCTCAAGCTTTCCTTACTAGATTAAAATTTTTACAGAATTCTTTTCTATCTCTTGAGGAGAAACATACTTACAAAAACCTGAGGTCATTTCCCTCTATGCAAATGGAATCTCTCTCATGTTGTGGTTTTAGTTTCTTTTCTTAACAGATTAAAAACCAGGCATGCATTATAGTATGGTGCAATTTCCCCAAATTGGGGGTCAGGCAACAGTGTTGGTATTTGAGAACACTTTAGGAGGCATGTAGACACTGCTTTAAATAATATTTAGTCAGAAATGAGAAAATTATTCCCCTTTTGACTCCCTTTCAATTCTGATTACATTGAAGAGAAAGCTTTCATTTTGGTCCTAGTGTTTAGTGCTTCTGTAACAGTTGTTAACTTTTTTTGTAGCAGAGGGAAAGGGAACCTCAGGTTCTGAGCCTTGGGCAGGGGAGGGAATCTAACTAGGATTTGATAACATCACTTTGTTTTCATTGTATTTATTTTTAAGGCCACTTTCTATTTATGGCAAGTGATTCTCATCTTCCATTTTATGATAGTGATTAAAATATTCCTTTTTTTATTTTAAAAGATTTTATTGATTTATTTGACACAGAGAGAGAGACCCCAAGCAGGGAGAGCACCAGAGGGAGAGGGAGAAGCAGGCTCCCTGCTGAGCAGAGACCCCCACCCCCGATGTGGGACTCGATCCCAGGACCCTGGGATCATGACCTGAGCCAAAGGCAGATGCTTAACCGAATGAGCCACCCAGGCACCTTTAAAATACTCCTTTCTAAATAAAAGTACTTAAGAGTCTATGTCAGTAAAGACACTGATAGAGCAAATAGTAGTTAGATGAAGGCCAAAATTATAAAGACAGTACGAGAATGATGGTCATTGTGGAAGCTCTGTTTTGATGGAAAGAGTAGTGGACGTTACAGTGCATTCTAATCGAAGAATTGAGTCAGAGCTCCCAGTCATGGGACCGTCACTTCAGCTCCCTGTAAAAAGTGGGCAGTGATGGGGAAAGTACCTGTCTTGCCCAAATGACAAGATCAAAGGTGAGATGGTTGGTAAATTTCAGGCTATCCAGGTATAAGGTGTGTCATAACCATTACCCTGTGCCCATAGGACCCATAATCCTTCATTCTTTCCAAACCAAAAGACATCTAATCATTTCTGGATTCTGAATCCTTCAGGGCAAAATGGCTCCTCATAGGATTACTGGAAGAATTCTAGTAGTCCTGGCGGGGATGGGGGAAGATCAATGCAAGAATTGGTTACCATTTGGTCTCGCCTCTTCTGGATAGAACTTGGAGTGGCCTGGGTCCTTGGTCTCCACCCATATCCAGACCCCTATTCTGTACTGAGTCAGATGCACACAGGGGTCTTGGGGGTGGCCTTTTGTGTATTGTTGCTTGAAACAGGTGCTTTGCTAAACTGGGTAGGGAAAGTTGTATAACAGATATTCTCAAGGATCTTGACTCTGAGGTTCCTGTTGTGTTTTGTGCAGTAGTTTCTCCTGGAGGATTTGGATTTCCATAAGTGGCATCCCATTGACCTGGGAAGAGAAGAGGAAATAGAAATCTTTGGTCAATCGTTCGCTGATCTTGGGCTTTTAGGGAAAATCTGGTAAGATCATCTGGGAAAATTCAGAATAAAGTGATTTGTCCCATTCTTTTTTTTTCTTTCCTGTTTTTAAAGGGCTCAAACTCACAACCCTGAGATCAAGCAAGACCTGAGCTGAGATCAAGAGTCAGAGGCTTAGCCGACTGAGCCACCCAGGCACCCTGTTTTGTCCCATGTTTGATGATGGATTACACAGATGTATGTGAAGTTAATTTATAGGAAAATGCTGTAAAATTATTTTTTAATCAACTTAATGGTGTAAAAAATAGCCTCAGAGTTCAAAGGGGTATTGTAGTCAACAGATGAGATTTACTAAGAATTCAGCTGGTTCAGGGAAGGCTTCTGATAGAGCACAGTGCGCTAGCTGCCAGGCTGTTTACTACACATTTTATAATCGTTATCTCACATAACACAACAAAATCCTACAAGATAGATACTATATTCCCATTTCATCGGTAAGGAACCTTTGAGAGGTTCATTTTTCCAGGATCAAACAACAAGTTTAAGTGATAAAAACCTAACTAGAACCCAGTTCAATGTCCAAGAATGAGCTCTTAACCACTATGATGCATTGACTACTGGAATGTCAGGCCTGGAAGGAGCCTGAGAAATTTACTTCAATCGAAACCCTTCATGGAACAGATAAGAAAACAAGCCTGGTGGAATTTTGTTTGATTTTTTTTTTCCAGTTTGGCCATAGCAAAGGGTTTGTAGAGAAAACCAGTAGAAAATGCAAGAAAGGAGTGAACATATATAGTGGGGAGATTCATATGGCTACTTAACCTTCATACCACCCTATGAAGTAGATATTATTCCCATTTTACAGATAAGGAAACCAAGGCCTAGAAATGTTAAAGCAATTTCCCCGAGGTTCCAGGTCTATATGATGACAAAAGCAAAGCTCTTCTTCCTACAACATCCTCATGACCTTTTAAGCCAGGAAAGCGAGGCCAACTGTGAAGAAACAGGGCTAAGAACAGTGAGGTGTCCTGAAGAGGTGTGAACAGGGAATGATGGATTAGAGACAGCACTTTAAGAAAGCAAACTTGGTGTGGAGAAGAGCTTGGATGGGATTGGTCTGGAGGCAGGGAATGCTGCTGGGGAGCTCTTATTGCAGTGCAGGCTTTGGGTGAAAAGCCTGGATCCACAAGGTAGCAAAGGTAGTTAAGAAGGAGCAAGCACCCAAGAGGCATTGTTAAGGAAGTACCCAAGAATTTTCAGAGTTTGGTAAAGGGAATGAAAGGGAGGAAGGAGAGACGGTGCTGAGGTCTTGATCCAGAGCATTTGGGAGGACAGCAATACCCTAGATGGCCATGGGGGAGGACCGGAAGAATCATGGGGGAGGGCCAGAAGAATCATCTGTGGGAGGGAGGGGGAGGAGACTGATTTTGAGGGGATGGCAGGACAAAGTCAAGTCAGTCGTCAATCAGGAGGTTGGAAAGAGGAGGTTATTGTTCAGGAGAAGGGTGAGAGCTGCAGATGAATATTTGGGAGCCATCAGCACTCAGGGATCCAGGGGTGTAGGAATAGAAAGTGCACAGGCTAGAAAGCATGCCCCAAAGTTACCTGTCTTCCCTAAAAATGGGGTAAAGCTCTGCATCTTAATGAAGAGAGATAAACACATGAGGACACCTGATTCTATCCCCTGCAAGCTTGCTTGCACGCATGTGTCAGTGTGGCATAATCGCCAGAAACCTAGCGCTGATTTCCCCTCCTTTCTCCAGCAAGTCTGGGTTTAGAAGCCCTGAGAGAAAAGGCACGGATTTGGAATAAAAGTCTGGAGTTGATCAGGCTGTGGGACAGCAGTTAGTCCACGGGTGTGCTTCGGTCTCACTCTCACCCACTTCTCTTCTTTTCTTGCCCCTCCATGCCTGCTCCCCCACCTCCTGGTCCCGACCCACTCGATCTTACCTAAAACTCCCAAATACACTCTTTGGTAATCTCTTCGCTGTCTGCCAACAGGGTGCCGCTTCGGTCGGATCGCATGTAGAAGCCATTGGGTGCCAGCACCGTGAGCAAGTTGCTCCCATGAAGCTCTATACAGAAGTTGAGAGCAAATTTTCCCCAAGGACGAAAGGTGCCGAAGGATGTTATTGACCAGAAGGCTCCACCCTGTGCTGGGGAGGGAAGGGTGAAGGATGAAGTCTTCCAGGGGTACCACCTGCGGAGGCTCCCGGGAAGCATGCCAGCCCTCCTGGCCCCCCTACCCTGCCTATGTCGGCAGGTCCCTCTGTGGAAATGCGGGAGGGCTGGATTTTGCTCTGCCAACCCATTCTGGGGGCCTGGAAGTGTGAAAACAAAGAGAAACTCTGTTTTTCCTCTTTGGATGAGTAAGCTCTGAGCAGCAGGCCATGAAGTCTGAGTTGGGGCTAAGGCAGGACAAGACTGTGAACCCAGGGCCAGAGAAGAGGAGCTCCTCACCCTGGAAGTGGTAGATGCCCTGGCGGCAGGGCAGCAGGTGAATGCAGTCGGGCTGATCCATATTGCACTTCATGAGGTCGTGCTCTGAGGAGGTGCCCACATACCCATAACGACCTCGCAATACAAGGAAGGGCCGGTTAGCTAATCGAATCCCAAATTCCTCATTGGGGCCTGAAAGAAATAGAAAGGAGTTATTTGGATGAGCTGCTTCTAGATGCTTTCCCAGATAGAAGCAGGAAGAAGGATGCTAATTGCAGAAGGTTGTCAACATTTTAACAATTACTGAACACCTACTATGTGCCAGATCTTAGGCTAGGTGCTTATAAAATGTTTGCGAAAGCATTTAGTACAGTGTGGAGCCCAGGAGGTTTCAATATTCTTCCTTCCTTTGAGATGTGTGAATCTATTTAATCTTCACGAGAATCCTGTGAGGCAGGCAGGTTGGATGTCACCTCCATTGGTAATGGAGCCAGGGAAACTGAGGCTCAAAGAAGTGTTTGCCCAAGTGATGACAAAAACTCAGTGATTCAGCAAATACACAGACCCAAATCTTCTGACCCCAACTCCAGTGCTCTTTCTATTATATCCCAGCTCCCTCTGAAAGCATCTTTGACTTGGAATAACCTGGCAGGAGGGCCACTCTCCTCACCTGGAATGGTGGCATTGGCCATCAGCAGACCATTGTCTATGATGCCCAAGAAGCGTCCATTGGGAGACTGCAGGATGATCCTGCCACAATTCCAGTGCACACGGAAGAAGGTGTCAGCCTCCATTGGATGCCCATTAGCCACCACTGTCCTGTGGCGCCTCTGGAGAGATTACAGGAAGGAGAGAAGAGAAATAAGGACAAAATCTCAGCTTTCTTCCCATCATTTTTATTCCTAGACCCTTTCTCACATCCCACCCACTGGCTTTCTTCATCCTCCCAGGGCATGATTTATGCTTTCACATTTTTTTTTTAAAAGACTTTACTTATTTATTTGACAGAGAGATCGAGCACACAAGCAGGGGGAGTGGGAGAGGGAGAAGCAGGCCTCCCGCCGAGCAGGGCAAAAGATTTGAACAGACACCTCACAGAGAAGATATACAAATGGCCAATAAGCACACGAAAAGATACTCAACATTATTAATTATAAGGGAGATGCAAATTAAAACCACAATAAGATGTCACTGCACATCCATTAGAGTAGCTAAAATTAAAAAGACAGACAATAATAAGTGTTGATGAGGATGTGGAGCAATTAGAACTCCCATACATTACTGGCAAGAACGTAAAATAGTATATCACTTTAGAAAACTATTTAACATTTTCTTAAAAATGTAAACATGGGGCACCTGGGTGGCTCAGTCGGTTAAGTGTCTGCCTTCGGCTCAGGTCATGATCCCAGTGTCCTGGGATTGGGCCCCAAGTTGTTGGGCTTCCTGCTCAGTGGGGAGTCTGCTTCTCCCTCTCCTTCTGCCCTTCCCCCCTGCTTGTGCTCTCTCTTGCTCAGGAGGCCCATGTCTCACCTGGGCTAGGTAGCAGCCATTGGCTGCACGAAGCTGTAAGGTAGGGCTCTCATCATCACATTCAAACTGGAACAAGGACATTGGGGTTATGTGCTCAGAGGCAGCACATACCTCAACATCTGCAGAGAAAAAACATGTCAGAAGGAGTCAGAATCTGGCTTCACCCTCAGTCTCAGCCCCTCCTCCACACTTTATATCTGTGTTCCCTCTGTTTTCCCTCTTCAGCCTTTACCACCTTCTGTGGATCATAGGTGCCTGGAGAAGACCCAAGCTACTTCCCCTAAAGCCCATACCCCTGCCTTATCACCCTGCTCCATGACCTAAGAAATCCTGTTGGTACCCCAGGATCTTCTTTATCAGCAGGTTCAAAAATCTTTGCTGATCTCCAACATATTTTTCTCTTTTAAGCAGTCAGCTCTCTCCCTCCCTCCACAGCTGTCTTGGACCCAGCACTTGCCATAGATGATGGAGAGGAACTTCCGAGTCTTTGACCTGAGGCTGACCCAGGTGGGACAGCGCTGTAGGATGAACCACTCCTCACCCCTGTGGGGCTTGGAGCCCAGGCCCAGGAGCAGACGTGTGCCCTGTGGGTACAACATGCCTCCTTCTCCATCACTCAGTGCCACGAGCCCTCCGGGCCGCACCTGCATATGAAAAGCTGTCTGTGTTGAGGGTTGGGGGACCAGCCGGTCTAAGTGGGACAAGAAGAAGTGTGCTGAGGTCTCCAGGTGGTAGCATCCGTCTTGGAAATGCAACAGGAAGCCACATTCCTCCAGGCAGGGAACTGGTGCATCCACCCAGACGCGGCCCATGGTGGGGTCAGCCCGGGCATAGCAGTGGTTGACAGGGCTGTAGAGGATCACGTGGACATGCAGGGCTGGCCGGGGGGTCCACATGTGGTAAGCCGAGAGGACCCTGGAGTTGCAGAACACATCCTCACCATCAGACTCCAGATAACGGCCGCTAATTATGCACTGGAGGGTCCACTTGCCATTTCGGTGGAAACGCAGGAGGAAGCACCCATGGTGGCTGGTCCTTGGCCGGCCATAGCACAGACTGCCATCTGCCTCGCACAGGAGGTAGAGGCCCTGCAAGCCCCTTAGTCGTACCACGGCCTGGGCGTCGTGCTCATTGCTCACCAAGATCTCCCAGGTCTGGAGGCGTCGTTGGGAGGGAGAGGAAGGAGATCAGTACTGCCAGATGACGGGGCCAGGGAGTCCTACCACCATCACTCCCAGCATCACCCTACAACCTTCATGGGACCAACCACCTTCCCCTCCACATCAGCCTCCATGGTGACTGTCAGCTCTCCCATCCTCTCATCCAACAGTAATCGAAAGATTGCCGAAGACCTTTACTACTGAAATCAGAGCACTTCTCAAGATCCCAAGAGACGTTCTAAACGCCTACCTCTTCCAGCTAACAGAAGGTAAACCTCCTTCTCTCCTACTTGGTGGTTTCCTTCAATGACTACTTTTCTAAGAAGTGCTTTGGTTTAGGTTTTACTTTTCTCTTCCTCACTGTTGCCCCTGGATAGCATGCTAGCTAACACGCCCCTTCCCCAAAGCCCACCTCCCCAGCATGGCAGGAGAAGATCAAGACCTCTTACAAGCAGGCCCAGGCTCCAGGGATAAGGATGGGAACACACACGGTTGAGATGCGATTGTCTGGTTCAGCTGGGATCAACCCTGTTCTAAACGAGGGCCTTGCTACTGCCTCACTCCGGGGTAGCATTGCAGGGTTGCCTGCATCCGTCTCTAAAATGAAGACGCACACTCCCAGAGGGCTTGTAGAGTTCCCCATTCCCAAACCACAATCCGAACAGAATCATGGGCCCTGCAGTCCCTCCCCCGGATGCCCACAATCCTGCCTTCCAGCCTGGGCTCTTCACCTCTCCCCTTTGTGATGACACAACCACCCGGTGTTGGTGGAGGGAAGAAAGCGGCCAGAGAAGGCAAGGCCGCAAGGGCTGAGGCTTTGCCTCTCAGAACAGGTTTAGACAGGGGGAGAGGGAGCGATGGAGACCTGTGAGCAAAAGCCTGGGGGAGGAGGGTCTCAGTCTGGCAGTGATCAAGAGTGTACCCCAGCCACCACACACACACACACACGGCCACTGGGAAAGATGACTTCAGCACAGGTTTGCTCGGTTACCTGTTTCCGGCCCAAACCCTTTGCAGTAGCAGTGACCGTGTTCTTATATGCCTCAAAAGTGAGGTAGGATCCTGCCCAGCTGATGAGCCCAACCCTTAGCTCCTCAGGCTTGGGTCTTCCCGTCCACTCCACCTCCTCCATGGGGCCGGCACCGCAGGTGATGACTCCGTCCGGCCCAGCCTTCCCCCCCTGGTGTGGTTCCACAGGCCATAGGGCCTGGAATCAGGCCTGTAGTACCCACCAGAAGACGTTCCCCAGAGGAAATTTCTCAGGCAGAGCCTGGCCTAGGGCCCAGCACCTCTGTGACCCGGGAGCATTGTGACTGTGAGGGCTGCCTCCTATCCGTGGTGGGGAAAGGGCACTGGCCTGGCCATGTCGATCCACAGCCCAGAGGAAGTGGGTCTAGGGCCTTTGGCATTGACCTCCCCGCGCGACTCCAGGCGCTGAGGTGACTGAGCTGAGACTGGGATTGGAACTTTGGCCTGTGGCAGCGATCACCTGGGACTACAGGCAAGTGTCTTCCCTTCTTCACTTCTGTTTCTCGTTGTAATCAGAGGATAAAAATCAACCTCTTTCCTCCCCACGAAGTGAGGGTGGGTTGTCTGGCTCCCTAGGGACACAAGTGTTCAAGTTCAAGGTAACCAGGAAAAATCTATTAACTTTTACAGCCCTTGGGAGAATGAGGCCAAAATGTCTCAGAAGGTGCCTTTCAGGAAGGGTGAGGAAACCCTAGATAGATAACCAGCAAGGATCACATGACTCGTATTCATCAGGAAGGGCTGGCTCAGAGCAGGGGAGGGAAAATGTCCTGGGTGGGGAGAGCATGGGGCATCTTCCTCATAATCCCCAGCTGCACTGCTGCTAAGGAGCCCAGCCCTTCCCCTCAAAGGGTCCCTGTCGGCCAACACCCTCTGGGACTCATTTCCTACAAAGCTCCTGGAGAAAATCAGTCCAGAACCTGGAGAATTTGACAACGTGAAAGGAGAAAGACAAGAAGAAATAATGGCGGTGGGGTAGGTTTTGTTTTAAGTTTTGGGATTCAAAGAATGCGCAGAGTAACCCACACTTGGGGAAACAGCCCACACTCCCGGTTCCATGCGCACACTTTCCTATTCCCCATGGTGGGGGTGGGGTAGTAGAGGGCAGGGATGTCTCCCCAGGTAGAAAGAGTTCCAGTGCACGGGGAGGAACTTTAATCCCCAAGGATTAAAAGGGACCTACCAATGTTTTATAGAACAAGGCCAATAAACTACTAGTGACAGAATCACTTGGGTAATTTCTAAGATGCATATTCTTGAGCTTCAGACCAGTCCTAATTAATTATATTTTCTGAAGTGCACCTCAGGACCCTATTTTTAAAAAATATCCCCTCCTCCCCAATTTTAATGTTCATAGTACTCATTAAGAACCACTGCTAGGAGATGGAGAGGCACAGGATGTATGGGATTTACAGAATCATGAAGGTGACCCCGTTTCCCTCAGCAAAGGCCCCCTGGAATTGGGGAGGAAATGTTATTTCCTCTACCGGAACCCCTGAAGCACTTATGGCCTCAAGAATAACATGGGAGAAGCTGAGCTAGATGAAAGCAGCAGGGTGTGTGCGCATGCTGGGAGGAGAGGGTTGGCTCTGCAGCCTTGAGCCTCCCCCAAATCTTATTGTCTCTTCGTACCCAACAATCCAGCCCCCCAACTTCTAGGCTACAGACAACACCGTGTACAAACCACAGCAAATTTATTACTCAATGTCCAATGCCACATCATAGCACCACCCGGAGCCCTCACCTTCCCTCCCCACCTGGCCCCGGGGGACACCCAAAATGGAAAAAACAAAAGTAAACCCAGATCCCTGCTCCTCCTCTGGAAGAAGGGGCCTTAGCCCTGGAAGTCCCTTCCACAGGTCCCAGCAGGCAGGAGAGTGGACCCCTCCGTGCCCAGAGAGTGAGGCTCCAGGCCCCAACGACAGAGAGAACATGCAGGCAGGAGCAGAGGCCTGTGTCTGTGGGAGAGGAGTGGGAGGGAAGGGCACTGCCTGAGGAGTCCGGGAAGCTGGCCATCCCGGGATGCACGCGGGAGCTTCCGGGCAGCAGGGGCCGGCCCCTGGTTGGTTAGCGCTTCGACAGCTCATGGGACAGCCAGTCGAGCCCATCATACAGGCCTGTGCCTTGGGTTGCACAGGTGGCCTGGACGTACCACTGTGGGGAGAAGGAAAGAAAGATCAGTAGCAGGGAAGAAAAGGGGGGATGGCTTTACTTCCCACCCCCTTCCTGTGGCTCCCCTGGGAGAGGCAGGAGCCTCACCGTGCGGCTGCGCAAGTGCTGCAGCCCCAGCTTGTCGGTCAGCTCGCTCACGGGCATGGCATTGGGCATGTCCTGCTTGTTGGCAAACACCAGCAGCACCGCATCCCGCAGCTCATCCTCCTGCAGCTGAGAGAGGTGAAGGGGATGGAGTCTGGAGTCCTGGCGGAGTCTCCAGGCCTCCCCTTCCCTGCTGTGTAGGGGAACCCCCCTTTCTACCTTCTAGCATATTCGTGGGAAACACGTAACATTGTGTAGTCTACTGCTGAACACAAGACAGAGAGTCATAAGTCAGCTTGAAGCCATCTGGCTTTAAATCCGGAAAGAGCCTTTTTCTAATGCCTTGCCCTAGTCAAAATGACAGAATTTCCAAATGGAAAAACAAGAATGTAAGATGATGTTTCTCTCTACCACATATAATTCCCCCTTCCCCACCAAACTCCTTGGATGTGAAGCCGTGAGCATTCAAGGAAAAACTCAGTCCTATGCTTTTTTACCTGACTCAAATTCAAAAGAGAGTAAGATATGCCTGCCTTGTGACTGTGTCCACAAAGAGAAACACATTCAAGGCCTAGGAGATGTTCCTGACTTTCACCCTAGCACAGAGATCTCAGAGACCTGTCTCCAAACGAGGGCTCAGTTCCCAGGGCTCTGGGTGCTCACCATCTTCTGGAGTTCATCAGCAGATTCCTGGACCCGCTCTCGGTCATTACTGTCCACTACGAAGATGAGGCCCTGGGTGGGAAGGAAGAAAGGACAAGCGATCACTCCTACCTGGGACATACCCTAGTCTGGCTCTTTCTCTCTTTTTCCCATCTTTGTCTAAATCTTCTCATCTTGTAAATTTTCACTAAGGCTCTGCAGACATGCTGGCACCAAGTGGAGACACCCTGCAAAGGATACAACCTCTGCCGTCAGGCAAGCAGTGTAGTTAGAAGAAGTGCAAGGGAACAGGGAAAGACCAAACGAGAGCTAAATGAGGCAGCATGAGTGCACCTGGCTGGCTCAGAGCATGCAACTCTCGATCTTGGGAGTTGTGAGTTCAAACCCCACGCTGGGAGAAAAAGCTTACTTTAAAAATAAATAAATAGATATCTATCTATCTATAAGGCAGCATGGCCCCAAAGCCCTGCTTCTCAGGAGAAGCTAAGGTGGCTAAGTCTCAGAAGACTAAGGCCCTTCCTGAGGAATGAGGAGAGGTAAGCCTACGAACGCGGACAGATAGGAGGTAAAGGTTTCTTCCTGGCTTGCGGGCCCAGTGTAGGCCAACATCTCAGTCTCTGTAGCCCTAACACTTTTTCTCCTGGGGTTGGGGAGCCCCACCCCACCTGAGTGTTCTGGAAGTAGTGCCGCCACAGAGGCCGAATCTTGTCCTGGCCTCCCACGTCCCAGACTGTGAAACAAATGTTCTTGTATTCCACTGTTTCCACATTGAAGCCTGGAGATAATTGGGGGGGAAAAAAACACATGAGAACAAAGTCCTGAAAGAAAGGAACTCTCTAAATCTAGATGCATTCATCAGGGACATAAAACCAGAAGGCAGTGATCAAGTCCCATGGGAACAGAACCCCAGAGCACAGGCAGTCCACAGACCAGGTGGAGCTGGGTCACATTCACCCCGCCTCAGCACCATCCAGCAACTAAAGGTAACTATGACCCACTTCTCAGGTAGCAGTGTCTGGTGTCAGGGTCAGCTCCCTGCAGAGATAAGGGCCTCAGGCTGAATGGGTAGCCGACCCTGGGAAGGCCTGCCGCCAGCCTCCCGCTCCTCCCGGCCTCGCCTCAGAACTCACCTATGGTGGGGATGGTGGTGACAATCTCCCCCAACTTCAGTTTGTACAGGATTGTGGTCTTGCCAGCTGCATCCAAGCCAACTGCAAGGAGAGGGGCATAGGGATGGAGACGGGAGCGAGGGAGCCCTCTAGAGACCAGGGAAGGGGAGAGGCCAGGACAGCTGATGGAGACGGGGGCGCAGAGCCCAAGCGCCTGCAGGTGCGCGCTGTTCTCTACCTTCGAGGCCTTAAGAACAGTCTGGGTGGTGAGCACCAACTCGTGCCCCCGAAGCGGGCGAGAGGCGGGAGAGGGCCAGGGGATAAGGGGCATGGGAGGAGGGCCGCGCTCCTTTTAAAAGTCGTCTCCAAGGGCGGAATCCTCCCTTCTTACCAGCCGGGCTGGGGCGGAGGGAGCTTCACCCCACCCAGGCCCGCAGCTCCCGGGCTCAGGCCCCGGGGTCGGCGCTGCAGACTGCGACCCACCCGAGAGCAGTGACCCCAGGGGGTTAGGAGGTGGGCGACTCTGGGTCAGAGACCCGGCTGAGCCCGGCTCGGAGGGACGCGGGGGCGGGCGGGCTGAGCGGGGGCCGACGCTCCGGCCCGGGCCGCGCGCTTGATCTGCCTCACCCATGAGGATCCGCATCTGCTTCTTCCCGAAGATCCGCGAAAATAGCGCGGACACGGTGAGGCCCATGGCGGGGCCCGGGGGAGGGGGTGCGGGCACGGACGCGGGGTGCGGACTGGAACCGGCCGGCCGCTGGGGGATGGGGCGCAGCAGCAGAAGGAGGAGGCTCCGCCGCCGCCTCCGCGCGTCCCGGCCCGCCCTACGTCAGCGCGGGCCCGCCCCGCCCCCTTCCCCGCCCCTTCCCCGTCCCTTCCCCGCCCCTTCCCCGCCCCTTCCCCGCCCCTTCCCCGCCCCCAGGCTCCGGCTCGGGCAAAAACTGGAGCTTAGCGAGTCTCCCCAGCCTCGCTGCGTCCCGCGCCGGCTTTAGAGAGGGAAAGAGTCTGGGTCTCTCCCCGTTTCTAAAGCGCTGGCAGATCTGTGGCTGCTTCAGCGGCAGCCCGAGCGGAGCCGAGGAAAGTCTACAGTGCTCCACAACGGCCCTCGATTCCCAGCTTGAAGTGGCCGGCCCCTGGGCTTTGGTTTGTCGCGTCCAGCCCACCCTGTGCTCCGGTTTAGCTCTTGCGAACTGGCATCACCCACTGTATGCACCACCCTCCTGGGGGAGCGGAAGCTCTGTGCTCGCGTCTTAGGCTTCTCTTTGGCCCCTTCAGCGCCCAGAGAGGGAGGGGCTTTGAGCGTTGCAGGTGGTTTAAGGGACCGTAGAATCTCGAGAGGAGTGCGCTGGAGGTGGAAAAAGAAGGTGCCCAAGCTCTAGCTGGCCTTCTTGGTTTTGCAATCAGCAGAACCTACTCCTGCATGCAGGAAAACAACGCCTTTGCCCCGATGGCCCAGACACAAAATCCTTCAGCTGACCCAGGCAGCTTTTTTTGAAGATTCGTTACTTTGCCACAGACCTGGGAACCCGGATTTTTAATGCCCACCTGTCCAGGAATTTATGAAACTCTTGTGGCCCTAGACTCAAAGTGCTTCACAGGTAATTTCCCCACTCAGCAGAGGGGAAATAACAAGACAGGAATTAATTTAAATTTCTTCTACGATGGAGACTGGGTCAGTGCCAGGCACCTAATAAATGCTTAACAAATATAGTACTTGGTTTGGATGAACTAATAGGCTACTCAGTGGAGTAAGGGCAAGTGATTTGAAACCGGAGCGCCAGTAGGCTTATGGACTGGATGTGGTGAGGTGAGCTGAGAATCAGAGAACCTTCATTCATTCACTCATTCAACAAATATTGAATGCCCACTATGTAACATTGTTCCAGGTCTCAGTTCAAATCTCAGTTCTGCCTTCCCGCCCTTTTTTTGAGGGCTTACCTTCAACGATTCTCACAACCTATTATTTTCTACAAAAGGAGACTAATATCTGCCCTATCTCGTGAGGTTATGGTGAAGATTAAAATGATGAAACAATATATCTGAATGTTTTGTATAGTACAGCTGGATTTTGTCTGGGCCACTAAGAAATTAACTGGGTCTGAACAGACCTCCAGGGTCTGCCCCATCCTGACCTGAAAAGTCTGTAAAGAGAACAGGCTTCGGACACCAGGTATGAGTGGGTCCATGACTTTCCTTTACTCTTCAGCCACAGACTTGCATTCTTAAGAAGGCTTTTTACAAGGCTGAAGAGTGCATTTAAGAGTCTCAATATAATAACCGAACTTGTGGTGACGAGGTCAGTTCCATATCTTTAGCTCTTTTAATTAGCCTCTTCCTTTCCATCCCTGTTGTCCTTGCCCTATTTCACTACCATCTCTTCCTCGGGACAGAAATAGCCTCCTTACCAATCTCCTGCCCCTTGGTGTCTTCAACCTGTCATACAAGTCCGGATGATGCCACTCAAGATTAAAATCTTTTAGTGTCTTCTTAGCACCCAAGATAAAGTCTAAATGCCTTAATTTGTGTCTCCACCTATTGTGCCTGCCCCATCTGTTGCCAACCTCCTTCACATACCCTAAGCTACTGCCATGAAGTGATTCTCAATGCTTCCCCGGGTGAGCCAGGCTCTCCGATGCCCTAGGAGTCCTAGCAATCTTTTCCCTCTGCCTGGAATGCTTGTTTCCCTCATCTCTAGTTAGATGGGACAATCGCTACTCATGCTTCAGATCCCCAAGTATTCTCCCTGAGAAACTTCTCTGCCTCCCCTAGACAGGCCTCCCTCCTCTTAACTTCCATATCACTTTGAATATACCCATACATACTGGTATGAGAGCAGGACTTGTGTTTGTACCTCTGCTTTCTCACTGGAAAGGAGCTCCTTGAGGTCAGGACCTTGTCTCTTCATGGTGATCACCTGGAGCAGCACTTGGTATGTTGAGAATTGGACAGATATAGATAGGATTCCTAGCTCTGTGACCTTGGGCATGTTATTTAACCTTTCTGTGTCTCATGTTTCCACCCACTGAGCAGAATAACTGCAAGGGCCAAAAATCAAAACTCTTGTTAAAGTCCTGGAATACAGATGGCCCATAGGATGGAGGTCATGGCCATAGGGTGCCCTCTACATACATTTGTTGAATCAACTCAGCGGAACTCAGGAAGGGTGCTAATAATTATTATATTATATACCTAATAGGTGCCGAAACTGTCCTATCAAGGGTTGCAGTTTTCGTGGTCTAAATGAGAGTCTTACTTGTCGATCTTTAGGGTCAGAGATACTGAGCCCCAAATGTGAGGAAGAGTCGCTCATCCGGGTGTTTGAGAAGGACCCAGTGCGACGTTGACCACTGTCTCTCGCTCATCGTTGACCGGGGGTAAGCTCAGGCGCCGCCACCAAAATTATCACTCCGGAGTCCTCGACATTCCTTGTCCTGCGTTCATAGCCCCGCTTGGTTCGGAACAGGCCGCCTCCGGCCCTCCGGCCGGAGTAGCTCCGCCCACCTCGCGCCCCTGGGGGCGGAGCCTGTAGCTTCGCGCTGTCGTCACTTCCAGTGGACCCGGAAGCGCCGTTCTCTGGTAGCTGTACTTAGGAAGTCGTGATGGGGTTACGCTCGGTTTAAACCGTTGGCCGGCCGTGGCCTGAGGGCCGGCCGGGACTGCTGTGGCCCGGGCGAGCGCGGAGCAGCTTCTGAGACAGTACAGGCGAACCCTGGCCCTGTGCTTCTCTTGTGCCGGCGTCGCTCCGCCTCTAAGATAGGACCCGCCCCCGCCCTCGGTGCCTGGGACCCGGCGGACGCTTCTGCCAGGTTGTCCCGCGTCCGGCATCCGGTCTCGGACAGCTGGGAGGAGCGACTTCGGGGACAGTTCTCTCCCTGTCGTTTACAGCCCCCGCGACCCTCTTCTGGCTGACGTCGAGCAACCTGGTCTGAACATGGAGAAGTTTGGTATGAATTTCGGGGGCGGACCTAGCAAGAAGGACCTGCTAGAGACCATTGAGTTGCAGAAGAAGCAGCTCCTCCAGTACCAGGCACGTCTTAAGGATGTGGTCCGCGCCTATAAAAGCCTCTTGAAAGAGAAGGAGGCTCTAGAGGCCAGCATTAAGGTGCTGTCGGTATCCCACGAGGCGGATGTGGGCCTCACAGGTGTCCAGCTTCCAGGCCTCTGTTTTCCTGACTCTGTGGATGACCGATGCTCCACTCACAGCGAGGATAGCACTGGGACCGCCACCAGCTTGGATACTGCAGCCAGTCTCACCAGCACCAAGGGTGAGTTTGGGGTAGAGGATGAGAGGCTGGCTCGTGGACCACCACCTCCAAAGTCCGAAGAAGCCAGTGGGTCGGAGAGTGGCGTTAGCAGTAGCAGTGGGGATGGACCCTCTGGGGGTGGGGAAGTGGACAAACGACTGCACCAGCTGAAGACTCAATTGGCTACTTTGACCAGCTCCTTGGCTACAGTCACCCAGGAGAAGTCTCGCATGGAAGCTTCTTACCTGGCTGACAAGAAGAAGATGAAACAGGACTTAGAGGATACCAGTAAAAAGGCAGAGGAGGAGAGGGGCCGTCTGGAGGGAGAATTGAAGGGGCTGCAGGAGCAGATAGCCGAAACCAAAGCCCGACTTATCACCCAGCAGCATGATCGGGCCCAAGAGCAGACTGACCATGCCTTGATGCTTCGTGAGCTCCAGAAACTGCTGCAGGAGGAGAGGACCCAGCGCCAGGACTTGGAGCTTCGGCTGGAAGAGACCCGAGAAGCCCTGGCAGGACGGGCATATGCAGCCGGTCAGATGGAAGGGTTTGAGCTGCAGACCAAGCAACTAACCCGTGAGGTGGAGGACTTGAAAGGTGAGCTGCAGGCTCTTCGGGATGAGAAGAATCGGCCCGACCCTCGGCTGCAGGAGCTTCAGGAAGAGGCTGCCTGCCTGAAGAGCCATTTCCAGGTTCAGTTGCAGCAGGAAATGAGGAAGGTAATTATTGTCATCTCCTTCATATGGTAGTCATTTAGTCTACAGTAGGAAATATTAGGGTTTTGGCTCCTTTGGTAGTTAGAACTAAGTGGCTGCGCTCTCAATTTTTGATGCTATTCAGAACGTTGCCCTGTGAGTCCTGGGAAATCTGTGTGGTATGGTGTTGACAGTATCCACAGAATGTGCTTCCAACAGGATATGGGCTTCCTCAGTGTAGGCTGGTTTGGAACCAGATACCTGTGAACCCTGGGCCTTGGCATCTCACCAGCTGTGCTCTGTGAAGCAGTATAGCGGCAGCTGCCCAGTGAGAGGAGCGTGTCCGCCTCTGGGCATGTGCATTACACAGGGAGCTGTATACGCCTATAGGTAGGGGGCTGGGGCGGGATGGTATAAAAGGAATCTTCTCCGAAGTAACCTCTCAGGATTGCTTCTAGTCAATTTGCTGCCTGTTTCGGAAAGGTGTGCTATTTTACAGTGCTCCTTTCAGTGTGGAGAGAGATCCAGCTGAGTTTTGAACTTTCAGGAATATTGGGAGAGGAAAAGAACGTTCTATGATTTCTTAGTAGGATTTGGGGAAACAGATGATAAACAAAGGTCACACACTTCTCATGTGAGCCTTGTGTATGACAGGAGAAAAGCGGGGGCACTAAAGCAGAACAACAGCAGATAGATAGAGGTTCTTGATATTGTTCGGTGTGCTTTATCTCTGGGAGCAGAACGCAGCCAGGTTACAGGAACTTTCGTTAGTTTCCAGAGCAACATACAAAGCCCCACTTTCCCTTCTCACCAGGCCATCCCAGTCCTGTGACCCTTTGGCCCCCCTCTCTTGCGCTCTCAGTTTGCAATGGGCCTTTGCAGTGGGACTTTGCGGCTTTTCTGGACGCGTTGCCATCCGTTCCCTTGTTTTACAGACAGCCCTGGCAGAAGATCAGCTACGCCAGCAGTCTCAGGTGGAAGAGCAGAGGGTGGCGGCCCTGGAGAATCAAATATCTCAGGTGTCTGAACTGCTGGGCACCTATGAGAAAGCCAAGCAGAAGGACCAGCTGGCCATCCAGAAGCTGAAGGAGCGCATCGTGCAGCTGGACCTGGAGAATAAGACACTGGCTCTGGCCGCTTCTAGCCGCTCCCCCCTAGACAGCCATGGCGAGGAGTCCAGTCTGGATGTCAATGTCCTGAAGGATAAGATGGAGAAGCTGAAGAGGCTGCTGCAGGTGGCAGCCCGGAAAAGCCAGGTGACCCTGGATGTGGAGAGGCTCTGTGACCTGGAGATACTGGCCAGCTCGGAGGCTGCCGACGGGGAGAAGGCTTCTGCGCTCTACTACCAGCAGGAGCTGAAACAGCTGAAGGAGGAGTTTGAGAGGTACAAGATGAGGGCCCAGGTGGTCCTCAAGAGCAAGAGCACCAAGGACTGTAATCTGGCCAAGGAGCTGGAGGAGGCCCAGGAGCAGCTGGCGGAACTGAAGGAGAAGTATATCTCCCTGCGGCTGTGCTGCGAGGAGCTCGAGCGCCGGCACCAGCAGGAGGCTGAGGGCTGGAAGCAGGAGCTGGCCCGGCTGCAGCACGCACACCGGCAGGAGCTGGAGCAGAGCCAGCTGGACTCCAGGGACCGCACGCTGAGACTGGAAGAGGAGCTGCACAAGCAGCGGGACCGGGCCCTGGCCGTGCTGGCCGAGAAGGACTTGGAGCTGGAGCAGCTGCGTTCCGTGGCCTTGTCATCCGGCCTGCCGGGACGCAGGAGCCCCGTGGGCGGCGGGGGGCCTGGGGACCCGGCCGACTCGTCCGCCCCAGACAGCCTGACCCAAGCGCTGCAACTGGCTGCGACCAACGAGCCCACTTTCTTCCTGTACGCCGAGCAGCTGGCCCGCAAGGAGGTGGAGATCACATCGCTGCGGAAGCAGAGACACACGCTGGAGGTGGAGGTGCATCAGCTGCAGGACCGGCTGCTGGAGGAGGGCGAGCGGCACCGCGAGCAGGTTGGAGCCCTGCAGAGCCACATTGAGAAGAACATCAGGGACCAGAGTAGGGAGGGAGCCAACCTGGAGTACCTCAAAAACATCATCTACCGCTTCCTGACCTTGCCCGACACCCTGGGCCGCCAGCAGACGCTCACGGCCATCCTGACCATCTTGCATTTCAGTCCTGAGGAGAAACAAGTGATTATGCGGCTCCCGACCAGCGGTAGCTGGTGGCCTTCTGGCAAGAGATGATGCCCTTGTCACTGACTCCCGAAATCTCTGTGCCTCTTGTG
This sequence comes from Callorhinus ursinus, assembly GCF_003265705.2. Taxonomy (NCBI): domain Eukaryota; kingdom Metazoa; phylum Chordata; class Mammalia; order Carnivora; family Otariidae; genus Callorhinus; species Callorhinus ursinus. Next base: position 67,332,480 of record NW_027397074.1, on the reverse strand, counting down.
TGGGAAGGACAGACTCTGGTTTCTGCTGCCCTTCTCTTACATTATCATTTCTTTTCTTCACTGTGTTGAACTGGAAGAGTCTTTAATGCGGGATGGGATTTTCTGCCAAATGCCATTAATGTCACATTGTTCTTGGGCCCTAGAGATCCTGGAAATGCCCTAGCAATATGTTCGGGCGGTGTGTTTGTGAGGGGAAGAGCGGGGAGAGATGAAGACTGGGAGGTGCCAAAGTTGGGGAAGTGGTGAGAATCTTTCAAAATAAGACTTTCTGTTTTAGTATTATGCTCCTAGCACAGAACCAGGAGTAAATATGACTCCAAAAGGAGTTCAGTTATTTCTAAACACTCACAAGGACCGGCTCTTTACTCCCTATCTCATCACGGTCCGAGTCTGGTCCACTGCTACCCCAATTTTCTGGGGACATAAATCCGGGTTGGAGAAGGACCAAGAAGTTTGAAATGGTGACAGATTGTCCCCTATTGTCCACAGATTCTTCTGTCCCGGAACTGGGAAGCTTGGTCTAGTTGGGGCTAGGTACGGCCTGGTCAGTCTGGACGAAACACACCCATAACTATGACCATCCTGTAGAGGGCCCCGAGTACATGTCAGTCCTAGGCATTTCCTGAGTAACCTGCTTTTGGCCTGAATAGGGTTATCGCGGGCTTCTTGCATTTGACCCTGCCTTAACCTGTCTGCCTCAGGTTGGCCTGAGATTTCGTGTGAATGATTTTGCTAGCTTTTCCTCAATGTTGAACTTCCATTGAGAGAAAAATCCTGGCTTTTACAGAGAAGGGCCCATTTGGGAAACTCTGATCCTGTCTAGATAACAAAGAATTAGCTCAGAGATTTACAGCCTCCTCCCCTCCCCGGCAGCTGTTTCTGCCTTTGTAGGGACGGAGAAGAGGAGGAAGATTTGCTGATTCCAGAAGATTCTGTGACCCCCACAGGAAAGTGGTGGAAGTTTGGCGGAGGGCCTGGAGTGCCAGTTGACCCTTGGATAGCATTCCAGCTAAATCTCCACCTCCCTGTACACCCAGCCAGGGTATACTTGGGTTACTGTTACCAGGGTCTTTTGCCCACTCTTTTAGGGGGTCATAGAGTTTCAGTACACAATGCTCGTCTTCCCCACATGCGTTACTACAATTTTTCCTCCTTCCTGGGTTTTTTATGTTTGGTCTTGCACAAGTAGATTTAATCTGCATGTAAGGAAAGGGGGCTTCAAGGCAATCTGGAAAGGAGGGCCTCGGAAAAGTTGGGTTGAGAGAGACCATATCAGTCCCCTATTCTATCCTTTCCCCCTGTGCTCTTGCTGGCCATAGAGATCTTTGGACGCTAAAGACCAGTGCTTTGTCACTGACTGAACTAATATATATCTCCCTGTTATTTCATCCTAGAGAGCTGTTGTGAGGGTTTGGGGTGCAGAAGGCTTTGATTAAATGTTCTAATTGGGAGCCTGGGTGCCCTGGACTATCTACAGACAGCAGACTCAATGAAACAGATGCGATGTGTTCAAATGACAATGTAGTCATTTGAACGGAGTCATTAAATCTGAACAACCTGACCTGTGTGCTTTCTTAACGGAATGCCTGTGTGCACGCGCACACACACGTATATACACATACACAGTGTGAGTGCAAATGGTGGATAAAAAGGATGGCGATAATCATGAGTTTGAGGGGCGCCTGGGTGGCTCAGTCTATTAAGCATCCGCCTTGGGCTTAGGTCATAATCTCAGGGTCCTGGGATTGAGCCCTTCATCAGGCTCTGCGCTCAGCAGGGAGTCTCCTTGTCCCTCTGCCCCTCCCCCTCCCCATGCGTGCTCTCTCTCTCTCAAATAAGTAAAATCTTTAAAAAAAAAAAAATCCATGAGCTTGAATCTAGAGAGGAACATCTCAATGCTCTACCTACCTCAATTACAAACAAAATTTTCAGCCTGGAATTGTGTGTGTGTGTAAGCAGCTACACTAGAAAAAGCTTTCTCCTGGGTTTGGTGGGCGGACTTGAAACTTCAGAAGTAATCAATTTTTTGAATGCTTTATTATGCTTCAAATCAGGGTTCACAGTATCCTGGAAAAGTTAGGATTTCAAACTAAACTAAAATCATCTCTTAATTGTCTTACCCAATCCCCGTAAATGTAGCATATATATATATATATATATATATATATATATATATTTAAGATTTTATTTATTTATTTGACAGAGAGAGACACAGCGAGAGAGGGAACACAAGCAGGGGGAGTGGGAGAGGGAGAGAAGCAGGCTTCCCACAGAGCAGGGAGCCCGATGAGGGGCTCGATCCCAGGACCCTGGGATTGTGACCTGAGCCGAAGGCAGACGCTTAACGACTGAGCCACCAGGTGCCCCTATAGCATATATTTTGATTGTTATTTCTAGGTGGTTTTGGACAGTGTAGAAAGATCCATAGTCACAGCTGCTTTCCTAGGACTAATAATTTCTGTGCTTTTGACTTTTGAGAAGATACCACATAGGCAAAGAAGCAAGTCAAGTTCTGATTAATAATTTTTAAAGTATTGATATTTATAAGCCTGTGAATGCTCCCTACTGAAATGGAAAAGGGTTGGTCCCTTCCCGCCCTTAAGAACACAAGTTATCTCCCCACATTTTCCTCCCAAGTATGTTTTCCAGTTACTTGACTGGTTTTCCAGTGCTGGGTACTCTTCTAAGAAAGGAAAGGGGGAGAGAGAGAAAAAGAATTGAGATCAGATACAGTCAGAGAAAAATAAGTTTTCCCTTGGCCTTGGTTCCAGAATATCAGACAGTGCATGAGGTGTGTCAATAAAGTAATGAGACAACCTTATTTGTTTATTACCACAGAACTTAGGAGGATTGCTGAGAAGAACAGATGCAGGGAGAAGGGGACGGGAAGGCAAGTTGATCATTCTAAGGGCTTTCTGCTTTCCTCCCCCCACCCCCCATCTCTTGTTGGGTATCTCCTCTCTGGGGAATAAATAGCCATATAATCAGGCCCTAGATATAAATCCCCATCTGTTACCCAGAACACTAGGGCTCTTGGCCTTGTCTTGAGAAGCTGCCACTACAGGGTTGTTTGGGAACACTTGCCAACCGTGCCAGCACCGTGTCGAGCTATTCACACCCATTGTATCATTTACTCCACACACGTGTTGTTATCCTCCATTTTTACAGATGAGGAGAGAGTGGTTGAGATGTTAAATTTGCCCAAGGTCATGTAACTGCTAGATGTCCAAACCAGGTCTGATGACCCAACGCCAGCTCAATCTGGGTATGCTCCTGTCTTCTCAGGACTTGCGATGGTCAGCGCCTATCTCCACAGATGACTGCTAGGGATGGAGAGACTCATCTCTAGGTTGAACTGGGTTGGTTCAAATGGAGAGAAAGTCTCCAGCTATAAAATTGCAGTCAAGCGAAGTTGCTATGCTGTAGAGTGAAACAAGCAACATCGGTTCTTTATAAAGAGTCCTGAAGCTGCCCTGTCCCTCAGGGCTAATTTTTAGGACTCGAATCACTAACAGAGCAAAAGGAGGCCTGGTTACCAGCTATTGCTGTAATGGGTTCCAACTATAACCTCTAGTAAAGCTGGGGAAACAGCTTGGGGAATTAAAAATAGAACCCTAATGAATGGGTCACTTTACCGATTGTTGATCCCCTTTACTTCCTCCCCTCCTCTGTCTTCCCGTGCTTCACTAGGCAGCCTGGTTACCTCCGCTTGATGGTTGTGGGGCAAGGAGCTAGGCTCACACATTCTGGGTTGAAATCTCAATTGGATCTCCTGTCAGTTCTGTGACCTTATAAATTAATCTTACTGAACTTAAGTTTCTTAAAATGGGGATAATAACACCTATTTCAGGGTTCTATCCTCATTTTAAAGAAAAATTAAGTACATAAAGAACCAGCCCAGTACCCGAAACAAAGTAGCTGCTAAACCACATAAGATGCTTTTTTTCCCAGAGTGTGTAGGTGGCAGAATGGAAGTTAGATTAGCTCCCTGGATTTAAGTCCAGTGTTTCTTAGCCACAGATGTTGCTGTAAACAAAAGTAGAAATAACAGTGGCCTTTTGTGGAGTGCCTGCTATGAAGCAGACTCCTAGCATTTTCCCTGCATTATTTTACTTAATCACACCAATCCTGAGAAGCGTATCTATTTTGCAAATGAGGACATGGAGGCTTGGCAAAATGAGATGAATTGCCCAAGGCCTAGGGCTGGTAACGGCATAATCAGGATGCAAACACGTGTATTTGAGGCCGTGCTGTCCACTGTCAAAATATTTTTGAGGTTAGTAGTTAGAGTAGGTCCATTGTCTTTCTCTTAGTTCAACCGCTATCAGGCCTCTGAAAATGCAGCTTCAGTCTAGGGAATATCACAGGCCCTTCCCAGGGGGAAATCCCATCCTGGCAGCCTGTATACTCCCCTGGCCCATCTGCCCAGCGTGGAGCTTTAGTCAGCTGAGTTGGAAGGAGTCTGGAGGCCAAGCTTGTTGTGCTGGGTTTGTAGGCCTATGCAGAGTCACCTGGTCAGTTTCTATTTTCCAAAACTGGGATCCCTGGCACACTGTTCCTTCTAACTTCACAGTCCTCCCCCACCCACATCCCAACCCCGGCAGTATGCTCCTGCCCCTTCACACTCAACTGGAATGTCACTTCCTCCGTGTCGATTTTTCTGATACTTAACCATGTGCAGGTGCTTCCTTCTCTGAGGTCCTTTGGCACTTTTTTCATACTGACCTTGGGCACAGTGATTTCCTGTACTTTTTTTTTTAAGATTTTATTTATTTATTTGAGAGAGAGCACAAGCAAGGGGAGCGGCAGGCAGAGGGAGAAGCAGACTCCCCGCTGAGCAGGGAGCCCGATGCAGGACTCAATCCCAGAACCCTGGGACCATGACCTGAGCCGAAGGCAAATGCTTAAGCGTCCCATCCTGTACTTTTTTTTTTTTTTTTTTTTTTAGAGAGGGAGACATGGTGGGGTGGGGCAGAGGAAGAGGGAGGAGGAGCAGACTCCTGGCTGAGCAGACTCAATGGATCCCAGGAGCCTGGGATCGTGACCAGAGCTGAAGGCAGATGCTTAACCGACTGATCCACCCAGGCTCCCAACCCAATAATATTCTTTATAGGATTTGTCTTCCTCTTGTAAATGATCCTGTCAAGGATCACATATTGCATTTAGTTGTCATATCTCTTTAGTCTTCTTTAATCTGGAATAGTTCCTCACCTTTTTACGATCTTTTATGACAGTGGCATTTTTAGATAATACATGTGAAGCAGACTGCTCGCATTTTCCCTACATTATTTTACTTAATGTAAAAGCCCCCTCCCACCTTAACAGAAGTTTCTTCATTTTGAGTTTGATCTTTCTTCATGATTAGATGCTGGTTATACATTCCCTGCCAGAATATTATACAAGTGATATGATCTCAGAATATTACATCTGGAGGCAAATGCTATCCATTTACCCCTCACTGGTGGTATTAATTGTGGTACCCAGGCAGATGTCTGATTTCTTCACTGTATGGTTAGTCTTTTCTGCCTTGCTACTAATAAGCAATCTATGGGGAGATGCGTTAAGTCCCTGCAGATATCCTGCTCCTCATCAAAGTTTTCCCTCCTAAATTTAGCATCAACCCGTGATAATCCAATCATTACTCTCTTGACTGTGATGGTTGCAGAAATGATTTTCAACTCCAGCATTTATCTTTTGGTCCTTGATGTTTTCTAAGCAAGGGCCCTGCCTTCTCCATCGCTTATTTAATAGTTTATTTATCTATTTATTATTAGTATGAACTAATGGATTCCTATTTTTCCACAGTTTATAATTCACCGTTTTCCTTAATTATTTTGGCTCAAATTTCCTCAGATTTGGTAAAAGTCCCTTCAAACTCCTGTGTTCTGGTGACATTCCCCCATCATTTCTGGCATAAAAATGTGTGTCTGGCTCATGTTATGGGTTCTATACTCCAGTCCTGAAATCAGCGATTTCTCTGGGGATCCCTGGTTCCTTTTAGTGGAGACTGGAATCAGAAACCAATGTCTGGGAGTGATATAAGCTCATCGTCACTGGGGTGTCTGCTTTTAGGTCATCACAGCAGGCAGGAAGTGTAGGCAAATAGGAAATGTCTGCATATAATGTATATACATACACACACGTACACGTGTGGCTATATACACTTTACAAATCCTGAGTTCACACCCATACCTCCAATTCCAATCCATTTCCACACAGTGTTTCTGTATTTGTGTTTCCTTTCTTCTACAGCGAGAACTCTTGGATGGAGTCCTTTAATGCTTCATTAATATTAAATATTTCATTAACATTTAAAAAGTAGGCAGAGGGAAAAGAGCACAAGGAGACAGATAAGGAACAACCAGAAAAGGAGGAGAAAGCCAGTGGAGGGGATGAAAAAGAATTCAAGGGAGAGTGAGTTTCATCATGGAGAGAGTGCTCAGTCCTGCCAAATTAAAAAAAATAATAATTAAAAAAATTTATTTGAGAGAGAGACAGAGAGAGGGTGAGTGCAAGGGCAGGGGGAGAGGGAGAGAGAGTCTCAGGCAGACTCTGCACTGAGCATGGAGCCTCATGCAGGGCTTGATCTGACAACCCTGAGATCATGACCTGAGCCAAAAGCATGAGTCAGATGCTCAGCTGGGTGTGCCACCCAGGTGCCCTCAGCCCTGTCAAATTTTAAACCACATTCCAACGGGATTTGAAATGGCTTTTTAACATTCACACACATTCCTGCTGTGGGACTCAGCAACTGTTTTCATTTTTTTTTTTTAAGATTTATTTATTCATTTGAGACACAGAGATACAGAGAGAGAAAGCATGAGCAGGGAGGGAGGCAGAGGGAGAAGCAGGCTCCTCGCTGAGCCGGGAGCCCGATGCGGGGCTCGATCCCATGACCCTGGGATCATGACCTGAGACGAAGGCAGACGCTTAACCATCTGAGCCACCCAGGCGCCCCGCAACTGTTTTCATTTTGATGCTCCCTTCCAGTATCTGCCCACAGGAGTACTTGCCTTTATGCTGCACGATTGGGACAGTCTGCGAGATAATTTGGTGGTTTGTTTTTTTTTTTACTTGAGATTATTTTATAACACATGTTCATTTTCCATGTGTCCCCTCCCCTGTTTTAATGGCTGTAGTGATTCAGGAGGGAAGAGGCTCCCTTTGTTTCAGTTTCTGGGGCTTCCCTGGCCACTCACGCCTTTGCCCCTTCATCTGCTCCTCCCACCTCCCCCCTGCAGAACAGACAGCGACTACACTTAGGCTGTGTTTGCTGTGCTGAAGACTCACAGATCTGCTGGCATTGAATCCAGAGCGACAGCAGTTTCGTATGGTCTCAGTCTACCGTGCCAGGTACTACGTCTACATGTAAGAAAGACCAGACTGAAGAGCTTCTCTCTGCTATGAATTTAATTATTCATTATTTATTCATCAAAACAGCCTCATGAAGCATTATTATCATCATCCACCTTACATCTGAGGAAACCGAGACAAAGGAAATTAAATAACTTGCCCAAGATCACATAGCTAGCAAGCAGGAAGTGCAGGATTTGGGCCCAGAAAGTCTGGCTTTGGGGGCCTGGGTTCTTAATCACTGCCCTACAATGCCTCTCTAGAACGGACTTGCTAAGCTTAAAAGGACCAAATCCAAAGTTGTTGAAGGACCCAGAACCAGTTTTCCTGCTAAGTGAGTGTGAGTGCCCAGTGTTTCCCCCTTTTAGAATTTATTATTTAATGTATGTGGACATTGCTCAGTAGATGTCAGAACCAGGAGGCTAGGGAGTGGGCCTGCTCTTTATGCCCTCATCCCTAGTGCCTTGTGCAGTGCACAAAGGAGACATGCCGTCGACATTTGCTGAAGGAGAAAGGAAGGAAGGGAGGGAGGGTAGTAAGTGGAAGGTAGGCCTTGGGTTGGAGACTGGGAGGGCAGGCAGGATAAACTGTAGCAGGCGCCAGTTTGACTTGTGTGGGGAGTTGGGCTGGGAGGGGCACCAGGCTGGGGTTTTGTACTTCTGGCATCCAGAGTAGGATGGCCCGGAGGGATGAGTGCAAGCCGGAGATGCTTAGTGTCAGTCAAATGGTGAACCCCCGACCCAAAGAGCTGCTGCCAGGGTTCAGAAGAGGGTGGAGGCCAGGGTGGGGAGGGGAGAGGCAGGAAGGAATAAACCCCTGAAGGAGGGAGCCTGTAGCATCTTTGAGTTCCCTTGCCCTGGGAACCATGCACACTACTGTGGTAGGTCTGAAACACCTAGACTGCCTGCCTACCTGACTTCAGGTCACGGTCTAGAAGACCAACGGTGGAAAGGCTCAATTAACTTAGTGTCTTTGAACTCTTTCCATAAGTGCTAGATGTGGTGGCAGAATGCCTGCAACCATACAAATGTTCTTATTAAAGTGGGCTTTTGATTTCTAGCACCTGGGACTCAAGTTCTTTGAAAGAGTAAGAGACAAGGCTGAGGACCACTCCTGAAAGAGATAAAAACAAGATACCAATTTTGTCCTCACCTGTCTCTGGGAACTTTGTGACTCATTGTTTTGTTTTTGTTTTTAAAGATTTATTTATTTGAGAGAGAGAGCACGTGCATGTGTGGTGTGGGGTGGGGAGGGGCAGAGGCAGAGGGAGAGAGAGAATCCCGGGCAGACTCCCTGCTGAGCACAGAGCCCTATGTGGGGCTTGATCCCAGGACCCTGAGATCACAACTCAGGCTGAGACTAAGAGTCGGACACCCAACCAACTGAGCTACCTAGGTAACCCTGTGACTCACTGTTTTTAATCTGTCAGAAGGGGAAGCAGTGCATTTACATAGTTTCTCAAAGTTATTGTGATGATCAAATCAAGCAGTGTATTAAAAGTTTTTAGAAAAGTGTAAAGTATTGGGCTGCCTGGGTGGCTCAGTCGGTTAAGTGTCTGTCTTCGGCTCAGGTCATGATCCCAGGGTCCTGGGATCGAGTCCTGCATCGGGCTCCTTGCTCAGTGGGGAGCCTGCTTCTCCCTCTCCCTCTGCCCCTTCCCCAGCTTGTGCTCTCGCTCTCTAATAAATAAATAAATAAATAAATAAATAAATAAAATCTTAAAAAAAGTGTAAAGTACTTTAAAATGTAATTATTAATGTCTGACATTTTATACACTAGATAATGTAATACGATGGCAAATTAACTACATGCTATTGAAGTGTCACTTAACCTCCAGCCTGACTCCCCCACTCCTTCCACTGTCTTCCTAAGCAGTAGATTCATAGTCTCAAAAGGATGAAGTGGGGGGAAATATTAATAGAAGTATTGATTTGTTCCTGATGCCATAACAAATTACCACAAACTTGGTGAGTTTAAAATAACACAAATTATTATCTAACAGCTCTGGAAGTTGGAAGTCTGAGAGAGGTCTCCCTGGACTAAAATCAAGCCTCTGTTCCATCTGGAGGCTTAAGGGAGAAGCTGTTTCCTTGCCTCCTCCAGCTTCTAGAGGCTGCCTGCGTTCCTTTTCCCATGGTCCCCTTCCTCCATTTTCAAAGCCAGCGATGTGACATTTCTCTGCAGCTTTCTCCCAGAGTCACATCTTCCTTTATCTCTCTTCTGCCTCCGCCTTCTACTCTTATGGACTCTGTGATTACATTAGGCCCGTTGGGATAATCCAGAATCATCTCCCTATTTCAATTCCCCTTTGCCATGTAACCTGATTCTGGAAATTAGGACATGAACATCTGTGGGGGGACATTAGTCTGCCTACCACAGTATATATTTGGAAAATAATTTACCTGGAAAGAATTTTAGCAAAAACAAAAATGTAAAATGAAAATTCTAACTTCTTGGTAATAAAGGCTCCCAGTACTACTGGATGACTCTTAGCGATACGCTTTTTCATGGGAAACCAGCAACACCTAATGTCTCTCCAAATAAATTTCAACAGAAAACACAAAGTGTCCTCTAATTAAAATGGTAGAATAGAAGGTGAAGCTCAGTGCCTGATGGCGGAGAAAGGAAATTCTCACCACTCAGAGAGGGAGAAGGCTGACGATTCTCTCTTCTATCTGTTCTTTTTTTTTTTTTAGCATGATGTTTTCAAGGTTCATCCATAGCTCTTCTATCCGTTCTTTAGACCTAGCTGTAAACCCCCACATCCATGCATACAACCAGAAGTATTTAAATTAATTCTGTTTCGGGCATGGCATAATACTGGACTCTGTGATAGAAGAAGAAAGGTAAGAACATGATCCCTGTCCTCAAATTTCTTCTGTCTTATGGGGCAGACAAGACACACCCTGGCAATTAAAGCATATATATATATGTGTGTGTGTGTGTGTGTATATACCCATTTACAAAACACTAGAGACTTAATGGCAAGGGCACCAGTTATAATGAGGCTTAGAGGTACATATATCAAAACCCAAAAGAACACTGGCTTCCGCGGCAGAGAAATGCATTTCTTGTTCTTGTGAAAGAATTTGTGTAGTCATTGGAAGCCCCTCAAAAAGTTCGACCCAGGAGTTCTACTCCAAACTATATACCCAAGAGAATTGAAAACACACTTCCATACAAAAACTTGTACACTAATGGTTACTAATACATATAATAGCCACGAAGTGGAAACAACCCAAATGCCCTCCATCTGCTGAATGGATACTAAATGTGGTATAATCCACACAATGGAATATTATTCAACCATAAAAAGGAACAGAGTACTGATAATGCCACAACGCAGAGGAACCTGGAAAACATTGTGCTAAGTGAAAGAAGCCAGACACAAAGGCCGCCTAGTGTATGATTCCAGTTATATGAAATGTCCAGAACAGGTAAATCCATAGAGACAGAAAGCAGATTAGTCATTGCTAGGGGCTGCAGAGCAGGGAGGGAAGAATGGAAGTGATTGCTAATGAGCACAGTGTTTCTTTTGGGGGTGATGTTCTGGAATTAGTGGTGATGGTTGGACAGCTTTGTGCCTATGCTAAAAACCCTAACAGCCATTGAATTGTACACTTTAAGTGGGTGAACTGTTTTATAGGTGAACTATATCTCAATAAAGTTACTAAAAACATGCTAGGAGGGTCACGGAGGCAAAAAATGGGTGATGAATAATCAGAGGACACAGACAAGAGATTGGAAAAGTACCTCCCAGTGGTTGTTTGCTCCCCTCTCCCATCCCTTCTTCAGGCCTCAGAGTGGTTGCCCCTGTCTTTCCCATGTATTATGTCTCCTTCCTTTCCTCCTCCCCTACTACAAATAGCAGAATGTTCACTACGTGAGGCTGACCTGGCTCCAGCCAGGGAGAGAGATGGCATTTCTGGTCCCTATGGCAATAAGGTAGAGAATGTGCTGATGGACACAGAATGGAATCGGGTTCATGCCCCCGATCCTGATGGTGTCCCCACATGGGAGGCACTTCTGGTTCAGGGGAACAAATGTCCTTGAGAGTCCTTGGCCCTAATGGCACAGGGGAGGAGCTCTGTGAGCCTGATACATCCCTGTGGCCCATGATGCAGTTTACCCGTCTGTTTGGAGGATGATGAATCTTAGGGCTGCCTGTGTCCCTAATCTCCACGGGGCATGTGAACTAGCAGTGCCTGTCCCCACGCCCCTGGCTGGCCCTGCTTTGGACCCTCAGGCTATTCATCTTCCTCCCAGTCCCCAGTGATGGAGCAGTTCCTCATTAACACACGTTCTGGGATCTCTTTCACAGCCATGTGGCTTTATTCTTGATCTGTCTCCTGTTCCTCTTCTTGTGCTGTACAAACCAAGTACTCCCCTTCCTTCCTCCCTCCCTCCCCCTCCCTCCCTCTTCTCCTCCCTCCCTCTTTCCCTCCCTCCCTCCCTCCCTTCCTTCCTTCCTTCCTTCCTTCCTTCCTTCCTTCCTTCCTTCCT